>NC_139237.1:69454751-69658327 GCF_977018435.1 Lepisma saccharinum
GTGTGCGCGTGCTTCTTATTATTTTTGTATTGTGATGCAAACAAACAAATAATAATTTTTTTTATTTTTTAGGATTTCTGGCCTCTATAACCTTGCCAGGGTGCGTGGGTGCTCAACACCAGTTCTAACGGTCATAGCTATCAAAAGCCTAATGCCTCTGTAGAGTTTTGTGAGTTATTATTTTTTTAATTTGCGCATCGAACTAACTTATATTGGATTTTGATCGTAGTGTGCAGTGTTAATTTGATCAGAGGTGCCTTATTGGCTGGATTGTTGTTATTCTGCAGCACTGTTGAGGTGAAATCCAAATTGTACATGTGCTTGTCGAAATGTTTTTTGTATGCGTGGAAGAGTGTGCTTGGACCAGTAGGGAAATTTATTTTTCGCACCGAGGTCTGTCGCGAAAGTCTTCGTGCTTGAATTATGCGAGAGAGTTGTTGTCGAAGATTCGTCCAATAGGAGTTGGCAACACTGACTAGTTGCTTCACAATTTTTTTGTTTTTTAAATATATGATATTTCACAGGTGAGGCTAACCTACAAGTTACAAGTTGACGGCGTAATCTTCTATAAGATGATAAGTATGCAATAAGATGAAGAAGATGCTAACTGGCAATAGCGGTGTTAATGTTTCTAGCTTTCTACCCCCTCTCACCGGGCTTCCTCCCTCTTATGGTGCAGTGGTATTTAAGGATTCGATACTTGCACAAGTGGTTTTTGAAACTGTAGGTCCACCCCTGATTAGTCTTACTTACAGGGGACTCTTGTAAACACTACGAGGACGAAAAAAAAGCATATTTTTGTTTTTCTACATGTATGTATGTATGTAATGCGATTTGTGTGGGGGTCAAAATTTTGAATTTACGGCTTAATTAATCTGCATGAATGCTTAATGTTTGATTTTTCTTATTTCTAGTTTGATATGAGATATACACAATTTTATTTTTTGAAGTACAGTTAATATTACCTAGTTTGGGTTAAGCTGTAACATACAACTAGCGATCGACACGACCACCTGACACACAGACAGAGAGAGTGTGAGTAAATTCAAAGTGTGATTTATTGCGAACTAAACTAACCTCACTTACCTACCTACATATAGTCTTACAGGTAACTCAAAAAGCAGAAAGTAGTACATAGCATGACAAGTCGATCTATCGTAAACTAACTAACCTCACTCGCCCATTCACATATAGCCTTACAGGTGACTCAAAGGCAGAAAGGTAGCTATATCACTTGTAAGGGTCAACACACAAGATTTATTGCAAACTAAATTAACCTACGACATAAGCCATGGGACACATCTTCCAGATAGGGTATAAGCAACTCATCTTTTGCAATTGTATAACGGGAAAATTAACCTACAGCTGGCAACACTGTTTGAGTTGCTTTCGACGAGCCAAACTCAAATAGGCTAAAGCTAATCTTCTACAGCTAGAAGCTTGAAACATATACCCTCGCAGAGTATGCCAACTTACCTCATGTAAAAATATTACCTAGTAGGGTTAAGCTGTGACATACAACTAACGATCAACACGACCACCTGACACACATACGGAGAGAGTGAGACAGCTTATACGCAATATATTCCTACACATGTACTGGGTTTAAAAGGTAACTTGCAACAACTATTTCACTCACTCCCTATCAAAATCTCCTAACCACATGTTTTTGACACTTGCCGCCAGAACATGGTGGTTTTAGACTGTAAATTCAACCCGATTATTCTATTTGTGCATGATGCCTGCATTTGGAATATTTTATTCTTGACATACGGTATTTTGCGTGCTCCAATAACCTTGCGCTCGATTCACGGAAGCTATGACGTGTATTTCCAGTTTCGCGAACATGCGAGAATTTTTCACAATAGATAATATATTGCAAGAGCGAGTTGTTTGTGTATATAAATCTAGTTTTGGAAATAGACATGAATATAATGTCAAAAATTATTGCATAACTTAAAAATATTGATATTTATTGCACTAGCAAAGGTAAATGTGGAATGCCCCGGCCCCTCAGCTGTTAGGTTAAACACCATAAAAATTTTATTACTGATAGCAAGCATTCTCATATCGACAAAACAGATCTAGTAATGAGCTGTCTTGCAAGTCTCCCGAGTGAAGGAATATGATACCACTATAAACTGTAAACAAGATATGCAGTCCCTCGCATGAGATGTACGAGGCTTATGAACCTCGACCTATAGAGTTGTACAATGGATGTTTTTTTTTTTAAGCATAGCGGTGTGTTTTTGTTTATTTCAATGTCATCGAGCGGGCATGTAAAGAAGGGGAGAGAAAAAAAAGGAGGAGGGGTTATAACGGATAATTCATATTCGATTTCAATATTTTTGCTAGTCACGATTCACCTGCTATCTAGAAGGACACTGGACCGAAGGCTAAAAGCGAGTGAAGGAGAGAAATGTTATTTTTTTTATCTTTTTGATTGTGTGTGATGAAATAGTTTTAGATAATAATAGTAGGCTAATAGAATTGTAGAAAACGGCTGTATCGTGATGCGAGGCTGAAAGCAATTTCGAAAGCAGTCTCGGGCATCTTCGCGTTCAGCCAACAAGGAAAATGCACATGGAGGGCGCAACGGTATTGTCCATGGATGGTTTTTCTGAATAAACATACATATCAGTTTTTGCAGTCTCCAGATGGACCGGAGCTTTTGTTTTGGTTGGACAAGGGGGTTCAGATAAATACATGGACATCAAAATAAAAGAAAAAAAAATTTACTCCACTGCTCACATGTATTGAGTCTTCCAATAACACACCTCGCGGGGGCGTACCTACATGTATGCAAAATATAGTTAATGTCTTATTTCTCGAACCTGTGGTCTGTAGATTTGCTTTTGTTGGCAACAGAAACAGAAAAAATGGCACCATGTTATTGAATACTGATATGGGTGTACTGTAATCATAACAATTTTTCTAGTTAAAAATCTATGTCGAAAAGCAATGTTGGGTGACTTGTCTGTGTTGGGTCTTATTAACAACTTCACAGCTGTACCTGCACAACTCATCGACTACAAGGCAACAATGTTAGGAAATGTGTGCGTGGCTCCGAGAATACAATTTAAAATCACTAATGTGGCATGAACCCCCTCCACTTGTGTGTATTTGAATATGCGAAAATTAGATATTTTGAATAATCGATGAGAACAATCACAAAATCAGGTTGCACCTGTATGACGTGTTCAAACTTCAGACGATTTTTGTTAATCTACAAAAGCCAAGTGTGAACGGAGATTACTACGAAAATTGGGGGAAAAGAAAAGAAGCGAGGCTATTTTGGCTAATGGCAACGATGAGGATGAATAATGGTTGTTTTGATAAAATTGACGAAGTCAATATGCCTAGCCTAAAATAAAATTCAACAATTAATGTTAAACATTTGCCACTCTGAAATGGCGACGGCTATCATCATAATATCACTTGTTTCTAACCTGTTCATATTGGCCCTCTCTCTACCCCTCCATAAATTCGATTCGAAAGCACAATCATTCCAGTTCTTGAATAAGACTCGCATATGCCCTCAGAAAAAACAAGAGAAGAAATAAATAAATCAAGTCATGTATATTCTTCATCCCCCCCAATTTTCTTCCACAACACCGCACGAAGCCTCGAGTTTCGGATATTGTTGTTGTGCGACAGGATAGGATAGATGAACCGTATGTTTACCGAGGACCAGACGTAATCAAACATTTTTTTTGAAAAGATAGTTGAAGAGGTTGAGACCATTGGCAGCCTCTTACGCGAATCGAAACCAAATGCTCCTATTATCCAGCGATGAACTTCAATCTCACAATAACATTGAAACGTGTCCGGTGCGCGATCAAAGGTTTTACCGACGAGAACCGGAAAGTAATTTCATCATAATTATTTCACCGGAAACTACATCGGTGGAATCTGTAACATAATATATTTATGTATGTGTTTGACAATCATATATCACTTACTAGAACAATTTTCACATTGTTTTCACTATGTAAGATGATATTTTATTTATATTTACGATAAAATAGAGGTTTGGGTGTAATAACAGTTTTTATTAATTAATTTAGAGATGTATTTTTTATTTGTTGAGTTAATGATTAGATTAATTTGTTATTTTCTCGCGAAAAAAAAAGAGGGGACCACAGCTGAAAGAAAATACACAACTTGTATTATTGAGGTCAAGAGTTTGTTTTAACATCACTTTTTGCACACATAGGCTAATCACGACTCGGGATATGTTTAAAATGGAATCTGAAACATTCATTATGCGACCTGACTGGAACTCGGAATAGGACACACTGATTACAAAACGTCGATATATTACCACTTGGTAAGAAATTGAAGTGTTTCAATTCACACACACACTCACAATTTAAAACAACTAAACTGATCGCAGGCCCAACTGGTGGCTGGCATACACAACTATCCATCCACCAGTTGTCTTCTGGGGCGTGTGTCTCGATGAGTGTCAACAACCTCCATTGTGAAGTAAAATCTGTAGGGGTAACATCACTCTCCAATTACAATGTTGGCAAACTTTCCAACTTCATCGTGAACGACGACAAAGGTATCGGCTACCTGATAAAAATTATCAACATGCTGCCTCCGAGATTCTGGAACGTTGCCGAAGGAAAGGGACTCGTGAACGACATCATCAACAAGTTATTTTTCGAGATGCATTTACCTGGCTACCAATACTGCGAACCGGGTACCAAACTCGAGAAAAGATTGGAGAGAGGAGACAAGGGTGTGAATCCGTTGGACGTGGCATGCAAAGATTACGATATTGCTTACAATACGCACACGAATTTGGATGCACGTCACGAAGCAGACAAGAAATTGGAGCATGTCGCTTTCAGGAGGGTCATGAGCAGAGACGTTTTTTTTTTTTTGGGAGAAAAAGTTGTAGCATTGGGCATCACTATCGCCATGAACACGAAACAAAAATTTGGATGGGGAATTCTATCTAGAGTTATTTTTAACTGGCAACGAGGTGATCTTGGTCAGCACGACGAACCCTCAGCTGTTATAGAAGATATCTGAAACCAGCTTACACTAGTTATTTATAGCTCCCCCAATTTTTTCACGATGGTGGGTTGCTACCGGCCCTATACGTAGGCCGGATAAATTCCGACCAGAGCCGGATTCGAACCTATGCCGTCTCGCAGCGAACAATCTCAAGACGAGTGAATGCCGTAACTCGCTCAGCTACGGAGGAGGACTCTCTCTCTCTCTACTCTTTCTCTAATTTTCATCATTATTGTTAAAATTAATCCAAGAGAAAATATATATTTTGTGTTGACATGGGAAATATGCAATAAAAAAATGCATGATCAATAGTTAAGGTCAAAATCTGAATAAACAGTGAGGGTGATACACGCAAGCTTCCAGGCATGTGATTTGCACAGAATTAAATATAAAATGAGAGATGGAAGGTTTTTGTTACTATTAGAATTTAAGGACGGAAAATATGTACAGCGAATGAATACTACGTTTGACTAATCGTGAAGATGAGTATCACAGTACGTTTTTATCGTTCTTATATAAACGTTGAAACGTTTAAGAACGTATAAGAACGTTTACCGAAACGTTTCAACAATCTTTGCATGCCGCGTCCAACGGATTCACACCCTTGTCTCCTCTCTCCAATCTTTTCTCGAGTTTGGTACCCGGTTCGCAGTATTGGTAGCCAGGTAAATGCATCTCGAAAAATAACTTGTTGATGATGTCGTTCACGAGTCCCTTTCCTTCGGCAACGTTCCAGAATCTCGGAGGCAGCATGTTGATAATTTTTATCAGGTAGCCGATACCTTTGTCGTCGTTCACGATGAAGTTGGAAAGTTTGCCAACATTGTAATTGGAGAGTGATGTTACCCCTACAGATTTTACTTCACAATGGAGGTTGTTGACACTCATCGAGACACACGCCCCAGAAGACAACTGGTGGATGGATAGTTGTGTATGCCAGCCACCAGTTGGGCCTGCGATCAGTTTAGTTGTTTTAAATTGTGAGTGTGTGTGTGAATTGAAACACTTCAATTTCTTACCAAGTGGTAATATATCGACGTTTTGTAATCAGTGTGTCCTATTCCGAGTTCCAGTCAGGTCGCATAATGAATGTTTCAGATTCCATTTTAAACATATCCCGAGTCGTGATTAGCCTATGTGTGCAAAAAGTGATGTTAAAACAAACTCTTGACCTCAATAATACAAGTTGTGTATTTTCTTTCAGCTGTGGTCCCCTCTTTTTTTTTCGCGAGAAAATAACAAATTAACCTAATCATTAACTTAACAAATAAAAAATACATCTCTAAATTAATTAATAAAAACTGTTATTACACCCAAACCTCTATTTTATCGTAAATATAAATAAAATATCATCTTACATAGTGAAAACAATGTGAAAATTGTTCTAGTAAGTGATATATGATTGTCAAACACATACATAAATATATTATGTTACAGATTCCACCGATGTAGTTTCCGGTGAAATAATTATGATGAAATTACTTTCCGGTTCTCGTCGGTAAAACCTTTGATCGCGCACCGGACACGTTTCAATGTTATTGTGAGATTGAAGTTCATCGCTGGATAATAGGAGCATTTGGTTTCGATTCGCGTAAGAGGCTGCCAATGGTCTCAACCTCTTCAACTATCTTTTCAAAAAAAATGTTTGATTACGTCTGGTCCTCGGTAAACATACGGTTCATCTATCCTATCCTGTCGCACAACAACAATATCCGAAACTCGAGGCTTCGTGCGGTGTTGTGGAAGAAAATTGGGGGGGATGAAGAATATACATGACTTGATTTATTTATTTCTTCTCTTGTTTTTTCTGAGGGCATATGCGAGTCTTATTCAAGAACTGGAATGATTGTGCCTTTCGAATCGAATTTATGGAGGGGTAGAGAGAGGGCCAATATGAACAGGTTAGAAACAAGTGATATTATGATGATAGCCGTCGCCATTTCAGAGTGGCAAATGTTTAACATTAATTGTTGAATTTTATTTTAGGCTAGGCATATTGACTTCGTCAATTTTATCAAAACAACCATTATTCATCCTCATCGTTGCCATTAGCCAAAATAGCCTCGCTTCTTTTCTTTTCCCCCAATTTTCGTAGTAATCTCCGTTCACACTTGGCTTTTGTAGATTAACAAAAATCGTCTGAAGTTTGAACACGTCATACAGGTGCAACCTGATTTTGTGATTGTTCTCATCGATTATTCAAAATATCTAATTTTCGCATATTCAAATACACACAAGTGGAGGGGGTTCATGCCACATTAGTGATTTTAAATTGTATTCTCGGAGCCACGCACACATTTCCTAACATTGTTGCCTTGTAGTCGATGAGTTGTGCAGGTACAGCTGTGAAGTTGTTAATAAGACCCAACACAGACAAGTCACCCAACATTGCTTTTCGACATAGATTTTTAACTAGAAAAATTGTTATGATTACAGTACACCCATATCAGTATTCAATAACATGGTGCCATTTTTTCTGTTTCTGTTGCCAACAAAAGCAAATCTACAGACCACAGGTTCGAGAAATAAGACATTAACTATATTTTGCATACATGTAGGTACGCCCCCGCGAGGTGTGTTATTGGAAGACTCAATACATGTGAGCAGTGGAGTAAATTTTTTTTCTTTTATTTTGATGTCCATGTATTTATCTGAACCCCCTTGTCCAACCAAAACAAAAGCTCCGGTCCCATCTGGAGACTGCAAAAACTGATATGTATGTTTATTCAGAAAAACCATCCATGGACAATACCGTTGCGCCCTCCATGTGCATTTTCCTTGTTGGCTGAACGCGAAGATGCCCGAGACTGCTTTCGAAATTGCTTTCAGCCTCGCATCACGATACAGCCGTTTTCTACAATTCTATTAGCCTACTATTATTATCTAAAACTATTTCATCACACACAATCAAAAAGATAAAAAAAATAACATTTCTCTCCTTCACTCGCTTTTAGCCTTCGTCCAGTGTCCTTCTAGATAGCAGGTGAATCGTGACTAGCAAAAATATTGAAATCGAAATATGAATTATCCGTTATAACCCCTCCTCCTTTTTTTTTCTCTCCCCTTCTTTACATGCCCGCTCGATGACATTGAAATAAACAAAAACACACCGCTATGCTTAAAAAAAAAACATCCATTGTACAACTCTATAGGTCGAGGTTCATAAGCCTCGTACATCTCATGCGAGGGACTGCATATCTTGTTTACAGTTTATAGTGGTATCATATTCCTTCACTCGGGAGACTTGCAAGACAGCTCATTACTAGATCTGTTTTGTCGATATGAGAATGCTTGCTATCAGTAATAAAATTTTTATGGTGTTTAACCTAACAGCTGAGGGGCCGGGGCATTCCACATTTACCTTTGCTAGTGCAATAAATATCAATATTTTTAAGTTATGCAATAATTTTTGACATTATATTCATGTCTATTTCCAAAACTAGATTTATATACACAAACAACTCGCTCTTGCAATATATTATCTATTGTGAAAAATTCTCGCATGTTCGCGAAACTGGAAATACACGTCATAGCTTCCGTGAATCGAGCGCAAGGTTATTGGAGCACGCAAAATACCGTATGTCAAGAATAAAATATTCCAAATGCAGGCATCATGCACAAATAGAATAATCGGGTTGAATTTACAGTCTAAAACCACCATGTTCTGGCGGCAAGTGTCAAAAACATGTGGTTAGGAGATTTTGATAGGGAGTGAGTGAAATAGTTGTTGCAAGTTACCTTTTAAACCCAGTACATGTGTAGGAATATATTGCGTATAAGCTGTCTCACTCTCTCCGTATGTGTGTCAGGTGGTCGTGTTGATCGTTAGTTGTATGTCACAGCTTAACCCTACTAGGTAATATTTTTACATGAGGTAAGTTGGCATACTCTGCGAGGGTATATGTTTCAAGCTTCTAGCTGTAGAAGATTAGCTTTAGCCTATTTGAGTTTGGCTCGTCGAAAGCAACTCAAACAGTGTTGCCAGCTGTAGGTTAATTTTCCCCGTTATACAATTGCAAAAGATGAGTTGCTTATACCCTATCTGGAAGATGTGTCCATGGCTTATGTCGTAGGTTAATTTAGTTTGCAATAAATCTTGTGTGTTGACCCTTACAAGTGATATAGCTACCTTTCTGCCTTTGAGTCACCTGTAAGGCTATATGTGAATGGGCGAGTGAGGTTAGTTTAGTTTACGATAGATCGACTTGTCATGCTATGTACTACTTTCTGCTTTTTGAGTTACCTGTAAGACTATATGTAGGTAGGTAAGTGAGGTTAGTTTAGTTCGCAATAAATCACACTTTGAATTTACTCACACTCTCTCTGTCTGTGTGTCAGGTGGTCGTGTCGATCGCTAGTTGTATGTTACAGCTTAACCCAAACTAGGTAATATTAACTGTACTTCAAAAAATAAAATTGTGTATATCTCATATCAAACTAGAAATAAGAAAAATCAAACATTAAGCATTCATGCAGATTAATTAAGCCGTAAATTCAAAATTTTGACCCCCACACAAATCGCATTACATACATACATACATGTAGAAAAACAAAAATATGCTTTTTTTTCGTCCTCGTAGTGTTTACAAGAGTCCCCTGTAAGTAAGACTAATCAGGGGTGGACCTACAGTTTCAAAAACCACTTGTGCAAGTATCGAATCCTTAAATACCACTGCACCATAAGAGGGAGGAAGCCCGGTGAGAGGGGGTAGAAAGCTAGAAACATTAACACCGCTATTGCCAGTTAGCATCTTCTTCATCTTATTGCATACTTATCATCTTATAGAAGATTACGCCGTCAACTTGTAACTTGTAGGTTAGCCTCACCTGTGAAATATCATATATTTAAAAAACAAAAAAATTGTGAAGCAACTAGTCAGTGTTGCCAACTCCTATTGGACGAATCTTCGACAACAACTCTCTCGCATAATTCAAGCACGAAGACTTTCGCGACAGACCTCGGTGCGAAAAATAAATTTCCCTACTGGTCCAAGCACACTCTTCCACGCATACAAAAAACATTTCGACAAGCACATGTACAATTTGGATTTCACCTCAACAGTGCTGCAGAATAACAACAATCCAGCCAATAAGGCACCTCTGATCAAATTAACACTGCACACTACGATCAAAATCCAATATAAGTTAGTTCGATGCGCAAATTAAAAAAATAATAACTCACAAAACTCTACAGAGGCATTAGGCTTTTGATAGCTATGACCGTTAGAACTGGTGTTGAGCACCCACGCACCCTGGCAAGGTTATAGAGGCCAGAAATCCTAAAAAATAAAAAAAATTATTATTTGTTTGTTTGCATCACAATACAAAAATAATAAGAAGCACGCGCACACATGTGTGGCACATCGTTCCCGCGAGAGAGGTTTACAAAAATCCCGATATACATTGGCGCCCGGGACTTGGAAATAATACGTATTCGCTCACCACTGTTGCCAGCTATAGGTCTCTCTTTCTCCTCATCTTACAGCAATATTGGTGTGTGTGTGTGTGTGTGTGTGTGGCACATTGTTCCCGAGAGAGGTTTACAAAGCTCACGATATATAAACATTTGGTCTCTTCAGGGACTTGGAAAATTACAATAAGATGCATTCATCCTCGAAGGATGAGAGGATGAGAGGATGAGAGGATGAGAGGATGAGCGGATGAGAGGATGAGAGGATGAGAGGATGAGAGGATGAGAGCTCATCTTTCGCTCATCACGACTTTTCTGTGTGTGTGTGTGTGTGGCACATCGTTCCCGAGAGAAAAAGCCGTGTCCGGATTGGCAAGCACTCCACCCCGTTCTCTCCCGTTGCTCTCGCATGCCGTCGAAGTCACGTCCAAGTCGTCCGAATCTGCATGTCCCCTTGTAGTACGGCTGTCACTTTTCCCGCCAGGTATCAGCCCGAACTTCACCCACCGCGCTCTGGGGCGCAAACAAACATGACAATAATTTCCACCTATTTACTACTCATATTAAAAATATAACACACTATTTCATCATTTACAATTTTTCTGCATTCAGTATTATCGATAAAATATTAAAATATAACTGAGTTTTACATCCTCTAATCAGTAAATATTGTCTGTACAAAGAGAAAGTTAGAATATGGCTGCCAAGCGCAGCGTCACAGCAAGTTCAAGCATGCATCTGTCGCGCCTCTCTGCTCTTCCCTCCAACTCCACGTCTACCGCAAATTCGGACAACAGAGATTGGCTGAGTCCCGGATGGAACAGCGCTCTAGGTAACATCTGTTGCTAATTCGGACGCAGCCCTGGCTACCTCCACTAGTCAGTATTGCCAACTCCCATTCGTAGATTAGCTTCGCCTGTAAAATATCATATGGTGAAATATTCTTGAGGTGAGTTGGCAACACTGAACCGCAATTGATGTTGCCAGTGTTGCCCGGGACTTGGAAATAATACGTATTCGCTCACCACTGTTGCCAGCTTAGTCTCTCTCTTTATCTTACAGCAATAGGTATCTCTATCTTTTTTAGTTGCAGATGGGTTGCCAACACACTCTAGTTAATAATACTACATATTATACGCACACACGCACACACATACTGTGTTGCTATCCATCCATCTCTTTCTCTTTTACGGCAGTATATATTTGTTGCCGGCACTCCTTGCTAAATTGGCTAAACCCTTGCCAAGTAAAAAAGCTGTAGGTAGGTGTTGGCAATACTGCCGGTTGTTTAACTCTTCCCTCTCTCTTTTTTTTTTTTTTGTAAAAAACTATGGCAAAAATACCAGTAGGTTGGCAAATTGCTTTATGCACTGTAAGGCCTCAAGCAGAATTGCCAGCTCCTCGCTTTAGGTTAGGTTAGACAAAAACAAAAATCTTGGTGACTTTTCGAGTAAAATGTTGGCAACTCTCCTTTATTCTCGGGATTCATGTCAAACTGCTGTTTGCCGGAGATGGGGAACTGGTAATAATTCAAGTTGTTGTTGAATATGTAGAAAATCTTGCCCACATCCTCGTCGTACTGGGTCAGGATGCTATTCAAGTGTATAATCAACAAACCGTTGAGTTTAGACAATAGGGAGGGCAACAGGTCCAAGCTCGCAGGTGGCGACGGTGCACTTTGGGCGAATGCCTCCATAGCCTGCTTCCTGAAGCCAAACAGGTTCATAGGCATTGTTATTTTATTTTATATTTAGCGATTCGTTTCGAGCCTCAAATAATAATTCGAGCGTCAAATAATAATTCGAGCCTCAAATAATAATTCGAGCCTCGTCAGTACTGCCACTATTTGTAGGTTAGCTTAGCCAGTGAAAGATATAGTGGAATCTTCGGATGGGTTGGCAAACCCCCCTCAAAAAAGCTAAAAAATTATACACCGTGAAAGGCTACGCCGAGTTGGCAACACTGTGAGGTTAACATACACTGTAAAAAGCTACGCCTTGCCCGAGTTGGCAATACTGCTTGAGGCTTGTTCTGCAGTATTGCCAGCTCCTTGTTTTAGGTTAGGTTAGACCCAAAAACAAACCTTGGTGATTTTTTTCAAGTGTGGAGTTGGCCACACTGCGAGAAAAGCCTCAAGCAGTGTTGCCAGCTCCTTGCTTGAGGTTAGGTTAGACCCAAAAACAAAAACCTTGGTGATTTTTTCAAGTGAGGAGTTGGTAACACTGCGAGCCTCACCGAGCCTCATTTTCGGGCGCAGAACCCGGCCACCTACTCTACTCTCATTGTAGGTTAGTTTAGTGCATAAAACGTCGTAAAATAAAAAATAGGTCAAGAACAAGTTGGCAACGTTTGAGGCTTGCTTTGCAGTGTTGCCAACTCTTTGCTTTAGGTTAGGTTAGACCAAGAAAAAAACCTTGGTGATTTTTTCGAGTGAGGAGTTGGCAACACTGCAAGAAAATGAGGCTCATGCCTTACGAGAGAAATCCATTAAGGCGAGCCTCACCGAGCCTCATTTTCGGGCGCAGAACCCGTGCCACTGCACTACTTGTATATGAAATTATTTCAACATAAGTTAGATATTGATGTTTGAAACAGGGCATATTTTTCAAATTATAGTGCATATTTTGTAAAATTTTAGGTCATAAGAACATATTTTATTTTGCATATTTTGGTGATTTTTAGTTCATAAAAATCCTAGCCCTAGTAATAACTATTGTCTGATATTAATATTTGTAAAATATTGATAATTCGAATCCCTGCCTGGCATGGGTGTTATTTGTGAGTGTCTATTCCTCATATCATCACTCATCTTCATCTTCACGATTATCCAAAAGTGGAAAAAAGGCAAAGTAAAAATAAACGAAATAAATCAAATCGAATTAATAAAATGGTACTTTCTGAATTTTTGTGAACACCGACGTGCACTAATTATATTAAGAATTACAATATTATTTTTCATTATGTGCATCACTTTTCATTTTCAATTTTTTCAAAATATATGTCAATATACATCTACGCTTTTTCGTATTTTTTATCTGAGAATTTATACAAGTTGTTGCCATTTTACAGTTTATTTTTAACATCATAAATTCTTATATAGTTATTGTATTCTGAAGATACGAATAAAATTATTGTTTAGAGGTAGACCACAGACATAATAAATTTTCTTTTATTCTTCATGCACAATAACTTTATTTTATTTGCATCTTCAAAATAACTGTGTCAGAACTCATTGTTTTAAAGATATGCTGTAAATTGGCAATAAGTCGTATAAAATTTCAAAGATAAACAAACAAAAATAACAATATTAGAGTGATTTGTTGAAAATGTTGATACGGTTATTCAATTAATGCAAAATGTTTACTAAACCAATGAGAGAGGTTTGGATTCGTTAAACCCAGTCTGGTGCTGTGACGCATCGGGGAGACCCACCTTTTTTTTTTGCAAGTCTATATTTTGATATTACTTTAATGGATGCCAAATGCACGTGTTCCTCTTTATTTAAAATTGCACATAATTTTGATTCACAAAATCGTTTTAACAAATTATGATGTTTCCTATTGACATTGTGTTAATCACTGGTAGTGGCTTTATTTTCAAAAGCAAACATGACATGCTATATATATTTAATAATTTT
The DNA here is from genome assembly GCF_977018435.1 of Lepisma saccharinum. Lineage (NCBI taxonomy): Eukaryota > Metazoa > Arthropoda > Insecta > Zygentoma > Lepismatidae > Lepisma > Lepisma saccharinum. The sequence goes on from NC_139237.1 coordinate 69,468,827, forward strand.
CCGTCAATCACACTTCTATAGGCATTATATGTTCACCCTCCCCCGCGAGAGATAAAACTTCTCTCAAAAAAATAACAGACAGCTCTTCAGAATCCGTAAGCATCTCAAGGAAATCTCTCAGAGGCACTCACTCTCCCACTAGAGACATCTAGCGGGCCACGTGTCATTCTTAGTCCCATGTCCGACGTGTTCTGGAAGCCTCTCCATCAAGGGAGCGCTTTCAATATTTCATCTACTTCCCTCGGACGGAAACCGAATCTGCGAAGTCAGTGTGGCCAACCAACGCTATTAAAAATGATCCAAATCAATTGTTAAAAGAGGGTCCAGTGTAAGGATGGCTGATTCTGTGGAACTTCAACTTTCATTTAGGATCTGATTAGCATGCCTCTGCTAATCAGAGACGTTCCTTTTAAGGAGCGTATTCAGAGAGGGGCTCAGGGGTTCGAGTAACCCGAAACTGTTGGTTTGCACAGGAGAAAATTAGTTATGTGGTTTATTAAGTGTGAAATAAAATATTGTGACCTTTTACAAGAGGATTAATTACAATTCATTGATATTTCTGATTTCGTGTATGAAAAATCATGGTAAGTTTGATAAAGTTGTTGAGAATAAAAATAGCTAATTTCTACTTTCATGGAAACTTTTATGCATAATAGTGATAACCGTGTATTGTTTGTTTATATTTTCGTTCTTTAAGTCCAATTTATTGACAGATAATCTAATTGGAACTTGACCTTCAGTTTAAAATGGGATTCGAACCATTATATGCCTCTACCGGGTGTAAATCCCGCGCCCCCTTGATTACAAGCCGGAGACTTTACCACTACCCCACAGCGAGGCTTTAGTGGAAAGCACGTTACTGAAAAAAATGCTCATCTTGATAACTAAAGTTTCGAACGAAGTGAAGCTCTTGAGCAACGAGTTTCGGTTATATTCTGAAATTTATCCCTGACAAATATCAAATTTGATAAATGTGGCCACATTGCGTGCAAAACGAGCGTAAACAAAGCAGCCATTGTTCATAAATTGTATCGTTTTCCGTATTTTTTTTTTTTTGTAAATTTAAACTGTTTTTCAAATTTCGCGCGGTTGAAATATCTTCGTAGAGCCAAAATAAATCGAAAACTCATTTCTTTTCTTTCTTAAATCTAGTGTCAGAATTTCAATTTCATTTTGTTTCAACCTAGAGAAAAAAGCAGCAGGATGGAAACACTTACTCTTTATGGCTCTTAATCCTTAACCAACGATACAGTAACACATCAGTTCCTCAGAATCCCCAACCAGACACCTGCAGAGATTGGCGAAAAGACCCGTACATCAATTCTCCCTCCATAGATTCCTACACTTCATTAATTTTTAGTTACTTTTCCCTTCTCCCGCCCGCGGAGATATTTAGCGGAAAATAGGTTACACCGATTGGCTGAAGAAAATGCCCATAATGCCCCCCAACCGCGAGAACATCATCGAGCAATGTTGTCCCATAAACTTTGCTTCCAGCTTTTGGGAACAATGAAGATTCGCGTGGGTTCATTTTAAACGGCAAGAAAGCAAACTTCGCTAAAATAGAAGAGGGTGAAATTTGACGAAAATGTAGGGTCTATGTTTTGGTGGCGGAAGAGGATCTCCCGAGGGATGTCCTGAGTCATGCACTCAGCGACCGTTTCCATCGGGAAGCTACGAAAAGGATGATCACTGCCACTTCCTGTGACGGGGATATCGGTAATAGATTTCTGTGTGAGCTTGCCAAGTGAGGATGTTGTATAAACTCATAGGCGGAGCCACGGGAGGGGTAGAGGAGCAACACCTATGAATAAACTTAATAGTTACTAACACACAGAAGAGACAAGACTCTAAAACGGGATTATGATAAAAACATGACACTTTGTACACGTCAAAAAACATTTTAAAATATAGTTGTCGGAACGGAGAAAAATCACAAATTCAAAATGGCAACTATACACTAAATTAGTTCTTAAGAGATACCCGAAATTTTCTTAAATATGCTAAACTTTTATTTAAAATCAGAAATACAAACTACGAAGCTTTAAATATAACCTATATTATTTTTGATGAAATTTTCTTAGTTTCCTCATTTAAAAATTTGTAGGATGTAATTATTACAAACTATGGCATATAAAAATATCGAAGATGCACATAGAAATGTCGGTGCTTAGTGGTCCGTGGGGAGTGAAACCACAATCCTGCCTAGGGCGCCAAAATAGCTAGCTATGGGGCTGGATAGGAGTGACGGAAAGTTTTTAAAATGATAAAAACCAGAGAAAGTAACAACTTTAACTCGCCCTCTGCTATTCGCGAGAACTCGCCGAGAACAAACGAAACGCGCAGTAAGAAGGAGGGTAATGACGTAGGTTTACCCTTTGATAACGGTCGTAAAGTGGCGGCATCTTTTGCCACGTAAAAACGATACGGCACGTAATGGACCGTGACGCAAATGTTTGTCATACTCTACAATTAAACTCCGTTAATTAACATTAGAGCCCGTCGCTTTGACGACACTCCCTCCCTTCCCTTCTGTCTTGTTTAGTTTGATCGTTACTCGAGTTCCCCACTCTTTTTTTATCCTGGAAACTTCTGCAACCACTCTTGACACAACGTTCCTTTTCCCTTTCAACAGAGAAGCAAGACCGGGTTCCGGACGCGACAGGATATCGCTTTGCGAGAAAGTTTAATTTTCCGCTTGTAATTTCCCCATGCAAATCCACGTTCCCTTGACTATTACCGTACGCAAAGTGGAACGTGGTCCTCTCGTAACAAGCTTGTTAGCTAAAATCACGTTTCCCCTCCCTCCTCTCCCGTGGGAATTCAGCAGACGATAAAGTTATTGCTTATTCCATGAATTTTTCATCAAGAGATTTCCGAATGGCTGTATTACCGGTGGACTGGAAAAAGATGTTGTTTTTTTTGTTTGTTTTTTTGTAATTTGTACCACCCCCTATATTACGGAAAGTCTGACGATACCTAAAACATCACATCCTGAACTACGTGGTGTGGTTTGTTAATTTAGATATGGGTATAACACCAGTATTCAGAAAGTTACCTTTTAAAAGTAACTGAGTTACTGTTACAGTTACTCATTTTATAAAATAGTTCAGTTACTGTTATTGGTACTTGAAAAGAAAATGTAAGTAACTTATGTAAGTTACAGAATCAATTATCCTTAATTGTAGTGAAATACACAGGCGAAACTATTTCCGATTATTCTTTGAAAACTCTAAACTCTAGGTCTAGCATTAGTTCCGATGTAAGTCTGAAAACAAACTTGTCCAAACTCTAAACTGTAGATTTAGTCCCCAATTAGCCTATCTAAGTCTAAAACCAAAGTTGGCCAAACTCTAAACTGTAGATATAGTCCCCAATTGGCCTATCTAAGTCTGAAAACAAACTTGGTCAAACTCTAAACTGTAGATTTAGTCCCGGTTAGCGTCTCTAAGTCTAAAAACAAACTTGGCCAAACTCTAAACTGTAGATTTAGTCCCGGTTAGCCCGTCTAAGTCTAAAAATAAACTTGGCCGAACTTTAAACTGTAGGTCTAGTCCCGAACAGCCTACTTAAGTCTGAAAACAAACTTTGCCAAACATTTTATTGTGGTCTAGTCTCAATTAGTCTATTTGAGTATAAACGTAACACAAGATTTCGCCAAACACCACATAAAAATCCTCACTAATGTGCCGTGTAAAAGTGTCCTGCTTTCCCTCCATGGCAACACCTCCCAAATATGACATGTCACTTAGAAGCGCGAGAGATCGATGACACAGCTGCACACACCACCAGAGGACATTTTAACAAGAGACTTTAACGCCCAAACACCAAGTTGGGGACCTCTCTTTATGGCTCTAAGAATGGCAGGAGTCTCGAAATTGCAAGTAGACATTAAACACGTGACAGATAAATGCACTTGCGGGGGAAAAGCTGCTACGCTTAACGTGCTATATAAAGTCACCTTGAATGTCTGCAAATTATCACCTACTTCAACCATACTCTAACTACGAGGGGAAAATTGCAATCTGTCTCCCTTATCTATTTTTTTTGTTAGCAATTATAAGGCTGCTGTTATGTGTGTGCGACACGTGTCAGTAGAGTATTTTAGTGCGAGCATCACGCTTCAGCCTCGTCTAAATAAAGATATTACAATAAGTCTTTGAAACTTTTACTTTGTATTGCAGGATTTTCCAAATGCAATGCGTGAGTTGAAGGAAAATTATATATTTTGAATCAGTGGCGGCGACTGGGTCCCAAAACTAGGGGACAAGGTGCAAAAACTGAGGGGGAAACTGCCCCCCCCCTGATCGTCACCATTGAACTCATGCAACACGAAATTAACTGATTTGGTTTAATTTTGCTTCGCTCTTCTGACACTTTTGGCCAATTCGTGATGATGATATATGATGAAATCGGTGAAGAACTTTTATCAAGAACACCAATGTCCAGGCCGGAATTCGAACCCGGGACACCTGGTGGGATATTCAAGCGACACGTGTCACTTTTCGAATCGGTGTGAAATGTTACTAACATGGTAAGGAGAAGAAACATCTCTCTCTGGCATTGTCAATGAATTCCAATAGATGGCACTGTGTGTAAATAAGCAGCAATATTATCCATTTTGTTTTTACAACGCCATTTGAAAATCAAGATAATATTTTGATTTAAGAACATATTACGATATAAGGGATGGAGACATTATATATGCATAATGGTGGCGATAATGTGACAAATTTTAATGGTATTAAACACATTCCCTGATGAAATTGAGAAAATGTAGAGAATTAAAGTAGGCTATGTAATTCTGAAAGTAGAATTGGTATAATTATTCTGTTGGTTCACCTCGTGCCTGGAGAATAATCCAAGGTTCGCCCGAACTGTAAAAATTACCATGTTCGTTTCTCAAGTAAGCATAATCCATTTACAAATTATCCAGTTGATACCCTGTGGCATTTGGAATAAGTTGCGTAGTATAGCAATTTTGGAGATAGAAATTGCAAATAATATTTATTTATTTACCACAGAATTCCTACAGCTTTAGCCATTTTACATTGAGACCAAAGTTGCGAACTAGTTTGGGAGTCTTCGATCTCATCTCGACTTATATGTATTTACAGTAGCTAGTAGTATGTTTTACTTACTAAACAAAACTAAACTTCATCACGAGAACAGCCCCTTGAGAATCAGGGCGTATCCTGCGGCTTTTTCATTGGGTGACGCGCGGTCAGCGCATGGAGTCCATTGCCGCTGCTTTCCGAGCCTAATGCTTCTTTTCAATAGTCCTCACGATGCTGGGTAAATAACAATATTATGGAGGGGTTCCGACCGGGCATCGAACACGAGACTGTTCGAGCCTAAAACGAGTGCGGTAACTATTTGACTACGCGGAAGACTTATGTACGTAGCTAAATTATTTACTGTAAATAATTGTGTCCTACATTATGGGACACTGCACCTGTTTAATATTTTATATAGTATTGCTTTCCGCTCCTCATTTGTTTTCCTTTTACTCCCGCTGGGAACTTGTAAGAATGCGGAATTCTGGGAGTGCGATTTTCATAACTCAGAGGCATGGTGCATGTCGGCTCGAGGCAGCGGGAAGGACATTTTCAGTTAGCCTGTCAGATGTGGGCGTTTGTATTCATCAGTGTGTGTGCAAACGTATTTAATTATTGTATAATGTCAAGTGCATTAAAGGACCTTTATGATATCCAAATTTGTTGCTGTATCCGTTGTTCCAGCTCTATGGTAAGGTCTTCAATATGGCGTCAGCCCCAGAGGTGTCAGTTTCTTTTCATGGTAGTACCTGGAAGGATTCTACAGACGGCACCTTATTTTTCTTAGCTATAGAGATATGGTATATGATCTGGCGTATATAAAAAAAAACTCATCTGAAAAATTCTTACTTGAATAAAAGTCTAGGACTAAAAGTGGTAAACGTTGCAAGTGCCAAAAGCGAAAGTGTTGGGAAATCGCATCGTTCCGCACATCAGCCCGTAAGAACGTGCACACTAGTGACCTCTTTACACGCCCTTTGAACTACTTAGAGGGCTACCAGTCACATTTCACGTTTACCACATTATAAAGCATGGCACATTTCACTATTTAACGTGGAAAACGTTGTTTTAATTATTGTGGCACTTCCAGCGTTTACCAATTTTAGTCTTTAATTTCTTTTGAACGCCCCTAGTAGTTCATATGACGTCACTGTAGTTGGACCTCTAGAGAGTGTAGTGGAAACACTGTCACTTTGTTCTCAAGCTTCGTTTGTTGTATAGCGTCGCTTTTCTGCCACTTTCGGGTAGTCGCGACGATGGAAATGAGTGACGAATAGATGAAATTGATGAAAGGACTCGTAAATAACACCCATGCCCGGCTGGTACTCGATCCGGGGAAGCCGGCCTCTATATGGCCGAGTGGTTAGCAGTTCCGGGTTTGAATGCCGGCCTGAGCATTGGTATTCTTAGCGAGTGTTTCTTCATCAACTTCATCATATCACCACTCACCCTCTTGTCGCGATTAGCCAAACGTGGCAGAAAAGCGAAGTAAAATATACAAAATCACTCGGTCAAGAGATCGAAAGTTTGTGTTTCAAGTCCACTTTGCGCACAGTAAGGCTAATCGGGACTGGACCTAAAGTTTAAAGTGGGATCTAAACCACTATGTGCCTCCACCGGGTACCCAACCCGGGACCCCTTGATTACAAGGCGACGGCGTTACCACTCCACCACCGGGGAGCCCAGTGAGATCGAAAGTAGATCACTGAACGCGCTCGGCCATCGAAAGGTCCCAGGTTCGAACCCCAGTGAGAGCATATTGTGCATTGACTTGGATCCCACTTTAAACTATAGGTCCAGTAACCATTGGTCCATCTGAGCATAAAGTGCACTTACACTAAACCGAATTTCTCTTCACACACTGGGGTCGGATTCTCCACAAGACAGAACCAGGAATTATCTTCAGTTGGCAACCGTGAGCGGAGACTGTCCACCAGATGCGAGCCTGCGTTGCCTAGCAACCGCTCCGGATCCTAGGGTGGAGCTAGATGAGGTAAGTTAGTCTTGGAAGCGCAGTGTGTACGGAGAAGACATAATGAAAAAGAGGCAAAGGAAAAATTTCCTGGAAGTTAGGGTAGGGAAGGAAAGGGTCGTAGGGACGGGGCTCAAAGAGTAAGGGGGGGGGGGTTATGAGAGCAAATTCAATTGAAGCGCCCCCGGAAGTAAGTGTAGTTAATTTTAAGTGTCAGGGTCAGGGGGAACTGAATTGGGGTGGTAAGGGGTAATGATATTTAAAAATGAAGCGGAGAGAATATTAATGAGAGTCTGATGCTCGTTCTGCCTTGAACTGAAGAAAGAGCAACTATAATAAAATCTGCCTTCTTTCAGCACTCAGTCGCCTAAAAAAAACATATATATACAGGGTGATCATCCATACTTCAGAATTTTCAGGTCTACATGAGTGATTTTAAAGAAATCACATAGCTGTGATTTTGAGGTTGAGACTCAAAAATCACTATAACAGCTGGGATCCAATCTGTGACGAAAAGTTTAGAAATCACATGTTGCAAGCGATAACAGAATTAATCGTTAAGCGGTACCAGGTTGTTATTGCCTCCAGAAACGCTCAATGTTGGAGCAAAGCGAGCTTTCTAGGGTCACGTCAGCGAGCAACGTGATCGCTCAGCTATTTAACGGCCACATAAGTGTTGCCCGTCCAGCACTGCTCACTTGCTCGCCACAGGTTTAAGGGAGATGATGGCTAATGAAGTATTTGTGATTAACGACTTGCCATATGGCGTATAGAGGAAGTTTAAGTAACAAAAGGTAGTATAACTTTCCACTTTTTGTAATTGTATTAAAATTAAAGTGTTGTTCATTCCAAACCAGAGGCGTCTCCTGAACGCATGCGTCAATTGTGGGAAAAAGGACAGCTTGCTGTGCGACGACATTAATGAGCATTTCTGCATTCTAATTTCTTCATATAGGAGAAGTATTTATTTTACACGAGAGTGCTCAACTAAGCTTATATTACATTTCTTGGATCTGAAGTGACACATGCGTCAAATGTGGGGAAATAATTATTACTTTATTTCACTTCAGATCCAAGAAATGTAATGTAACCTTAGTTGAGCGCTCTCGTGTAACATAAATACTTCTCCTATATGAAGAAATTAGAATGTAGAAATGCTCATTAATGTCGTCGCAGAGCAAGCTGTCCTTTTCCCCACAATTGACGCATGCGTAGAATGCACCACATGCGTTCAGGAGACGCCCTGTTCCAAACATACACCGCAGTTTTTGGAACGATGTGCAAGTGTGTGAAAAAAACAAATTCGAATGTTTTGTGAAAAATGTTTGGTTTTGTTCTCATTCATTGTTGTTTACTGGGTTCAGCCCATTACCATAACTAAAATAACATCACTGAAATGCCGTGTATCTAAAATCTTAAAACATTCTGACTTCGGTTAAAAGCTGAGGTTGTAAAGGGTCACCTCTTACACCCCTCCACTACTTAGACTTCTGCTCAAAACAAGATGTACAAATGCAATAGCTGCTGCTCATGTTCTGTGAATTTGTCCTTCACCAAAGTTGTGAGCAAAATAATATTTGCTGTCTACATTTTCACTCTTGACTGCAAACTATAGTTTTACCTAATGTTAAGAGGGCTGACGGCAGTGCCAGTGGGGGCTGACGGCAGTTCCAGGGGGGGGGGCCTCAGCCCCCTTGGCCCTTGCCTGGCTACGGGCCTGATTATACCCTTAAAGCTATGCTGCACGTAATGCCTTGTCGGCCATCATGCCACTGTAGCAGACGACTATGTTGAACGCATAACGTGAAATCCTTGCTGGCTAAGAACTCTTAAGTAGCAATTGAATCAGCAGTTTGAAGAAGGGAACAAGCACCAAAAAATCGAAATTCGTTTTTTGCTCCAAACGTGTCTTAACATATACCCGCATCTAGGGCGTTAGAAAAAGGGACCGAAAACCACACGCTTGATGGTGTAATTGGCCTTGAAAATATTCGTACGTTTGAAGAAGGGAATGAATCCAGGTTTTGTTCCCTTCTTCAAACTGATTCATCCGTTTCTCACTAGTGGCGCTGAGATCGCACTTGCTACTTATATTTTGAGCCTTGGCAACACTGATTGAAGTTAGGCGCGATTTGACGTTTGCACGGAATCGTCTGGCATTATTGACCATAACCTACTTCAAATGTTTTGTCAATAGCTTCATTTGTGTTGTTTATGTTGCCTTGGAGATTGCGCGACAACAATAAAATGGAATTAACTCGTGAACATTTTCGTGCGATGATTTTTTACGATTTTCGACGTGGATTATCAAGACAAGAGTGCATCGATCAACTTACTTCCACATTTGGCGATGAAGCCCCATCCTTTGCTACTGTGAAACGCTGGTATAACGAATTTAATCGTGGCCGCCATTCGCTCACCGACGAGATTCGCGAAGGTCGTCCAAAATCAGTTGTTGTTCAAGAAAACATTGATGCTGTGCAAAACCTAATACTGCAAGATCGTCATGTGACATACTGTGAGATTGAGGCGACCATAGGCATTAGTTCCACCAGCATATATAAAATATTACATGATCATTTAGCTGTGAGAAAGGTATGTTCTCGTTGGATCCCACACAATTTGACAAAAACTCAAAAAGACTCTCGCGTCAATTGGTGCAAACAAATGCTCAATAAATACAATCGTGGTGCTTCAAAAGACGTATATAAGATTGTAACAGGTGACGAATCATGGATATATGCACATGAGCCGGAACGTAAACAGCAGTCGACTGTATGGGTGTTTCAAGATGAACCCAATCCAACAAAAGTTGTTCGCGCTCGAAGCACATCGAAACAAATGGTCGCCTGTTTTTTCGGGAAAACAGGTCATGTGGCAACTCTGCCTTTAGAGGAACGTAGAACGGTCAACTCTGAATGGTACACAACAATTTGTTTGCCAGAGGTCTTCGGTCAAATACGGAAAACAAACAAACGCCGTCGGATCATTCTTCATCAAGACAACGCCAGCTGTCAACAGTCAAAAAATCGAATCGATGGGTCATCCGCCGTACAGTCCTGATTTGGCACCCAATGACTTCTTCTTGTTCCCGAATGTCAAGAATAAATTGCGTGGACAACGATTTTCGTCGGCGGAAGACGCCGTTGATGCGTTCAAAAACCATATTATGGAGGTGTCTCAAGAAGATTGGAAAAACTTCTTTGACAAATGGTTCGAACGAATGCAAAAGTGTATTGACCATAAAGGAGAATACTTCGAAAAACAATAAAGCAGTTTTCAATGCCAAATTCCTGTTTTTTCATTGTTAGGCTCAAAATATAAATAGTGACCCTCGTAACAGCTCTTACAAGTTTCGATGGTATGCAAGACCTTGTTGAACCTTGTGTATATCATTGTACATTTCTGTTGTGTTTACCAAGGTTAACCTGCAATTAGTATCTGAGTTACAATCTGTGATGGTCTAAACGAGTAATCTAAACCATTGTGAAGTGTTTGCAACTTATTGGAATGTCTGCTAGTTCATCGGAAAGCGATGTTGTTCTTACGCCTAAAAAGAAGAGGAAATGTGTTCGTCGCCCAGAAACGTATAGTTATGTAATGCAGAAAAACAAAAGACTTCGAGGTGAAAAGTATGTAAGTATTAGAAGTGGAAAGACAGTGCCTGCAAAGTCAAATAGAGATGGGGATTGCTCTTGGAAGAAGAAATGTAGTATGAAATTCAGTGTAAATGACAAGGAACCCTGTTTGAATACTTTGCGAGGGTTTCAAACGAAAAATGAGCAAGACACATATTTAATGGGACTCATTGACCGTAAATCACCAGCACGTAGGCGTTCAAAAAGTGCAGTTCCACTTAAACGTGATAGCATTTTTGTTTACCACGTAATGAAAGGCACTGAACGTGTACCTGTGTGTAAAAAGGCATTTTCAATTTTGTACGGTATCACAAATAAAACACTGTTTAGGTTAACTTCATTGATTACGTCAGGAAAATTGGCCGTTGATAATAGAGGAAGCATGGTCACCGAGTAAATGCCATCCCTGATGATGTTCGTGCAATGATCGATGAACATATTAAAGAATTACCTTTACACGAAACACACTACAGTAACAGAACAATAAAATATTTGAGTGGTGACCTAAATATTACAACCTTGTATGAGCTCTTCTGTAAAAAACAGCCAACTCTGGCCAAGCTAGTGAAATACGATTTTTACAGAAAATATTATAATGAAAATCATGCTTACAGATTTGGACGTCACCAAATAGATGTGTGTAGCCCTAGCACTTGCGAAGAGCTAACTACAAAAATTAAAAGTCCGCATCTCAATGATAATGCAAAACGTGCTGCTGTCGCCGAAAAGATTGTTCATCTTCGTAGAGCCAACAAGTTTTATAAGAAACAGCAAGAAGTCAAGAATCTATGTGCTAATGACCCTGAGGTTGGAGCGATTGTTTTTGACTTTATGCAAAATCTTCCGTTACCGAAAATACCGGTACAAGAAATGTTTTACCTCCGGAAACTTTGGTTACACGTGTTTTGCATTCATGACCTGAAAACTAATGCTGCCGATTTCTATGTGTACCCAGAAGGTGAAGCTAAACGCGGTCCCGATGAAGTTTGTAGTATGTTATGGTTAAAAATACAAAATATGAGCCCTGTAGTCAAAGAACATCACGTTTGCAGTGATGCCTGCGGATGCCAAAACCGTAATAATTAAGGAACGGAACTTTATGTGCTAAAAAACTCAGAAATATTTATTTTTTATGTGTCATAAATGTTGAAAATATGTGATAAAAACAGGAAAATATGTGACAAAAATGAAAAACATTTGGTAACAAAAACAAAATATTACATGCATTTTAAACACCTAAAATCAGTTTCTAAATGCTTACCTCTTAGCGAGCTATTTTTTGGAAGAGTTGCAGTGAATCACCATAGTTTTCTCCAAATTCTCCATTGTAAATCTGTGGCGATTATCTCTAAACAGCATCTTATATTGTGAGAAAGATCGCTCCACGTCACAAGAAACAATTCTTGCATATTTGAAGCACGAAATGTCACTAACGCTGAAGTTTTCCAAAGCTTCTTCTTCCTCTACTTCACCTTCCAAAACACGTGCAATTTGGCACAAAGTTTGAAAACCTTGGTTTTTCCCAAAAATTTCCGTACATTTAGACATTAGCACTTGTGAGTTAGATCCAGTGAGTTCTTCCAGTTTCGTTTCTACTATACGGACTTCACCCACGGAAGCTGCCAAAGTGTTCGCGGACGATTCAAGCTTTCGTATGGAATTAGAGAGAAAGGATAGGTTTGTTGAGATGTATGTCAATTCGACTTTTAAGGAGGGATCCTTCAACAGTTCTTGCAGAATTTCTATAGACGATGCGTCTTCTTTGTCGAGATCGTTTACAACAGATACAAAATTTTCAAAGTTCTGGGCATAATATACAGCTGCATCCAACCAAGTGCCCCACCGCGTAACTACAGGTGTAGGGGGAAGGGGAACCTCAGGACATTTTTGTTTAAAAATGTCTATTCTTCTAGGCGACTTGATAAAAACATTCTTCCCATTTGAAACCAGTTTATCGACGTTGGGATAAAGAGCTCTTATCTTTTCACATATTCTATGCAACGCATGAGCCACACATGTAACGTGCACCATTTTGGGGTACCTAACGGCAAGGCCTACTGCAGCTTTTTTCATCTAAGCTGCAGCATCTGTCACTAGGGGAAGAACATTGTCAAATTTTATGCCTTCCGGCCACAATAGCTGCATTGCTTCGTTAAAAAGCCTTGCTATCGTTACATGTGTAGCCCCAGCTAGCTCTCTACACACTAGCAAATAATTTATCGTTGAGACATTTAGGTCATTATGTAGCACTCCCACAATCACATTTCCCACTTTTCTACCGGTGGAGTCTGTAGTTTCGTCAATACATACCCAAATATTTTGATTCGCACATTGTGAGCGAATATGTTGTAAGGTTTGCTCGTAACACCTGTGCAGATACGTTTTTCGCAACGTTGATTCGTCAGGCGGTTCGAAGTTCGTATATTTCGAGAGAAAGTTTCGTAAATCAGGGTTCTTTAATTTGAACAGTGGAATATCTGCGGACACAAAAGCTCTGCACAAGTCCATTGAAAACGCGGACAATTTCGACGGTTCCCCAGAAGTAGATGGAGTTTGTTGCCCGATAAGTGCCTGTCTGCCGCTCAAACGTGAAGAAGCAACAACATGCTTGTTGCTACCTAAATGCTGCGTAATTTGCGAACGTTGGTCAGCTGCGATAGATTTACCACACGGTTGGCAAAATAACACTTTGCCATCAGTTGAAAACACATCCTTATATTCTTTACAGAACTGTTGCAAACGAGATGAAACACTTGCCTTAACTTTTGGCATATCGTACGAGAAAACACCTACTGCTGCACAAGCACCGAATCAGAACATGACAAAAGCAGAAACACTCTCGAAGCTCTGCATTACGTTGTGCGTTTGCCTCATCTGGGTAATATTTTCCCCCAGTAGGATCGTAGACGAGGCGCCAAAAGTCTGCCAGCGAGCTTGTTCAAAGACAAAACAAACCTAGCACTCTCGATATGAAAGAGGTGCGGATAATAAACATTTTTCCTTGGAGGATTTCGAGGTAGCTGAAGTCAATGAGCGATTTTATGTATGTAAAATAAAAATTCGCAAAATATGTATTTACATACGGAAAACTGGAAAATATGTGTTTTTATGTAAAATAAAATTTGCTGAGTTGACATATAAGGCTATGATCAGAATTTTGGCAAAAACGAGGGTCTCTGTCTTATCGCAGAAAAAACATTTATTTACCTAAACTTCCGTTCCCTAGTAATAATACATTAGTACGGTTTTTCCTGGCATTGGTTGCCACAGGTATATCAGTACTTCCCCTGTGCGGAGTCATTCATTCTTGCAATGTGACTGTAATTTCGGGACTGCCAAGAGAAAAATCAGAAAAATGGACAGAATTTATGCACCACCACAGTACATTGAGTTGATTAAAACATCTAAGAAGTCAGGTTTTAACGTTACTCAGATATCGACTCAGATATCTGCCGAAAGTGTCATTGACTTTAAGAACTGGTGGCCGCAGTTCTACAAAAAAAACCCAGCAAGGTCCCTTGACAAGACCACATCATTTATGATATCTAAATACAGGCAAGTGGAATACTCCTTACCGAGTGGTTATTTGACCACATCTGAGTATATCGATGACCTAGTGAAACACACTTTCCTGCTGCAAAAGCCAAACTCAGCAGTACCCCAGATTCCAACTGATCTAGCGTATGATGGACACATCCCCATTAATCATAAGAAGATACAGGATGTAGCCAAGATAGTCACGTACATTCCCGATGAATACAAACCATTTTATGAAGAGGTGTTGACAAGGCCAACAACTGCGAGAATGGAGGATGATGGTCTGAGTGAAGGGGAGCAATAGTTTTCTGTGTACGTTTGGACACTGTATTCAATAGTTAAACATTCCTCAATGTTGAAATCATAACATAATGTATGCTACTTAACATTTCTATGATATTTTGTGACAAATAAATATTTGTTTTTTTTTTTTCAATCCAGCATTTATATGCATAATACCTAATGCGCATCTCATAAGTTTGAAGAAGGGAACGAATCCTTACTTTTATAATCCTCATATTCCTTTTTTATTCAAGTCCAATACCAAAAATACTACGCACTAGGATAGTAGGTATATGTAACGGGTTTCTTATACGATTTTGATTCAGCCATAATGAACAGTAACGACAATAGGCAGTTTTTATTAAATTTCATAACAATCAGCTTTTTGGATTTGTTCCCTTCTTCAAACTGCTGATTCAATTGCTACCTCGCAACAGTCCCAAAGTTTTCAGAAGGTGTACGCTAAGTTTCGTAGAGACCTTGTTTTCATTAACTTAGGGTTATGTTTCTATTAAATATATGGATAAAATCATTTAACTTCTACAAAAAAATATAATTGATGATTGTGATATAATTGGCATAAAAGAGGTATATTACGCATACAATAAAGAAGGCATTTTTTTTAAAAAAAAAATTGAAACGTCATTGAGCTACATCTACCCAACGGGACAGCCAAGGTCCTAGTTCGATCCTAGGACAACGTTACGAATGATTGCATTTAACGTAAGAGCTATAGAGGTATTTTATTTTATATAGCATGTTATTGTATTTTTGTGAATTGTCAGTTTGTATACTGTTAACTAACTAACTAACTCCCTAGCCTTCTTAAAACCGTAGGTTCATGGCTGCAGCATGAGCAAGATCTATATACTCTTTTCCATCCCTACCGATTTCTCTTAGGTCCATCTCAACGTTGTCCCCCCATCTTCGTCTTGGCCTTCCTACAGGTCTCTTACCATCAGGTTTCCCAACAAGAATCCTGTAAACTCCTCTCTCCTCTCCCATTCGTGCCACATGGCCTGCCCACCCAAGTCTTCTTGATTTAATTATTCTAATAATATCTGGACATGAATACAAATTATGTAGTTCCAAATTATGTAATCTTTTCCACTCACCTGTCTCCTCATCCCTTTTAGGTCCAAAGATTTTCCTAAGGACCTTATTTTAAAATACTCTCAATTTATGTTCCTCTTTCAATATAAGGGACCAAGTGTCACATCCATATAATACTACAGGCAAAATTACTGTTTTGTATATTTTAACTTTTAGTTTCTTAGATATTAAACGAGAAGACAAAAGTTTATGAACAGAGTAGTAACATGCATTTCCTGAATTAAGCCTACTTTTTATTTCCTCTTTAATATAATTTTCATTTGTTAATATTACTCTCAAGTATTTGAATTTGGAAACTGGTTCAAACGAGTTGTTATCAATAATTAGATTTTGATTATTACATAACACTTGGTTTCGGCCTGTAAGCATATATTTAGTTTTGTCTTTGTTAACTTCCAAACCTATCTCTTTAGCAGTTTTGAAAAATATTTTAGCATTATTCTTAATTGTATTCACATCATCCCCCAGTAAGTCTACATCATCTGCATATGCTAGCAACTGAGTCACACGATTTAATTTTAGTCCTTCTTTAGTTTCTTTTACCTTCCTAACAGCATATTCTAAGGCAAAATTAAAGAGCAATGGAGATAATGCATCTCCTTGTTTTAACCCATCATGAATTGTAAATTTGTCAGACATCTTAATACCCACACGAATTTTACTTTCTGTTTCACTGGTGCATATTTTTATCATACTAACAAGCTTCTTAGGTATTCCAAACTCTACTAATATATTATATAATTTATCTCTTTTGACCGAATCATATGCTTTTTTGAAATCAATGAATAGCTGATGGACATTTTGATTATATTCCCACTTTTTCTCAAGTGTCTGTCTGATGTGAAAAATTTGATCTGTAGTTGATCTGTTACGTTTAAATCCACATTGATAATCACCTATAATTTCATTAGCATATGGGGTTAGTCTTGTTAAAAGAATGTTAGATAATATTTTATATGTTGTTGAGAGTAGAGAAATTCCACGGTAATTATTGCAGTTCATTTTATCACCTTTTTTAAACACAGGAACAATTATGGATTGTTTCCACTGTTGAGGGATTTCTTCTTTATTCCATATTAAACAAATTAATTTATGAATTTGACATATTAATGAATTTCCACCATATTTAATTAACTCAGCTGGTATTAAATCAATGCCAGGTACTTTGTTATTCTTTAGCCTTTTAATAGCATCTTTAACTTCAGTCAAGTTAGGTTCTGGAACTAAAGGTTCTGCTGTGTGGACTTAATTTACTTCTGATTTATCTCCTATATGAACATTTAAAATGTCATTAAAGTAGTTCTTCCATCTATTTAGAATATCGTTTGGGTCAGCTGGAAAATCACCGTCTTTATCTTTTATCAAGTTTACTTTAGGTTGTCACCCCTTTCTAAACTCATTTACACCTTTATATAAATCTCTGATATTTTTATTTTTGCTGTTTGTTTCAATTTCGTTAATTTTGCTTTTCAAGTAATCTCTTTTTTTACTTCTAAACATGCGGTTAACTTCTCGCTTTATTCTATTATAATTGTTTAGATTTGTATCATCAGAGTTATTTATCCACCTAAGTCTAGCCTATACTTTCGTTAGCTGCTGATTCTATTGCATTACGTATGTGCTCCCAATTCTTATTTACGTCTGTTTCATTTATATTTTCATCATCATTTAAATCCTGCAAAACATCAAATCCATTTGACAGTTTAATTTGGTAATCTTTCTTAATTCTTTCATCAGTAAACTTTCCTGTATCAAATTTTATAACTTTTAGATTTTGTTGCTTATGATTTATCACTGAGAGTCTTTCTCTTAATTTAGCAATTACTAAATAATGGTCACTGCTGTTAGAAACAGTTAATTTAATGTTCTTTATTCCGTTGGTTTTTACGCCAAACCACCTCATAACATTAAAAATTAAAATACTTTGAAGACTGATGAAATTACAATGACGCCATAGAGCAATAAAGTATTATACCTGTCTACTCGAAAACACACCAAAGTGCCATAGGCGTGCGCATACCCTCTGATTAGGGGGGCAAACAGGGGCGTATATGTATAGTATGTGTCCGTGTCCGGACTAACCGAAAATCCCCTTAGTGTAATTTTAGGCGTAATATATTATGTATGTATAAGTATATGTAATTAAATGCAGAAACAGACACAGGCATGACTGACGAATAACAAGAAATTTGCCAGAGAACGAAGCGAGATAGTTCAATTACTTAGGAAATAATGCACCCCCTCCGTGATTAGGGGGGGGCAAATGCCATCTCTTGCTCCCCCCCCCCCCGTGAGCACGCCTATGAAAAGTGCTTCTTTTGATACGTCACCACACTTGTCGCTATACCGAAAGCAACTCCTGGCGGCTGGGAAACAGCGATAAGTTGAATTTTCTTCGACTGAAATCCGGCATTTTCTAGTCACAAGGTACCGAACGTTGTTCGCGGAACGAAACAATTGAGCGTTGGGTCCACCACATGTTGCCAAACGTACTGTAAAGCGCGAGAGAGTCTTCTCGGGCAACGATATTGCCAGCACCAGAAATCAGCGGCGTGTTAATGGTACAACTACACCCGTGGTCCTACACGAGGGAGTTCCACATGCAAACACTCTACAAACACGCAAATAGGCAACTGGCAAGAACAGAAGTACGCTTGGCAACGTTGCTTCCAGAGAGCGATGTGACCCCTTCAGCTTTTACTTCGCAACTGAGTTTGTTTACACTCATCGAGCCACACACCCCCGAAGACGATTGGGGGACAGAAAGGGCCAGAAATAGCCGTCATGGTCAGCCGCCAGTTGGAGTTGTGTTCAGTATAGAACGTTTTGAATTAGTGTCATTTGCAGATGGCAGTTTACCAGTCATATCTTCACATCTTTCTGAGGCTGAAACTGATCAACTGGAGGGCTTTGTCAACATTATGTCCCCATCACGTGAATCATATTGGTCAAATTGCATAAATAAATATAAATGAAACGAAAGTAGGAGCTGTACACATTGCAGCAGACGATATACTCTAATGAGTAAAGTTAACAAGAGGCTATACGGCGTATACAGCCGTCTACCCTCGATAACAGTCCTGCCTGGCAACAACAACTGGCAAGTGCCGTAAGTGGCCTTGCTACCTCGCTTTGACCCAACGTTGAGCGCTACAGAAGGCACCCCTTGAAACTTCGCTATGGTCCAACGTTGAGTGTTCCTGTGCGGACAGCCAGTGCTCAATGATGATGACATTATCGTCCATTAAAAAACTAAATCTGTCCCTTTATCCCTTTCGTGCTTATATTTTGGATATGTGTGTGTGTGTGTGTGTGTGTACATTGGATGATTTTATCCCTCTCATGAATTATAGTCGCTCATTGATTGATTTGATGTTTTAAGTCCACTTTATGCACAGTAAGGCTAATCGGGACTGGACCTACAGTATAAAGTGGGATCCGAACCACAATGTGCCTCCAGCGGGTATCGAACCCGGGACCCCTTCCTTACAAGGCGACGACGCTACCACTGCGCCATCGGGGTAGGCTCTAATAATCGCTCATGTAACACAAACATTTCTAAAGCTTCTCGTGGAAAATGTATCTTTCAAAATTTCTTTTGAGTCCACTTTATGCACAGTAAGGCTAATCGGGACTGGATCTACAGTTTAAAGTGGGATCTGTACAATGTGCCCCATCGGGAATCGAACCCGAAATTTCTTCATTACAGCTAGTATCGTGCTCAGTGGCGGCACTAGGACACAAATTATAACCAAGGAAAAATATTAGGTAAGTATCAGCAAATTGCACTGAGGAACGATACGCATGAACCTGATGATACATATTGTGCATATATGTTTTGACTTGTGTTACATGTTTATATGAAATGCAGTATTTTTGACATTTTTCTAGTTTTCGCTGAGTAATAGAGCAGCATTAGTATTTGTGGAACAAACATTCAAAATATGATTTCTCCAAAAAATTGGTAAATTCTATCTAATTCTAGCTAGCTATATTCTTTCAGTCCTCCTCCATGGCTGTGCGGTCTAAGGCGCTGTGCTTTGGGCTCCGAACATGGGTTCGAGTCCGCATGGGTTCAGTTTCTGGGTTCTCGACCTGTGTATAGGACCGGTGGCAACCCAGCATCGTGAGGAAATTGGGGAGCTACGAGTGAGTAGCGTAACCCGGTCATAAAAGTCTCCTATAACGGCTGGGGGTTCGACGTGCTGACCCCACGTCACACCATTACTGGTTGAAAATCTCCACACCTCTAGGTGGGATTGTGGGATGGAGACTAGCAGTCAGGAGATAGGCCAAGGTTCTTCAAGGGCTGGAGAGCCATGGGTTATGTTGGGGATTATTTTCTTCATTCAATGAAATTATTCTTTTATAATTGTGACAATTCTAATGCGTCTCTCTCTTGCTGGGACACATTAGACTACTGAACTGTACCCAAAACTAGTGTTATAATAAAAATATTGAGATATTAGTTTAGTATGATTACTTTTTTACTGTCAAGAACATTAAAAAATAGCAAGGAAAATATTGACCTACCAACATATTAGAAGATCTGACCCTGAAAGAGTGGCGCTAGTGTCGACTGTGTAAGTCACGGGGATGACAAGGCTGTTGCCCTACCCCAATGAGGTAAACAGCGAGGGTGTAAAAAGGGGAGGGGAAGTATGTAGTTCGTATATTATCCGAGGGTACAGATAATGTACTTATATATTTTTACATACTTCAGTGATTTTTCTACATGTTTATGTACACATTTCCCATATTTTGGCTAGATAAAAAGCCGGGCCTTATAACAACATATCGCATCTGGCAACACTGAGGACGTCGTCCAGAGCTAGTGCAAGAAAAGAGGGAGAGGGGGTTGATTGTAATCTCTGATTACAGGAAAAGCAAGAGAGGTTCTGCAGGAATCGAGCCAGACATAAGGAGGGAGCAAGTTACAAGCGAGAAGCGTGAAAGCGATAAAGGAAGATTCGGGGAGGTGGAGGGGGAGATTTCTTCCCCCCCCCTTTCGCTTTTACTTCATAGAATGAAGGAAGAAAGAGGGAGACTTATGTCGTAAGCTTATAACAGAAAAGAAAATGACGGGGAGCAGTAAAGAGTGGCAGACACTTGGAGACTGTGGTTTCCCCTTGCACATTTCCAACCCTGCAACTTCTGATCTGCGGTCGACGTTCGGAATACAAAACGTCGTTGTTATTTCTGTGTCGATATAACTTCGTGTCTGGTTGGGGCTCGTAGTGGGCACGTTCTATCCGTACTGGCTATAGCTTTTATAGGACACTGTGGGACACTTCAGTGTTTTCGCCAGGCTATCTGCGCTGAAAAAAATCAGTCGAAGGTGACAGCGGAATTGTTTTCCTTTGAATATGTACAATTTCCTCCCCCAGCCACGAAGGGTTGAGAAGTTGGGGTTAAAAGAGCGTCTACTGGGGAGAAGGGCTAGTAGCTTACTGATTTTATACGAACCAAAACAGAATGTTGAAAATAGCCTTTCCAGAAATCGACAATGAGATGAAGCAAAAATCGTTCTCCTTTGATACTCCCACCCCTCCCCCCACCTTTGTGGTTGAGAAAAGTATTCTCTGAAGATACCTAATAAATACTCCTTAAAATTAGCTATATATACAAATAAATATGTAACAATATGGAGTGGGCGACTGAATAAGTCAATGTAATTTGATAATAATGTCAGACCTCTGAAGATGACTGGCTTAACAAAATTACCTCCCTCCTCTTCTTGCCCTATCTAAATTTGTCCTTGGCCTACACATATTTAGAAACGTATGAATCATATTTCTGTAATGTTTTATACGCCTGTATCAAATTATGTAAATTATATGCATCTAGTATTCGATTACATGTCTTCCATTGTAGCAGACATTCGGTGCATCTAAATAAAGTATTCACGGGAGAATCAGATGGGAATTTTTCCGACAATACATCTGTATTAACCAACTGTATGGTACATCTACACATCAATTGGTACCTTAAGGGGAGGGTAAAGGTGGTCGGAGCATGGTGCTGACCATCACCTTTACTATCGCCGCTATCTAGATTGTATGGGTCATAAACTTCACACATCCTTTTATACTTTAATGGCACGGTGCAATACACAGGGGGAAAGCTTTACCTTCTTAAAGTAAGAAATAGTTTCGAACCTGTGACTCATTATATAACACTTTTTTGTAATGATGAAAGCCTGATAAGAATATCTCAATATCACTGTCGTTGCTAGAAAAATGTAGTGTTGTTATAGGATATCGTGAACATATGAAACTGTAAGCTGATAGCTCTGTGTTATTTAACTATCGATTTGACGTGCTAAAGCCAAGCCCAACAGCAACAAACCCGATCTCGGCATAACTGTTCGCTTTATCCAAGACAACACGATCGTCGAATGGAATTTTTCATTACACGTACACGTCGAGGTACTGTAACGAAATACGTAATCTAAGTACTGTACAACGTATCTATAACTTAAAAAAAATAAACAAACTTGCTGACAACTTATTATTGAAGTGAATTAAACAATGACATAATACTTACTCAGCAAGTCTTCGAATTCAATTGTATTAGGTCTTCTTTTCGTTTAAAACCTCCTGGTGAACTTTCTAATCTATTACGCAGATTGGTTTTTGTTTTGTCTCTGGTTTGAATCTCTTATTGGTAGCCCCTAGTCATTAATTATATTTTTATACTGCTTCTAATTACATCTAACACTAAACTGTTAATAATTACACACAACAGATAATTCACAACACAACCAGACACAATCTTGTAGTAACACAAAAGGACTACGACGACTAGAAGATTTACAATGTCGCCAGATTTTAGTAATCCATGTAGTCTATTCAGAATACCCACCAATTCGTTTTTACCCTGCTCTCACCTACTTGCAGACTATATAATACATTTGCTGCTCATTTTGTACGTGAATCCGAAATACGAGCTTGATCGATTTAATCTAGTATTTGTTTGATCTTATTTAACAAAATTTCGTCGCACTCTGTCTTGTTATTCAAGTCGGGGGTTCACTAGTTTTCTCTGTCTGTCACAGATGGCACAGACGAGAAAATTCGTAGTTTCCACGTTGAAACTTATTACGATTACCAATATCAATTTATTTCATACGCAGTCGCAAGATAATTCGTGTCAATTTTGTCATAACCAGAGTTTAAACATATATGTATGTAGCCTATGTACGTAGTATTAATGTAATTAAGCCGAAATTTCTGTCAAAGATGAATTAAACTCCAGTGCTAACGCTAAGTTAAGCTCAGTTAAGCTGCATGACAGTGAATTCTACAAACTGACAGCGACAGACTGGGAG
Source organism: Lepisma saccharinum (assembly GCF_977018435.1). Lineage (NCBI taxonomy): Eukaryota > Metazoa > Arthropoda > Insecta > Zygentoma > Lepismatidae > Lepisma > Lepisma saccharinum. The sequence goes on from NC_139237.1 coordinate 69,491,756, forward strand.
TCAAGCCCGTATCCAAAGGGGGTAGTATGGTGGCCATGGCCTCCCCCCCCCCTCCGAGCTAAATAATAATAACTTGAACGTATAAAAACCTGCGAGAAAAACGTTAATGATTTTTCAAGAATTTCGATTTTTTGTCATTGCACAAATGAATGGGTTGTTTCTGGAGACAGACAGGCTCCCAAAGTCTGCAGTCTGCAATATTTGGTAATTTTAGTTTTACAAACGTCATCCATTCCTTTTAATACATTTTCTGCCTCTTTTCGTCTCGGCTCGGACACTGCTTGTTATAAAGGAAGACTCTTGTGCTACTATAGCCACTGTACTAGTTACGTAGGACATTCTGTGTAGTGTACTGTTGTTGTTAAAATTGTTTTGATTTTTTTTAGTCAAAAACAGTTATTTTACATTCGACAAACAAATAGGAAATCCTTGATTATTGAATGGCTTCTTCGATTACAGTGTCACTAATGTTTCACATTAAATTGCATAAAGGGGAATTTTGTATACTCATTACATTATAAAACAAAGGTTCCTTAATGATTGCAATACAAAACCAACCATATAAGGGGGCAAGGGCGCCCGCAGGATTTTTTCTCAGGGGGGCAGAGTCACAGTAACTTTTAATATTATTATTGCTATTATTATTGATGCTATTATTGTTTTATTTTTGTTGTTGTAAAACTGTTGTATACTTGACATTAATTCATGTAGGACAAAAAGCTGTTTTTTTATAGTTAAATAATCAGTGTAAAACAGACTGTAAGCTTAAATGTAACCCTTCTTCGAATAATAATAATAATAATAATAACAGTTGCTGTAACTTACGACCTCTAAGTCACAAAACACAATACTTTTTGTTATAAAATATATCTACAATTTCACCATTCGAATTACATTAACTCTTTCCAGAAATCTTAGGGGGGGAAGTGCCCCTCTCTGGCCCCCACCATGCGGGCGCCCATGCAAGGGGGGCGTTTAGCTTTCCACCGGCACCGCAAGGTCTGGTCCCTTTACGCAACCACTGAGCAGAAGGATTAAAAAACTGGTTTGTTTCTCAAACATCACGGTTTTTCTGCAATTGATGTAAATTCCGCCAGTCAATGGCTTAGGGTTAATGAGTAGTATAATTGATGCTATTATAAGCACAACAAATGATGAGCCCCCTCAGGCAGATTTGGCCACACTTAAACCTAGCTCAAGATGTGCATATGAGCTTTTTGCTCAAGTGTGGAACTCTGTCTAATCCAAGATTTTTGTAAAAATGCCCTCGGGAATTTCCCGAAACTACAGTGTACAAATGATGAGCCCCCTCAGATTGATTTGTCCATACTTACAAAAGTTGCATCAGCCGGATTGTTGTCCATAAATTTGTTAAAAATATGCTCTTTTTGATATTGTTTTGGATACACTTGAAATTAAGCCAAGATCCTCATAAAACCTACACTACCTACACATATTTACTTCTGGTTTAAGTTCAATTGGATACCAGGTTCAATTTGTTTATGTAATATGCAGAGACCTTCTAGAATTGTTCTGTAACTCTCTCATTTCTTACATCATAAACATATGATTTTTCCCCTATAAGAATAACACTACATATAGTGTCATCAGGGAGTGTATCGTGGAATTCACAGATAATTTTAATAAAAGCTCTCGGGAAATTCCCGTGAAAAATATGATCCCTCGGGAATTTCCCGTAAAAAAAGGCCCTCGGGAATTTCCCGTAAAAACAAAATTCACGGGAAATTCCCGTTTTTTTCTTCTCGGACCGGCTTAGGGTATATAAAGAGATTTTGCATTACATATCAGCCAGTATTGTGAGAGTGGCTGAGGAGTATAGATGTGTTGTTACAGTGCTTTTCATACTACAGGCCCGTTTGGTTTAATATATAACATTTCTTATTATTCATATTAAATATATTTCTGATATATTGAACAAAAGGGCTTATATTTTGTATAAAAAATCTGATATTTGTTACATCCAGCTTGTTTGTTGTAATCCACTTATATTTAGAGTCAGGCTTATATCTGTCCCAGCCTGTTATACAAAAATCAATACATAACAAGGTCATTGCCTTTCTAGGACATGCATGTCTGTGCAGGTATTTGTGCTAGGTCAGTGTAGATCAATATTTATTCTCTTTTTCCACTTGTAGGCTATTAGCTTTACAACCTGTCATAGTAAGCATAGAATTTTGATTTAAAACCCAAAAAATTTTATATAATAAACCGAGGATAAAAATTAATAATATTAACATATTAAATATACACAAGAAATATACAAAGCACACAGCTGAATAAAACTTATATATTTATATATATATTAAGTACAAAATTTCGAATTGAAGCCCAGGAAATCTTATATAATAAAGCAACAACAAAAATGCCAAATCAAAAATATTGCAATCAGTGTAATAAGAATATATCCAGCCCCAATTGGGCCAGACACCAAAAGAATTGTAACCCAGACAAATGCAGAACTCCCACTAAAATATGTCCTAAATGCCATAAAATATTTAGCAAGGCATATTTCAATAGACATGTGGGCTCTTGTTCTGTACAGTCATCAACATTGCCCCCACAACCATCTACATCTGGTCTGAAAAGGAAGCATGAAGCACCTGTTAATGCTAGAGCAGCAAAGCAGCCACGCTATGCACCACCTATCCATAGCAGTTTTGCTGGCCACCTTAGGGATTACCGGTTTGTATCAGAGCCAAGATGTGACATTAAGAATTTTTTGAACAGTATAAATTCTGATGTGCAGGCAATTCTAAATACACAAAATGGCTCTTATAAGCTGTCCCTCAAATTGTTTACACAATATAAGAAACCAAATGGCATAAAATTTACACAGCCCCACATAACAGAAACTGTACCTGTATATTCAAATACAAATTCAGACAAAATAATAAGCAGTTTGATAGATCAATTGATTATTAAACACTCTGAATTTGCAGCAAAAGAGTCTGGATGGAGCCTAAGCGGTTTTCCACACAAGTTATATATTAATATTTCTGAATTCAGCCCATTACAAGGATCTTCATATCTGCCATTACCTGCCAATATTAAAAACAAAAGAGCCGTGGTTAACATAGAAAATACCGACCAGAAATGCTTTTTGTGGTGTATTTTAGCTGCTTTGTTTCCAGTTTCAAGAAATCCTCAGAGAATAAGTTATTATAAACAATATGAACACAATTTTGATGAAGCAATGAAGGGCTTAGAATATCCAATGTCTGTTCAGAATATTGATAAATTTGAAAAAAAGGCCAGGGATATCAATAATAAACAATTATCTATTAATGTATTTATTTGTTCTACTGGCCGTGGCAATTGCTTGATAGCACCTCTCAGAATCAGTACATTTGATGATGATTCTGCTGTTCCGATTGATCTGCTCTTAATTGAAGGGGATGACACACACCATTACACTTTGATACATAATCTTGAAGCTTTAGTGAGAACACAACTAGACAAATTTAATAGAATATTCAAGTTGTGCCGAAGATGTTTAACTGTATTTGATGGTCAAAAAATGGTGAATGGGGTTCGTGAAAAAAATGCAAAAATTGCTAAAAACAAGTTAATTGAACATTTAAAATATTGTGGCAACCATAAACCTGTTCATATGGTGATGCCAATGCCAAGTGAAAATGCCAAATTCAAAAAGTTTGAAGCCTTGTTGGAACACCCAGCATATATAGTCTGTGATTTTGAATCAAACCTCAAACCTCTTGCATTCTGCAGCCCAGATCCTAATGAATCTTCAAGCACATCATACCAGTTACATGAACCTTCTAGTTTTTATTATGTGATTGTACAGGATGATGTTGTTAGTAAAGAATATTTATACATGGGAGCAGATGCCATCAAAGAATTTGCACATAGAATAGAAAATGAGTGCCGTGACATAGCATCTAATATCTTATTAAAATCAAAACCTATGTTGCCTTTAACAGAGGATCAGATTGAAGATTTCAACAATGCAGAAAAATGCCCGGTATGTGATTCTGAATTTTCAGATACAAATATCAAGGTACATCACCATTCTCATACAGATGGTAAATTCTTAATGGCCCTGTGTAATAGCTGTAATATTAAGATCCAGAGACCAAAATTTGTCCCCATATTTTGCCATGGTGCATCCAATTATGATTTTCATCATTTGATCAGGTATGAGGGGTTTGACAAGCAGAATTTAAATATTTTAGCAGAAAATGATGAGAAATATATATCTATTAGCAAGATAATTAAAGTTAATGGTGTTCCTATTCACTTAAGATTTCTTGATTCATACAGAATTCTGTCTGCTAGCCTGGCTACACTGGCCACTCAATTATCTGATGATCAATTCAAAATCACATGTACTTTGTTTCCAAATCAGGACCTGAAATTAATTAGGCGGAAGGGTGTATATCCATATGATTATGTTACAGATTTTTCTAAATTTGATGAGTGTTCTCTGCCACCACAACAAGAGTTTTACAGCAAAATCAGAGCATCTGGAATCACTGATGATGATTATCACCATGCCCAGTTGATGTGGAACAATTTAAAATGAAAGTCATTTGGTGATTATCACAAGGCATATTTAAAACTTGATGTGACCCTCTTAGCTGATATACTGCAGGTATTCAGAAAATCTTCCATGCAAAATTATAAGCTGGATCCAATGTATTTTTACAGTGCACCAGGCTTAGCATGGTCTGCAATGTTTTTAAATACTAAAATGCAATTGGATCTGATCCAAGATCAAGATATGTATCTGTTTATGGAACAATGTATAAGAGGAGGCATGGTGCAATGTTCTCAGAGATATGCCAGAGCAAATAACAAATATATTCCTGATTATGATCCAGCACTGCCATCAAATTATATACTGTATGTAGATGCCAACAGCCTGTATGGTTAGGCTATGATGAAAAAACTGCCATATGGAGGGCTTGAGTGGGTTGAAGATTTCAATATTGAAGATCTTCAGGATTTTGATGACAGTAACTATGGCCTATTCTTAGAGGTTGATCTGACAATTCCTGATGATTTACACAACACATTTTCTGATCTGCCACCAATTCCTGAGGTTGAGTGCTCACCTGGCTCTAAACAAAAGAAATTGATGATGACTCTGGAGCCAAAACAGGATTATGTCATATATTACAAAAACCTCCAGTTCCTGATGAATCATGGTGTTCAAGTGACGAAAGTTGAAAAAGTTTTGAGGTTCAGACACTCAAGATGGTTGAAACCATATATTGATACAAACACAGAGCTTCGAACATCTGCAATGAGCCAATTTGATAAGACCTTGTTTAAATTGATGGTCAATTCAGTGTATGGCAAAACAATTGAAAATGTCAGAAAACATATTGATGTTAAAATAATTACTGACCCCAGCCGGAGCAAAAAATTGATAGCAAAACCCAACTTCAATTATAGAAGAATTTATGATGAAAATATGGCACTTTTTAATATGAAAAAAACAAAGATTAAGTTTGATAAGCCTATTTATGTAGGGGCTGTGATATTGGAATTGGCCAAATTACACATGTTAAAATTGTATTATGATGTGTTGAAGCCTTTTTATAAGGATCGTGTAAAACTGATGTACATGGACACAGATAGTTTTGTTCTTGATATTCAAACAGAAGATGTTTATCAAGATATAACACAGCCTGAATTGTTTAAATATTTTGATACCAGTGAACATACAGAGATTCGATCCCACAACAAAAAGGTGCCTGGCAAGTTAAAAGATGAGACACTTGGTGATGTTATTGTGGCATTTGCTGGGTTAAGGGCCAAGCTGTACAGTTTTGAAACATGTAGTGGTGTTGTTGCCAAAAAGGCCAAGGGCATTGGCAGAGTGACTGTAGACAAAGAGCTTGAATTTGAAGATTATAAAAATTGCCTCAAATCATGTAGCACAATCAGAACATCAGAATCCAGAATTCAGAGTGTGGATCACTTGTTGACTAGCAATATTGTAAGAAAAGTGGCTCTGGACCCACATGATGATAAGAGATGCATTTTATCATGTGGCATACATACTCTACCATGGGGGCATTGTGATTTGAAAAGTGGTAATCAATGCCCAATTACAGAGCATGATTTGAAATAAATAAACATGCCTATGAACTTATTTGGGTTCAAAAAACAGGCTATTATGGACCTGCCAACACCACAAGCCTCTTCTGATATAATATCTAAACTAAGTGGCTTGTTAATTATTCATCTGAACAGCATACTTACAGATGTTGATGATGAAACAGGTAAAACATTGTACATATTTAACAATAATTTAAATTATTACCAATTACCTGTAGGTGGTCAATTGCAATTTATTACAACCCCTGAGGGTAATGTCAAGATTTCAGTAGGGAGAAATATTTATAGAATTAAGCACTCAAACATGGTTTCTGGCACTGTATATACTGTTTCTGCTGGTGACTGCTTATATATTGAGGTCCCGGGATCCTATGACAAGCTTATACCTTTTTTTATAGAATTAAGAATTAGATATTCAATACTCCCTCTGTCCCATAATTATAGTCCGGTATGCCAAAATGGTAGTACAGGAATTGCAGACGAAGAGGCAGATGGAAAGCACATGGATGAGGAGAAGCACAGTACATCAGTCTTCAAGATTGTGAAGAGGAACAACGTGACCTTATCACAACGAGCAAGAAATACCGCCCAGACGATTACCAAAAGGAGGCGTTGGGTTGCAACACACCGGTGTGGCACTGCATGGCAACCGGTCTACCAAGGCACGCTGCAAATCGTTAGTAGAGCACTCCTTCAGTGAGTACGTGTGAGAAGAACAGCCATGAAAACACAACCCATGATAGGAAGCGACAGGGGTAGCAAGAACCTCACGGACAGTAAACGACAAGCAGTGTACGATTTTTTTCTTTGAAAACAGTACGGCTGGGGTAGTGAAGAATGGTCACCAAACCATTAACTGTTACCAAAGATGTTTACCGGGACATGCTCATCAACAAGTTAATCCCAGCAATAGATGCACAATGGCCTCGTGGACTGCGCGCAGGGAGAATCCAGGTGTCCGTTCAGCAGGACAATGCGCGTCCGCATATCGTTCCCAATGACCGCGCCTGGATGGATGCTGCAGCGACCAGTGGAATCACTTTGGATCTCCTATGCCAACCGCCAAACAGTCCGAACATGAATGTTTTAGATCTGGGGTACTTCCGGGCAATTCAGTTTCTCCAGCATCAGGCAGCTCCACAAACTATTGATGAGTTGATCGCCGCAGTTGAAAAATCTTTCTATGATCTGACACGCGACAAGCTCAACAACATATTTTTCACTTTGCAGTCCTGTCTCATTGAAATTATGCGCCTCCAAAGGTGGGGACAACTACAGGATTCCCCATATGCAAAAAGCACACTTGAACCGACGAAACGTCCTGCCACCTCGCTTGGAGTGTCCCCGAAACATTTACGACGAGGCTAGAGCAGCACTGCAGCACTAGATCTAGCTCGTTGAGGGGATGACAACCTTCCTGGACCAACAATATCTTTCGTTTTGATGTTTTATTTTGTCGAACTTCTTGGTCACTTTTTATTGATCCTGGATTGATTACTTTTTATTTAGGTTCTTTTGGATACTTGATTGGCCAATTTGTACTGATCCTTGAGTTATACAGTTGTATGACTCATTCCCGTGTTTCATTTTCTTCTTCTGTATACACCAATGTCACAGTTTGAATATCGGACAATTATTATGGGACAACAAACAAAGGTGTACCGGACAATAATTATGGGACAGATGGAGTAATAAATAACCATTAAAACAAAAATGCCTAATGATATATTTGGCCATACAAGGCATGAAGATCACAGTGATGAGATTCTGATGCTTGATGTCAGAGTCAAGAAATTAAGAAGTGATTTACAAGCTTTACAAACCACACTGAATGCCAGTCTTCAACTAGAAATTACAAATTTGCAATCACAATGCATGGACCCTCTTCTTAAAATTGATTCTGAACTCAAATTATTGCTTCAGAAATATACTGATTTGGCCACATTGGATAATTTTCAAAGTTTAGAAGAGGCTGTAGCAGCTCTTCAAGCCAAATTTAAGACCCAGGCCACCAACTCTGAGCAATTGAAACAACAATTGGAAGAGCAGATAAATAATGTCCAGACACAGCTCCAAACAATTGTCAAAAGCATAAAATCACAAGAAGATTTTGATCTAGTGATTTCCACTCTAAAAGAACAGATTCAATCACTCCAAATACCTAATCTGGACCCTCTGAACAATGCCATAGCCGAGGTTAAAGAAAAAATTGAGACACTTGAAAATTTTATGAACAACTTGCCATCTTCTGATGCTTTGAGTGCAATAACTCGGAGTGTTGCCAATATTAAGCTGCAACTTGAGACATATGAAGATTTTGGAAAAATTCAAAGTACCATAACCCATCTTGAGGGTACAATAGCAGCAGTGCAAAGTGATTTGACAAATGTACAAGAAACTCTAGAATCTCGCTTGCCTGGTATTGTAGATACCCTTGCCAGTGTCCAGTAACAGATCACAAAGCTTGAAAACCTCAACACTGAATCTGAGCTATCTCATTTTCATCACTTGATCGATGATATCCAAACAAAGCTTGAAATTTTACAACAATCAACACCCACTCAGGCAGATATAGCCCTGCTCCAAGATGCTATGCGTGGTGTGGTTGATGCTTCTGAATTAAATGATGTAAAATTGGCACTTGAATCTTTGCAAAATACTGTATCAAATCTGCCTACATCACAGGAACTTAAAAATATTAAGAGAGCTGTGAATCGCATATTGAAATCAGAAGATATCAAGAATATCCAGACAGAGATCAAACAACTTACTCAGACAGTGGCCACTCTACCAACCAATCAACATATTAATGAACTGCATGCCCTGTTTGAGGATATCAGAAGACAGGTCCATGATCTTACTACTCAAAATTCAAAATTGGCAGTTATTGAAAATTTACAGCAAATTGTAGCTAATATCAAGCAACAGCTAGGGACCATGGAATCCAATCAAGCAAATGCTCTGTCTGTTTTTGCCACCCAGCTTCAAGAGATTGTGCAACAATACAAGAAACTTGTTGTGGACACAAAAATCAAGCCAGGCCATGATGATGTTGTTAGGACCATCAATGAGCATCTTGAATCTGTAACAAGTAGATTGCTTACAGCAGAAAAAGAAATAACAGGCATAATCGAGAATCCAAAACATACAGTAATTCTTGAATTGTACAGCATCCCCAACAAAGAATATGATTCACCATTTACACCAGGAGGCAAAATATATATGCTGTCCCCTGCACAATTTTATTACCAGTTTTTTGTTGGGGGCACACTTAGACCAATCAAGATCAAATATTGGCTTCAACCACAGGCACACCACTACCCCACCTTATCAATAACAAATGCTGATAACAAAGCAAAAATCACCAGTGTAGAATTAGAGGATTTTACAGATCCCAATACATTAGAAACATCTTATGCTGAAGATGATGGTGCTCTGGAATTTCATATACAAATAGGAGACAAATTGTATTTAGAAAATCCTGTAGTATCAGCTGCTGAACACCCTATAGTTGCAATATTCTTGTTTACATATTATGTCTAGACAAATTATTGTTGATGAATTACACAGACAAGCCAGACGTAATTATAAGAGACTGCCAGTAGTCACAAAAGGCATAGATGATTTATGGCAGTGCGAATTGATTGAGATGGAAAGTGGACAGCTGAAAAACTTAGACAAAATCAACAAGGGCTACAAGTATCTACTCACTGTAATAGACACATTTTCAAAATTTGCCTGGGCTGTGCCACTCAAATCCAAGACTGGAAAATGTGTTACAAAAGCCTTCAGGACAATCATCAATCAGAGTGGAAGATCACCGCGCTATTTGCAAACAGATAATGGCAAAGAATTTTATAATTCTGTGTTCCAACAATTTATTAAAAGCCAGTCAATACAACATTACTCGAGTTACAGTGATCTCAAGGCCTCAATTGTAGAGAGATTCAACAGAACCCTAAAAAATCATATGTATAAACAATTCACCCTTCAAGGTAATTATAAATGGCTTAATATTCTTCCACAACTTCTACATAAATATAACAACTCGGTCCATTCCACAATCAACATGAAACCCTCTGATGTAACTTCATCTGATGAGCAAAAATTGATCAGTACTGTTTATTATCCTAGATACCAGCCAACAGCAAGAAAAGCCAAATACAAGGTGGGTGATCAAGTAAGAATCAGCAAATATAAGCACTTATTCAAAAGAGACTTTACAAGAAACTGGAGCACTGAATTATTTACAGTGGTTCAAGTTAAACCCGGGACCCTTAACACATATATAATAAAAGACCACCGAGGAGAAATTCTCAAAGGCAGGTTCTATGAAGAAAAACTCAACAAAACTAAACAACCTGACACATATCTCATAGAAAAAATCATCCGCAGAAAAGGCAACAAGTTATTTGTCAAATGGCTAGGACTTCCAGAACACAGCTGGATCGATGCAAACAAAGTGATAATATGAACACCTGGGATGTTATAAAGAGGCTGCCAGAACCTGAACAGCAGAATAAGAGAAATGGCAAGTTGCTGCCTGATAATATTAGGTGTCTTATTGTTGGGCCATCGGCTTGTGGTAAAACTACACTAATGATTGATAATTTTTTATTGGCACCCAACTGGTTAGACTGGAAAAACAGGCACTTGTATGTCTTCTCTAAGAGCTTGGAACAATTAAAATATCAGCAGCTGATGAAGCTATATGATGGACTGGATATTGCCACTTTTGAACCAGATGTTAAGCCACTCCATGAATGTCTCGATAATTCTGTTGTTGTGTTTGATGACATTATACTGGATAATCAAAACAAGGTTAGAAATTTTTTTACACAGGGCCGACACAAAAACATTGATTGCTTCTACCTTGCACAGACCTTTTCAAAAATACCCAAGCAGCTGATCCGAGACAACAGCAATTTTATATGTGTGTTTCATCAAGATCATACCAACCTCAAACACATACATGATGAATATGTAGGTGGGGACTTGAGCTACAATGATTTTTCCAAGTTTTGCAGTTGGTGCTGGAACCAAGACAGTTATGGGTTTGTCACAATTGATATGACAAGAACACCTAATACTGGTAAATATAGAAATAAAATTAACAATTTTCTAGACATTGAAACATATATAAATAACCATGAAAAGGCCAATCATTGATGATCTTAAATTAAGAGATTATCTTATAAAAAGATTTAAGGGATGGAAATCAGAGAACCGAGGAATTTATGAACAACACAAGCAAACAGAACAGCCTATTATTGATGCTATTAGTGAATTAGGTAAAAATATCAAAACTGTTACAGAGCAAAATCAAAATTTGATCACAGAGCTTGTAGCTGTAGCTGCTAGGAACATATTAGATTATCCAATCACCCCACTTTCTAGTATTCATACACCTAGTCCTGTTGCTCCTCGAAGAATTGAAGCTACTCAGGATCCTATTGAATTGGGTCTTCTTGCTCAAAAATATTTAAGCACACCTAAAGACAACAAAGATGAGGTCTTTGGCTTATATGCTGACACAGAGCTTGATGGTAGCATCATACATAGAATTGGCAATTTCAGAGTAACATTTATGGGAGATGATATAATTGTATATTCAGAACCTCATCTTGGAGAAAGAGGTGGTTTTGTTAAGTATCTCGGAACACCTGGATTGTGGGAACTGATGACTAGGAAAAGGCCTGGCAGCTATACAGATAAAGATTATGAGCATTACAAAGAAATATTAATAAAATCAGATGCTCTATACCAGAACAATGATCCCACACAAAAAAGAGTCAAGTCTAGCAGTGGAGCAAAATATAACAACTTAATCAAGCCCATATGGTCACAGATTAAGACAGGTAGTGGAATCAAAATTACAACACCCTGCCTAAAGAATTTGTGTGGGTTGATGATGTCAGGAAACTTGTAGATAGGTTGCTGGTGATAGCTGGGGAAGAAAATGCTGGCAACCACAATTTTTACAATGAAAAGGTTGGAATTATGGACATGATAAGCACCAAATTGTCTAATTTTATAGTGAATGACACTAAGGGCATTGGATATCTTATAAAAATTATTAATACTCTACCACCTAAATTTTGAAATATCTCTGAGGGTCGGGGGTTGGTTAATGATATTATAAACAAGCTGCCATTTGAACTACACATTCCAGGCTATCAGTATTGTGGTCCAGGCACAAAATTAGACCCTAGATTAAACAGAGAGGACCCTGGTGTTAATCCCCTAGATGCTGCTTGTAGAGACCATGACATAGCATACAACACACATTCTGATCTTGACAAGAGACGTTTTGCAGACAAGAAATTAGAAGAGGCTGCATTTGGTAGATTTGTAAGCAAAGATGCTTCTTTAAGTGAAAAAATAGCAGCATTGGGGACCACCATAGCTATGAACACCAAACAAAAACTGGGGTGGGGGTTGTGAATATATATATAATAAACCTAGGATGAAGGCCAAGGGTGTTATGTATCAGATACCTTATGCAGGTCTTAAATCTCTTAAAACTATTGATAGTCTTTTAACCAAAAAGCAGCGCAAGAAAAAAAATTCTTGTCTTGCCAAGGGCCATGGTATGAAATTGTTACTTAGTACCCCCAATTAAAAAAAATTACAGCAATCTTGAAAAAAATCACATGTGGGTGGCTTCATATTTACTATCCCGGCCATCTTAGCAGCACTTGGTGCTGTTGGGAGCTTGGCTGGTGGATCAGCTGCCATAGCAAAAACAGTAATAGATGCCAAGAAAAATAGGGCAGAATTAGATGAATTGAAGCGCCATAACCCGGCCATGGAGAAACAAGGCAAAGGTGTTAAGAGAGCCATGAATAAGTTTAAAAAAGACAAGAGCCGCTTACAAACCAAGATATTGAAGCTTTAATCAAGCCGCTGGGCATCAAAAATTTTAGAGGAGTGTACATGTCTGATTCTTTGCCAGAACAACCACTCAACAAAGAGTGTGGCATTGTTAATTTGGATAAGTACAAAAATCAGGGCACTCACTGGATCTGTTATCTTAAATATTTAAAAAATGAGGCATTTGTGTTTGATTCATTTGGAGGTTCCACCTGAAAATTTAGTAAAATATCTAAAATCAGCTAATCTTTATTACAATAATGCCCGTGTTCAAAATTTCAAAGATGTTAATTGTGGACATTTGTGTTTATCTGTTCTTAGATATATGTCTCAAATAAATAAACCATCAATTGAAAATTTTCAAAAAGCCCTGTTGTATCTGAAACATCATGGGGGTATTCCATCTCACCAGCCAAAATTCAATATTGAAACTCAGATTACATGATGATATAGTGTATCCCAAAACAATAGCTCTCAGAGCATTTTATGGCATGTACTTGATCCCTAATATTACACACCACAACAACAAAATTGCAGTTGGGGATCAAAAAATTGTCATCACTCCAGGGCAGTATAATCTGTCCACTCTAAATGCTCAATTACCCAGAGGTATAGTATTAACTCATAATTCTGTCACTCACAGAGTAGAGATTGTATCTGCTACAGAGATAGTGGATCTGGGTACTATAGGAGAGCTGTTAGGCTTTGAGAACAACACAAAACTTGAACCAGCCATGAAACACACTGCTATTAATATACCTAAATTCTTAGCCATAGAAACTCTAAATATTCACTGTAATGTGGCAGAGGGTATGATCACCAAATCAAATGGCATAGGCACTCACAAACAAACTGGCATCATTGCAACATTCAAACCTAATTCTGAATTTATGGAGCCAATCATCTACACTCCATCCCCAACATTATATTTTCCTGTGTGCCATAATAGAATAGATTATATTGAATTGATGGTCACTAATAAAAAAGAAGAATTAGTTGATTTTGCTGGAGCCACAACAACTGCAGTCATAGAAATTAATATTTAAATAAAAATACATACAAAAAAAATTGAAAATATTGAGAGTTATGAGCTACAATCATTCCCCCCAAACAGGAGGACCTTTGCAAATTTAAATCAACCCAACACAGAGATTGAGGTTGATCTTGATGTAGGGGATGGCTTTATACACCCCCACAGAGCAGATCTATACATCAAATTTGATGTTGTAAAGCTCGATGGTACAGATTATCCGGCAAATTCAAATATAAGATTGGTAGACAATTTTGTGCCACATCTGTTCTCTGAAATTGAGATCAGAAAGCATGGTGTTGTTATAAACAGAGTAGATTACCCCGGCATTACCTCCACAGCTTTGGCCACACTAAAATTATCCAAAACCGAGGCTTCTTACTACAAAATAGGTGGATTTGAGGCTGGTGATAAGATATTATCTAAGAGCCACACAGTGTTGTTCCCCATGCGCCTGTTGCCAGGATTCTTCTCAGATTACAAAGATATTATGTGGAAGGGTGGTTTAAGAATTACATTTAGAAGAGCTGCAAATGATAATAATGCTTTGATGAGGTACAGTACATTAAACTCTACAGGGGAAGCTCTGCCTAATACCCTACCTGATGAGGGCAAGTGCATTATTCAGACTATGGAGCTAAGAATCCCGGTTGTTGAATATGAAGCCAGTTATGCTCTTAAATACAAAGCAGATATAATAAAAAATCCACAGGTTCCTTTACAATTTTATACATATCAATATGTACAGAAACCCACCACTGGTACCTATTATGAGTTTGATGCTACAAATTCATTCTCCAGTATACAATATGACATGCCAGATTTTGTGGTGGTACTGTTTCAGACTGGAAGACACAATAATCAGGAAAAAAATTCAAGTAAATTTGATAGCTGCAACATCAAGAACATATATCTTAAAAATGACAGAAATGAGGTATTCCCTAGAGAAAATTATAATTTAGACATGTCCAAGGATGATTTCCTCAAATTATATGAAGCATTTACAGCATACAAAAGGGTCACCACTGGCAATACCGACATGTATTACACACCAGATGAATTCAAAGCACAGAGACCCTTTTTTGTCATCAACACTTCAAAAAGGAAACAAGTTGTGGTTAATGACAGAACAAACATTAAAATTATCTGTGAATTCCACGATACACTCCCTGATGACACTATATGTAGTGTTATTCTTATAGGGGAAAAATCATATGTTTATGATGTAAGAAATGAGAGAGTTACAGAACAATTCTAGAAGGTCTCTGCATATTACATAAACAAATTGAACCTGGTATCCAATTGAACTTAAACCAGAAGTAAATATGTGTAGGTAGTGTAGGTTTTATGAGGATCTTGGCTTAATTTCAAGTGTATCCAAAACAATATCAAAAAGAGCATATTTTTAACAAATTTATGGACAACAATCTGGCTGATGTAACTTTTGTAAGTATGGGCAAATCAATCTGAGGGGGCTCATCATTTGTACACTGTAGTTTCGGGAAATTCCCGAGGGCATTTTTACAAAAATCTTGGAT
Source organism: Lepisma saccharinum (assembly GCF_977018435.1). Taxonomy (NCBI): domain Eukaryota; kingdom Metazoa; phylum Arthropoda; class Insecta; order Zygentoma; family Lepismatidae; genus Lepisma; species Lepisma saccharinum. The sequence goes on from NC_139237.1 coordinate 69,507,305, forward strand.
TAGACAGAGTTCCACACTTGAGCAAAAAGCTCATATGCACATCTTGAGCTAGGTTTAAGTGTGGCCAAATCTGCCTGAGGGGGCTCATCATTTGTTGTGCTTATAATAGCATCAATTATACTACTTTAATGTACTCGTATATAATATAAATAGAAGAATCCACTTCACAGCAGAATCGTTGCTAGATTTTTTTCAAAACATTGCTTGATGTGCGTTTAACAGATATTGTTATCCAAAACAGTCAAGAAACTACCAATAAGTACAATATTATTTACGAGATTCTGTCAATCAGAATTAATTTTACTGCAACTTTTTTTCTGTTCTACTTGTAGTTGTCTGGGTACGAGCTTGCTGGGAGTAAAACTTCTTCTGGTATTTTTGACCGTACCTACGTCAGAATATGACAGAGAAAGTATATTTTTTTATTCAGGTCCTTTTTAGGGGAGAGGGGGTGAGGTAGTAATTCTAAAGGTAAGCAACAAATCTCCTAGAGCCCTCCCTATCATAACCTGTCCATAAAAATGCAGTTCAAATGAAGAAGCATTAAGGCAACATGCAGTACGCGACTGCTGGATTTTTAAAGAGTTGTACAACACCAAAACATGGAACATTCAATACTACGACAGGAATGTAAGGTTCTGACGGCGCCCCCCCCCCATCCCACCCTAAAGAGCAGAGGAGGACAATAATATTTTTTTACGTAGGGCAGTCATATTTAATACACCACAAACTACAATGGGAAGTGAAAAAATGCATATTTGGGTTTAAACAGCATTTATTTATGTAGTTTGTCTTGTTTACTAGCCGCAGTCGATTCGAGCATCGTATCTGGCAACGGGATTGTTTTCACACACTGGAGTTTTAGTGACATTTCAATCGAGTCCCTTTCAATTTAATATGTTATGAATGTTTTGACCCCACCTTTTTTTTTTTTAAAAAAAAAAGAACTGTTTCCTGAAAGTCTGAGTATAGTGTATTCATTCGAAACCAAAAAGAGAGGTGCAAGAGGTGACCCTTATCAAGACACTCGAATTTCACCTCACTTCCATGTAGTAAGTACGGACACTCTGGACTGCATTGTTGCAGACTAACGACGCTCTGGCGACTGGACTCATGGTCAGTATATGTGAGAGTGAGGTCCCTTAAGAAAAGAGAAGTCATAGCATGGACGTCGTTAGGAGGCGGGCATGGGGCGTGGGGGGGGGGGTCACTTGCCCCGGCAAACGTCCACGTGGGCCAGGGAAACTGTTCTGTATTTGCTGGAAATTTTACTAAGATGACAAATATTGCAAAATTATTCTTCAGTAAATTTTGCTTGCAGTTTGAAACACTACTTCAATTTTCAGTAGCACGAACCCAAGCAAGGCATTTCTTTCTTATTTCCCTGTTTCTTGCTTGTTGAATACGAACAGATGTATTAGCAGAGGATGCAGTTAATGGTGTTATGGTCCGCCCCGGTCAGGAAAGTCGCAGACCTTTTAAATTTGCACTTTTCCTCCCTGCTGCACACCATATCCAGAATCCCCCCCCCCCCAACCCGTACTTTCTCTTCATCTGGCCCTGGACTGGCACCATGGGAGCCGAAAGGGCGACACAAACAGGAAGTTTTAGCCGCGGGTGGCAAGAACATTCTGGGTTAATTATTTTGTGGCTCAGAAAAGATATCCCCCTGCGTTTCAATTTCCAAGAACATAATTCTATTGCTTGTCCCTTTTTCGGCGCAGAAATGAATGACATAGCGGTTCTTCTCACATGCACTCAACTCTCCTGCTAATGACCTGCCCTGCAAAGGAGGGAACGGAAACTTTATGAAAATTTGGAGAAACATCGAAGCGGTCGGTTCATCTGTTGGTGATAGTTTGAAGTAGGGGTTGTGGCCCGAGCGGTGGTTAACTTCTGTAAACGCGAGAAGATAGAATCACGAAGTGTTTGAGATCTCGTTTTCGTACATCGCGAGTGAAATGTCGAATGAGAAGCTTCCAGATTGTCTCCCTCTGGAAATAATGGATCAGGATATACTGATCGACCAAATGTCCAACATATTGACGTTCTAAAATAGAGTCTGACTACCACACAAGATCCTGGGTTCGACTCCCAGGGTGGTTGATCTCATGTATAATGAAGAATTAACCACGTTTCAATTAAGAGAACTAGGTATGTAGCAATTTTCTTTACAGCCGTCTGCATGCTGTATAAGTATTATGTTTCAAAATTTGTATATCTTTCTGGCTTTCTGTGATCTTTCTTCATTTAGCCTCCACCTGCAAATGCAGAAGCTGTTGCTGCTTAGGTGGCAAGGTTGACTAGACATACAAATATAATTAATCCCTAGTCATACAGCGAAAAATAGTTATATAATATAATCATGAGTTATGGAGAAGCAAATTACTTATCAAGGATTTTCTGTTTCTATTTGTTTTGCAGTAGTTATCAAGGTGCACTACGATGCCAGGGATCCTGAGTTCGAATCCCGGACTGGCTGTGTGTGTTCTCTATGATGGTCCTCTCATCAATTTCACATCACTAATTGTCATCTTCATCTTCACGATTAGCCAAAAAGTGTCAGAAAAGCGAAGTAAAATAAACCAAATTAATCATTTATATATTTCAATATTACGCCGCTTTTCTAAATCTTAGGTTTAATGCGACGATGAGGATAAATGATGAGCCGAAGGAATGGCGATGAGACAGATGTGATACAACCATTCCTGTCCAAGGTTCGAACCTTGTACCGATCTCTAGTTTCGTAGCGTGTTATAATCAGTGGAATACTTAGGAAGAAAAACTGTAAAATTAGGGTGAAAAGAAGCAAAATTGTACGATGTATAAAAAGCCATGTTTAGTTCTTCTAAAACCTTACAATTATCGACTCCCTGTTTAAAGTCCACTTTATGCACAATAAGGCTAATCGGGACTGGACCTACAGTTTAAAGTGGGATCCGAACCACTATGTGCCTCCACCGGGTATCGAACCCGGGACCCCTTGATTACAAGGCTGCGTCGCTATCACTGCGTCATCGAGGAGGCCCAGAAAAACTTACAATTAGTCAGTAAATTGAGGGACAATGCCTGCGAAGAGTTCTTTCTTTCGGTTGCACGTGGTCATCACATCGAGTCCCATACTTTCGAGAGCAGATTTTGGTTCCATATCGTTTTCAAGTATTTCCCAAATTGTCCTCACGATGTTGGAACAGCACAGAAATTTTGGAACTAATACAAGCAGGCACGTACCCAGGGAAGGGGCTCGGGGGCTGCAGTCCTTTCCCGAAATACTACAAATATCTGATTTAAATAATGTGTAGTAGAAATTAAATTTAGTTCATTAACATGATTAGACATCTTGTATATGGTAAGTTACAATACCGAGAAATTCATCTTCAGCTCATTTACCCCTCCCCCAACCTTTAAATGGCGGCTGCCGATAAGGGATAAGCCCTTTCCAAAATCAAATTCTAGCCACCGGCCTGACAACCAGGGATCGAACCTTGAACCTTTCGATTGATTGATTAATTGAACTGGTGTTTTAAGTCCACTTTATGCACAGTAAGGCTAATCGGGACTGGATCTACAGTTTAAATTGGGATCCGAACCACTATGTGTCTCCATCGGGAATCGAACCTGGGACCCCTTGTTGAACCTGTCGAACCAAAGACGAGAGCGTAATCATTTGAGCATGTAGGAACTTTGTTTTTTCCAGTGCCATCATATATTCAGTTTTCCACACACAAATAAGATTAATTTTAAGAAATTAGACGTATGCATAAAATTTCTTATCGTCATCATTCCCCAAGTGAACAATCAGATGCCATAGAAGACTCGGGCCCGCCCTACAGAATAGTGCTTAACGCGGTCGCCTTGAACTAAGAGATACCGGATTCGATTCCGGTACAAACTGTATACATGAGATACCTAGCTTCAACTCATTACGCACACATTTCATATTTGCACTGTTGCCAATACTTGTAAACCTGGTTCCAGCACTTTATATCTAAAACCACGGAAAGGGTTTTACTTCTCAATTTTCTTCGAGCAAATTTACAAATCCAAAGACTAATAACATTATTCTTGGTGTATCTGCCATTAAGTTAATGAGTTCATTCTGCATTTAGTTTCCCAAATAATGGCTGTGGATTTCGCGAGTCTATATCCATAGACTGTTGGGGGCTACAGAAGAAAATGCTGTTCCTTTCTAATTTATTGATTGATTGAGTTTGTGTTTTAAGTCCACTTTAGACACAGCAAGGCTAATCGGGACTGGTCCTACAGTGTAAAGTGGGATCCGAACCACTATGAGCATCCATCGGGTATCGAACCCCCGGAACCCCTTGATTACAAGGCGACGATGCTACCATGCGCCACCGAGGAGGTCCTTGCTCCTTTCCAAGACTATGACTATATATATATATATATATATATATATATATATATATATATATATATATATATATATATAAGGTAAGTTACAGCAATAAGGCCCACCTATTTTTTTTGCCATTGAAACTGTCAATTTAGAAGAATCGACAATTACTGTTACAGGACATGAAACTTTATTATGTTGGTTACAAACTATCAATATATAGCAGTCGTCCAATTCCTCAAAATACAAAATAAAATGTGATGAAAAAATATTTGCAATGGGCCTTATTTTGTACCCTATTTCACAATAAGGCCCGCGTAGCAACACTCAAAGTTCGATTGTAAATTGTTACAAAACTATGCTTCAAAGCACAAAAAAACAATAAGATCAGATTCATCAGATTATTAACCACTTACGAAATAAAAGTGTAAGCTTACAATTCACTTTCAGTCCATCTAGCAGCGAGGGCAAGTGAAAATGTCCTCGTCCTGAAGTAGTATCCCAGTACACTCCTCATGACACCATGTCCCACATACCACACAAGCTCTTGGGCCTTGTTGTGTAACATGGCACGACATGCCTTTTCGTAATATTACAGCTCAGTACAATAAAAGTACAACGGGAAACACTTTGTTGTTGTAATGGACACGGTCAATGTTACATGCAGACCAAGTATTATCCTACTGTCTACAATACATGAACATATATAAGACGAAATATGTGGTTTGAAAGTTATATCTCACTTTTTTGCAACAGCATCAAAACTTCGGACTGCTCCAGTTCCGCGACGACTCATACTACGCGGGAATTACGGGTAATGTTCTCCCTTGAGTACTTTCAGCTCTCATACAATGTTGCCATCTGGCGGTCGTTCTTCATAGTTTCAGAGAAACAGTCACTGGGCTGTATTGTGGTCCGGGCCTTATTGCGGTAACTTACCTTATATATATATATATATATATATATATATAATGTATGTATACATAATGTATGTATACAGTATAGGCCTATATGGTGTATAAATAGTTTGTTAATTTATAATAGTTTGATAGAAGAAATCTTACGTTTGGGCCCCCCGAAACTGGTCAACCTGGGTCATAGTGTGCATGGGGCAAATGAGACCAGCTACATCAAAAATTAAACACTGAAACTTGGCAAATAACTTTCACCAGACAAAATCACTAAAATCATGTGTCCAGATTAATGGAAATATAACTGTCTGATAACCCTTGTAAGAAGCTGATTTTATCGGCAACTATGACACACAATACTGTTTTGTCCATTTTCTCCTTTTCCAGGGACGTAATAAGGCTATTCGGTTTGAACAGGGGGAAGGGGGGCAAATATGAAATTTTGAAAATTGTTCCTATGAAACTATTATCAGAAACGAAAGCTAAACAATGTATGTAAGGAGGCATTAGTATGATTTGCTTTTAACAGGTCCAAGATAATTGGATGATTGATTCTTATGTAAACATTATCACAAAAATGGGAATTTATCCATTAAAAATGGAAACTTACTACAACATTTTAGAACTACACATTGATCGCACCCACGACAACTCGATACCAGGTACTTGCAAGATCACAAAGCTCTGAAGTTGAAACGGGGATAAATTTTAATTCTCGGAACTTTCCATGTATCTCTCGATCCCTACTGTTGACCACTTGGCAGAGACTTTCATTGCATCTGTAAGGAAAGGCTCATTTGTAACGAAAATTTAGAATCTCTGGTTTCTAGGATCTTGGGGCAAGGATAACCTCAACGCAGGCAGATTGTATGACTGGTTACAAACCAGTAAGCAATGAAGGAGTGGAAATATTGGTGCCCTACATTTGCTTCTAAAGATTTTTTTTTCAGAATAGCAAGTTTATTCCCCGCGCAGTGCTCCAGTTCTGCTACAAATTTCCCTGAAAATTTTATATAGTATTAATTTAGGATAATTTTTAATCGATCAAAATTTTGTTTGAGGGGGCACAGTTACAACTGGTGGGGCCAGGGCCAGACCGGCCCCTCCCCTAACGACGTCCCTGTCCTTTTCCATTTCAGCGGTGAATGTGGGGTTAAATCTTCCCATATTTTGTACCCTTCCAATAGTGCTTGAAATTAACATATCGTTAATAAAGCAACGAAAAATGACCTACAGTATGCGGCAAAACAAACAGTACCGAAAGTCACGGACAGAGTGCGCGCAGGTGCAAAGTGGTTTCAGCCAGCAGCGGTGCCTGCGTGTCCAGTTGGGTGTGGACTAGCGTTGTGTGCAGTTCGCGCGAGGAGAATGGGACTCACAACAGAGGAGAAGGTGTTTATTGTCGAGCACTACTTCCGCTCATACGGTGTTGGGCGTCAGAATGGACCGAGCGTGAAGGTTGTGAAAACTCGGTTCGTGGAACGATTCAACAAGGCGGCTCCAAGCAACACAATAATCTTGTCCGTCATCGAGAAGTTCCGTCGTACTGGATCAGTGTTGTGTGCACCTTGATGGGTGCATGAACCGACAAACAACTCGTTTTCTCAGATGTAATCATTGAGAAATCATTGCATAGTACGCGGGTTACGATTTGGTGTGCAGTGTCGGGACATGGAATATTGGGCCCGTATTTCGTGGAGGATGAACACGTGAATCCACAAACTGTGAACCAGGGACGATACAGACACTTGATTATTGAGCCATTCTTGCGTGATTTGCGCGCTTTTTGCCGCGCAAGAAATCTGCCGCTACAACAACAATGAATGCAACAAGACGGAGCTAATGCGCACACTGGGGGACCTCAATTGCTCTTCTGCGATAAGAGTTTAGAAATCGCCTCATTTCCCGTGGAACGGACTTCCCCTATCCTTCCCACTGCCCTGATCTCACGGCTCCCGATGCCTACATATGGAGTATGCTGAAAGAGGACGTTTCCCTATCACATGACCCCGTCCACTATACCAGAGTTGCGAGAGAAGATTCGGTCATTGTTTGTGTCGTTGCAGCAACCCATGTTCACTAACATGTTCCTCAATCTACAAGCACGCTATGAGGAATGTGTGCGCAGTGGCGGGGGACATTTCGAACACATTATGTACAGACGTAAATCTCTAACTCTCATTGCATTTCATTTCACATTTCACATCATTTTTATGTCTCATTATGTTGTACAATAAACCATTGTCAATGATGTGATTTCAGTACTGTTTGTTTTGCCGCATACTGTATTAGTGAATCAATCAACCTGGGACAAGTGCGATTCTAGGTGCACGCTCTTACCCCACCCCACATGTTTTATTTACTTGACATCTGCATGCGACGCTAATAATGCCACATTCACCATGTGTCAGCATGAGGTTTGCAAAGAAATATATTATACAATAAATATATTACAAGTGTTAAAATGTATTGACGATATGTAATGCAGGCTTCTGTATAAACCATAATCCTTATAGAGATAACACCAAAAAAAAATATATACCTATAAAATAGTCAGTTTTCAAACGAGCATACAACTGCTTCACACTCAGCCTCTCGAGCTTCCATGACACCAACTAGCTTCTCGTGGGGCCATTTCCTGTCATGGTCTACAATTCAGCTAGGGTGGGCGCACTTTCCCAACCTGTCTCACTTGCCCCACCCTCCCCTAATCCTCTATGGGGCCTGTGTTGTGTGCTGTTAATTTCTGTCCTTTCACCAATTTCATCTGATCACAATTCATTCTCATCTTCGCGATTAGCAAAAAGTGGCAGAAAAGCAAAGTAAAATACACCAAATCAATCTATCAAACCAAAAAGAAAGTGCATCGTTTGCTATGATACATATCAGAGTCCAATAAAATTAAAGGTAAACCGTGTATCTTTGTCGCAACATCCTTTTGAGACACAAGTTGACTTTCCAAGTGGCCTTCATTAATTGATGCATGGTGATTGAATCAAGTCCCACAGCCACTCTAATACCTGTCCTTCAAGGTTCACAACTACGAGGGGGGGCTGGAAAGTTCGTGAAATCACCCAGAAGGAATACAGCTGGAACAACCATTTTGATACATTTTTCAAGGTATTCCCCCCGAAGCTCAATACACGTTTCACAACAATGTTTCAACATTTGTAACCCTTTCAAATAGAAGGTTTTGTCCTGCCATGCAAAACAGCCCTCCACCTCCTCAACCAGTGCCTCTTCGGACGGAAAATGTGTGCCCTTGAGATGTTTTTTGAGGTTTGGAAAGAGGTGATAGTCGGATGGGGCGATATCAGGGGAATAGGGTGGGTGGGGTACACAGGTAAAGCCCAGATCCGCCAGCAATTGCATGGTTTGATGGGCCTTGTGCGAGGGCGCATTGTCCTGGAGAAATTGCACACCACGGCTCAATTTTCCCCGACGTTTTTCCTTCAGAGCCGCCTTCAATTCAATCAAATATTGGGAATAAACAGCAGCACTGATGTTTTCACCCTGTTTAAGATATTTTATGAGGATGACACAGTCCTTATCCCAAAAGACCGATGCCAGAACCTTCCCTGCTGACCTTTGACTTCGGAACTTTTTCGGTCGAGCAGACCCACTGTGGCGCATCTCCATGGGTTGCTTTTTAGTCTGTGGGTCATAATGGTGAATACATGTTTCATCTTCAGTCACCAGACAGCGCAAAAAATCATAAGGGTGTTGAAATTTGCGCACGATCTCCCGTGACATCTGCACTCGTGTTCTCTTCTGGTCAGCATTCAGACATTTTGGGCTCCATTTCGCACTGAGCTTCCGCATGTCCAGATACTCTGATATTATGACACCCACACACTCACGCAATATCCCCAGATACGCAGCAATGGTTTTGGTGGATATGCGCTTATCCTCCATGAACATGTCGTGCACTTTGTCCCTAGTCACTGCACTTGCAGGCCTGCCAGAGCGGGGTTCATCTTCAGTCTCACCATGTCCAGTCCTAAAACGCCTCACCCATTTGGCTACTGTTGTATATCCTGGGGCATGTTCCCCCAAAGTCTCATGAAAAGTTTTATGGATATCCATGGGGGATTTGTCTTGCAACACGAAAAACTTGATGACACTGCGAAGCTCATTCTTCTCAAATTTCCTTAGGTCCTCCGCCATCTCTTCTTACTGAACGTGAAACAAAAAAAATAACAATTACAAAAGGATCATATGCAGGATAAGAGGTTTACAATATATGCTCTTTCTAATGGCTACAACAATTTGTTTCAATTTTTATTTCTTCTGGGTGATTTCATGAACTTTCCAGCCCCCCCTCGTATTCTTTTCTAGTAGATGCCAGGGTTCCCATTTGAACTCGAACTGCATTTTCTCCGAGTTTTCCAGAATCCTCACATTTTTTCCAGAGTACTAAATACCAGTACATTACTATTTTAATATATTTTACAATGGTCTATCTCTGTATCTACTTTATCACTAACATTGCTGATCAGTGGCGTATGCTGGATTTAAAACCTGGGCTATCTCTTTTTATCTGATGGATCACATTACATCGGCAGGTCCTTAAGATCTGTCAATGAAAGAATCCAACATCACCTAGCAGATGCGAAAAAAGTCCAACCCACTACTGGTCTTGCTAAACATATCAAATACAATAGCCATAAAATTCAAAAGGTTCAAGTCAAACACACTGCACACACGCTCGTAGACACCAAAATAAAAAAAAACGGACACCATAATGCACTTCCCGCACGAACTAAACATCGATAGCGGGCTAGCGCACCACACTTTGATTCCCCTACTATAGTGGAACCACGAGCAAAACAACTTGCGCAGACCCGCTACTCCTGTGCACCGTACCCCCGCGAGTAGGGGAGGGGGGAGAGTGGACCATGCTTCCTTATGGCCCGAGGTGGAGGGAAGGAGGGAAAGCTGCGCGGGGACTTTTCATCCCAAGGTTTTTTTTCCTTGTGGTCGATCTATTCGCGATTAAAATTAACTGATATGCCATCTGGTGGGATTTTCAGGAAGTACTCTAAGTAGGATACGTTGTGTTGAAGTCGTTTAAAGCATGGGGAATATGCGAGAGAGTAAGGTCTACTGTTCAGTTTTTTTTTTTTTTTTGTGCTGTAAATCGTTTTATGGGTCAGAAGAAATTAAAAGTTTTCATGTGTTTCCACCCCGTGGAATCAACAAATGAAATTAGTTAATAAATCAGGGAAATCGTAATTGACAGAAGATTGATATGGGGGATATAACACTGTAATTCGGCAAGGAAATTACGAAGAATGTACGAGTTTGCTTACTTTATTTTTCTTGAGATAAATATATATTACCATGAAAGTAAAATTTTAAATTGTACTTTATAAATAAAGTTTGTTTTCTTTCTCGGAAAATCATCAAGCGTCTTACCCAATGCGTTCATGTATTACCGGTATTACGTATGTGTGAAATTTGGAACAGGTGCAAGTCGATAAAGAGGGAAGATGAAAATAGTTTGAGAATGAATTAATGTCAAATGTAACCAGAAAAAAAGTGGACATGCTCATGTTACTGTTTCATTCAGTACGATGTCCTTTTTCAGTGAGTATAGCCTGGTCATGAAATCGTGAATATTATTATTAAACCAGCCATTCTCTTTCGAGAAAGAACTGCAATGATATGTTCGCAATTTTCTCCTGTCCCAGATTTTGAAGTACAGGTTAATTTCAATTCCTTTATTTTCAAATAATTTCCGAGAACCCCAATTACAACATGACGTGCAGATGATACAGCACTGCTTTGGACAACCAGTGCGTATACATAGTTTCGTCTGCATTTTCCGTGTTATTTTTGCCTATCATAATTAAATGCTTCGTTCTCAGTACAGCTTCACGTTTGTTAGAGTACCTGGAATTCACATCGCATTCGCAATATTTAAAAATAATGCGTAATTTAAACGTTTTCTACCATATCAGTCATGACAACATGCTGCTATTTTGTACTACTGCTGAATGTAAACAAAGATTTATCCTACTTAGAGCGGCCATATTGGAAGCGACACTAGCGCTCAGATGGTAATTTTAATCGCGAATACAACGGTTATCGCTCGGAAATAGCAGACGACACAGACCGAAACGTACAGTTAACAACAGCGCTCCTAGCGGCAGCCAGAGAACTACAAACAAAAGACACACGCCAAGCAACAGTAAGGCAAGTTCTAACGAGGATACTGGCAGTGGCTTCTGAAATTAATCTAAAAAGGAAAAAACAGCTTCGCGGATAAAAGTGAATACTAGTTTCTCCGTATTTATATACTAGCGCGTGTCTCTTTTCCCAATTACGAATAAGATATAATGGTTCCCAAATATTAAAAGAAACCGATATTTTCATTTGTTTATAAATTCTTTCAGTCAAAACGAAAAATGGATTTGTTTCACATATTCATGTTTACTCTACTAACAAAAAATAATTAAAATGTAAGGATACTAGAGGATGATATGGGATAAACCTGTTGTTGCGGTGGAAATCTAAAATGTCATCAATAGAGCCTGGAAGTTCAGGCATTTATTTTCGTTAAAATAGGCAGGCAAAAAGGCATTTATAATGTGGAAAATAGGCACTAAAAATGAAAAAAAGGCACATTTCGAAGTCGCTTACTTTTATCTATAATTTCTGGCAAAATGTTAAAATCTACATTGGGAAGAGCATTTCAATTTTCTCCGTCTTGATTGCTACAATACAAGATGTTTTTTTTTAAGTTCTCAACATTCATTGATAGTCGTCTGTCAGAGAGAATGTTTTTCATAATAGCAAATGATCTTTCTACTTCGACAGAAGTTATTGGAGCATACATAAAACAAGCTAATGTAGCTGGACTCATTTCGGTAACAACATTTTCACCTTTTAGAATATCACAAATTGTTTTCAATTGTTTCAGGTCCTCATTTGCACTCACTACCCGTTTGCACTTTTCCACAACAGCTGACCCCATTTTCTCCTGGCACTTCCATCATCTGCTGCATAGATTCCTCGAAGATTTTCATGGATGTTATAAGAGCCTCACCTCTTTTTCTAGCTTTGTAATTGTCTCTGGCAATGCACCATGATGTGCAAAAATAAACGACAGTTCATTCTTCAGTTCTGAATAGCACAGGAGTTTTTGCACTTCACGAATTGAAGCCGCTTCATTTTCTGGAAGAGCACCTCACTGATTTTTTCAAGGTTGTTAGCATAGTATATTCGCGATTAAAATTACCACCTGAGCGCTAGTGTCGCTTCCAATATGGCCGCTCTAAGTAGGATAGATCTTTGTTTACATTCAGCAGTAGACGACACGCTGCTCTTTTGTACTACTGCCAGTAGTACAAAAGAGCAGCGTGTTGTCATGACTGGTATGGTAGAAAACGTTTAAATTACGCATTATTTTTAAATATTGCGAATGCGATGTGAATTCCAGGTACTCTAACAAACGTGAAGCTGTACTGAGAACGAAGCATTTAATTATGATAGGCTAAAATAACACGGAAAATGCAGACGAAACTATGTATACGCACTGGTTGTCCAAAGCAGTGCTGTATCGCTGTATCATCTGCACGTCATGTAACTGGGGTTCTCGGAAATTATTTGAAAATATAGGAATTGAAATTGACCTGTACTTGAAAAGCTGGGACAGGAGAAAATTGCGAACATATCGTTGCAGTTCTTTCTCAAAAGAGAAAGGCTGGTTTAATAATAATATTCACGATTTCATGACCAGGCTATACTCACTGAAAAAAGGACATCGTACCATAGAGATCGTACTGAATGAAACAGTAACATTAGCATATCCACTTTTTTTCTGGTTACATTTGACATTAATTCATTCTCAAACTATTTTCATCTTCCCTCTTAATCGACTTGCACCTGTTCCAAATTTCACACATACGTAACACCGGTAATACATGGACGCATTGGTTAAGACGCTTCATGATTTTTCGGAAGAAAAAAAAGCTTTATTTATAAAGTACAATTTAAAACTTTACTTTCATGGAAATATATATTTATCTCTCGATAAATAAAGTAAGCAGACTCGTGCATTCTTCGTAATTTCCTTGCCGAATTACAGTGTTATATCCCCCCTACCAATCTTCTGTCAATTACGTTTTCCCTGATTTATTAACAAATTTCATTTTGTTGATTCCACGGGGTGGAAACACATGAAAACTTTTAATTTGTTCTGACCCATAAAACTATTTAGAGCAAAAAAAAAAGCAAAAAAAACCTGAACAGTAGACCTTACTTTCTCGCATATTCACCATGCTTTAAACGACTTCAACACAACGTATCCTACTTAGAGTACTTCCTGAAAATCCCGGCAGATGGCATATCGGTTAATTTTAATCGCGAATAGCTGCTGATATCCAGGTTCCCCATCTCGTGAAGACTGGGTTGCGGAGGTAAACTAAGCTCGGGCGCAACTTCCTGAAATTTTCGGGTTCGAGAGGGAGAGATCAGAAATATCTTCTTTGTATTCGAAATCAACCTGTCCACTTCTGGGTGCAACACACTAACATCTTCGGTGATTCTGTGCATTGCGTGGGCTACACATGTGATATGAAGCATGTTCGGGAAGAGAATTTTCAATTCTATGGCAGCCTTCTTCATATAGGGAGCTTCATCACTGATAAAAAGTAACACGTCATCATGATGTACACCATATGGCCAGAGCAGAAGTAGGGAATTTGAGAATAACTGAGCTATTGACGAACCATTGGCTCTCTCTAGTTGTTCTGACGTGAGAAGAAATGACGAGGATTCTCCGCATGTTGGTTCCAAAGTTCCTATGATGACGTTGGCTATGTAGCGTCCCATAGCGTCAGTAGTTTCATCTATTGAAATCCAGATCTTCTTTCCACAAACTTCAGCACGAATTCTTTGCAGAGCTTCTTCGTAGCAGTCGCTTAAATATGTTTTCCGCAGCGTAGATTCCGACGGCACGTTTTCTTTAGTGTATTTCTCCAGGAATTTCCTCAGTGACTTGTTTTCCACTTTCCAGAAAGGTATTCCTGCTTCCAATAAAGCTTTGCACAGTTCAAGAGAAAACTGAGATTGCCTGTTGGATGAAAGTTCCCACTGTTTAAATTAGGGATATCTTTTTCAGTTCGATCATATAAGCAGCTGCAGATTTATTTTTGGCTGTTGACACATGATGATGTAAAGTATTTTTTCTCATGGTTGATTTTTTTTTCACATATCTTGCGGAGAAGAATAGTACCGTGTGTCGAAAATGTAATTTCACCAAATTCACGCAAGTAACCACGCACGCTAAATATAAGCAATGATGACAACTGCACGATCCTTTCCCTGCAAAGTGCAAAACTAAACTAAAGATAGAGAACTTGATTTTGGGATCCATGCAAAGGCCCTTGGGCATTAGTGCTGTTTTTTGTCAATAACCTCCTGACACGGACGCTGGACATGATGACGTAATTGTGCAGGTGTTCTGCAAAAAGGTTTTCAGCAGTCAATCATGCACACATGTTAACCGAAAGGCAATATCCTAAATCAGCATGAAATACTTTTTCTCAAACTTTTCTCCTTCAGCAATGTTGAAACATACCTGAGTTCAATATTACTTAGATAAGGCGAAAATTATTCACATAATAAACGAAAGAAAAATAAATGCCAATAACGTTTTTGGGGAGAAAAATAATTTATATACACATTTTTTAAAGAAATTGTCAAATTTCATTGAAAAAGGCAAAAAAGGCATTATAATTAAAAATAGGCAGTGGGGTCCCAAATAGGCAAAATAGGCAAAATGAAAAGTCTTCTAAAACATTCGAAACAACATAAAAATCGTATATCCGGAAAGAAAATTATCAATATATGCAGTAGATAAAAAGAGGCATTTTGCCAAACTTCCGGGCTCTAGTCATCAAATATGATCTGAAATGTCTCCAATTTTGATCATGGGCTGAGGTCTGTACTTCATGTGGTGTTATTTAAATAGGCAGATTTTTAAAGGTTTCACCTTAAGATACGCTATAAGTTTCAATGCAAAAATAAAGATATATTTTGAATAAGTATTATCTAGTCATATTTTATGTTGCGTGGTCCTAAAAAAAGTATATACACATTGGTTTGGATATTCAATAGTTTACTAATGAATTGCATTAGGCAACTAAAAGAAATGTTGCTCTGGCACCTAAACTTATGCATTAGTCGTCCGGAAATTCCCCTTACAAACTCCTAGGGCTAGTAGAGGGGACTGAGTAGACAATATTTGGAATAGGAACCCATGTCCGGAAACGTACCGTTTCCGTGCTACTACCATGACAATGTGTCGGATGTGCCTGTGTTGGTATGCAACCGGGTAGGCAGTATATGACGTCAGAAGATCACCTGATGACCTAAAGTGTAATAATTTATTACAACCATGTCAAATGAGGTGTTACGTAAGGTACAGAAGTGAATGACGTGTGACTCAGTCCATAATACAAACAAATTTATTTGGTAACAATGCCAAGGGAACAAAAAAGAAACTTACTATTCATTAATCAACACCTGTCGACAGTGGAACGCAACAATTTGTAGACGTCACGTGCCATCAGGTGATCTTCAGACGTCATGTACTTCCTACCAGGTTACATACCAACACAGGCACATCCGACACATTGTCATGGTTGTAGCATGGAAACGGTACGTTTCCGGACATGGGTTCCTATTCCAAATATTGTCTACTCAGTCCCCTCTACTAGCCCTAGGAGTTTGTAAGGGGAATTTCCAAGCACCCTGTATATACAGTGGGGCTGAAACCAAATGGGGTGAAACACAAAAACTACAATAATGCTCATAAAATAAGTTTTATTTCATGTTTACAATGTTTTCTCTTTACTGTAGTCTCAATCACAAAATAAATAACACACAGTACCATTTGCAGCTGTTTATTATACATCTGAGTTCTTGATTTCTATAGAGGAAATGGTCTAAATATCGTCCCCTTCTATCTATCACTCTATTCTTAGAAAAAAAAACTTCAAAATATCAAGAAAACAACACTAAAATATACATCTTCAGAAAATATTTCATAAGATAGCATGCTATATAACATTCCTACGTAGAGCACTCAATTTCTCCCCAAAATAGCAATTTCCAAAAAGTTGTAAATTACGGGTTTCGAAATTGTGGTCTAAATATGGGCGACCAATAGAAATGCCATAAAAATTATTAAGACTTAAGTCAGATAAGAAAGTATTGACAAAATCCTTTGAACATATGTTTTGTTTTGATTAAAAATGGCACATATTTTTTAAAATTCTCTTTTTCTTATGTCTAAAATATCAGTTTACAAGATGCACTTAAAACAAGGAATCAATGAAAATACCACAAAATTTATTACAAATAAGCCACCCTGGTGGCTGAATATGCTGTTTTGATTCATGAACCCACCACTGAAGTTCCAAGATTGAGCTTCAACCTGGGCATGGTATTTTTTCTAAGCGTCCCTTTAATCAATTTCATATTATCACCGCTCATACTCATCATATTTTATTGCAAAGCATAGAACATTATTATTTACCGAGATCCCTATCCTGCACATTCATTGTGCCAACATAAAACACAATTGATACATCCTACACCGTTTATTTAGACAGTTTTATTATATTGTATTTGTTTTGATCGAAAATGAACTTCAGTGCCACTTTCACAATTTGCAACTGACCTTAACTCCATTCAATGAAGCATAACTCTGGTAGCCTATATTTAGACCACATGTTGTAGTTCATATTTAGACCATCACATTTGTGTTTCTTAACTTACGTTGACTCGCAGTTGCTCATATTTCACAAACTAACCATGATAATAAAAACACCTATTTGCCATGTGTACTGGACATATGACAATTATATAAAGTAGCTGAGAATTTTTTTTAAAAAAATGTATGTTAAATATACCCATAAAAAGTTTTCAGAAGCTGAAATTGTAAAACAAAGCAATTTAAAAAAAAAATGATGGGGGGGTGTGTGTCTTTTTTTATGTCTGATAACTCAGTTCGCACATCCTCTGTCTAACTGCAGTACCCAGTAGCACTGCTAGTACCCAGTAGCACTGCTAGTCAAGGTGTCTGCCAAAATAATCCAAAATTCTTGACTTTTTCATGACTTTTCTTGACCTTCCCCCCCTTTTACTTAACACTTTTTTAATCACCCCCTACTTAGGTATAGTTGGAAATTAAGAAGAAATATACATATTTTTATTCAATGAAAAACACCTACCACAAGGTCGGTTAAGATGAAAACTGAATCTGTACTTCAACAAGAGATTTAGACTTGTTTTAATTATTAATGCATGTAAAAATAAATGCTTCAGAGTTCATCCTGGATGGGGAATCGTCATATTACTTTATTTAATATTTTTACAAAACTCCACGGAAACAAGAATGCAATTCTTAAGAAACAAAGTGAACAAATCTTAACCACAACTCAATACAATTTTAGATTTCCAAATATTCAATTTTATCAAATACCAGTGCAAGTATGTAACAATATAAATTCACAATATTGTAAAAAAAAATAGCAAAAATTCTTGACCACAAGCATAATTTCTTGACATCTTCTTGACCTACCTGTTGATTTCTTTACTTTTTGTTGACTTTCTTGACATTCTTGATTGGTGAACACCCTGTAGTCCCAAAGCCCATATTTAAACCACAGCCCATATTTAAACCTTCACCTCTACCATGTTTGGATAGTGAACAATGTTAAGAAATAATCCTTAGTAACGGTTCTTACTATGATGAATTGCCACAATTCTACAAATAACTGAAGACACGTGCATATATCCTCACAGAGCCAGCACTAAGGAGAGAAGGTGGGACAATATCATATGCCACAGGCCCTGCATGTTATGAAGCCATGTACCAGAAATAAATTAGTTGTTTATTAGGACTGTAGAGGACACTAGTGTTTCATGCCGTGATACTAAGATCTTCAAATTGTTTCGCATATCTTGAATTCATGCAATTTTATATAAGTCGCGTGTATATTCAGTGCCCGAGGGCCTGCACCCATCTAGGGTCAGGTTTTGTTATCGGCCACCACAGAGGGAGTGTAGCATATGCCTGGTGGAGGAATATTTATGCTACTGGCACTTCTCTTCTCCGAGCTTCATACTGCTTCACGTAACGCAGCAATCTAAATACAGATGATGGATTTACTCCAGGGATCCTACTAGCTGCAGCTATCTATATCAAAAGAAAATGAAAAAAAAAAAATATCCTGTTTGAATTACATATTTATAATAATTATAACAGTTCTCCTTCCGTCTATTCAGAATACAAATTAGTAAGGACATGCCCATTTTGCCTCTGACGGAAACAGAAAATGTAAAATTACATGCTGGACTATTCAGTTTTGAAGTTTAAGAAAGGTATATGGTATATTATATTACCATACTGTCTCATGAAATCAAGCGTAAAATGAAATGTTTAAGCATGGAATTTAGTATTTATTTATTGCCATAACGCATGCCAAAATCTGGAATGCCCTGTGAATTATAAAATATCTCAAAATATTAATAAATTCTGTGGATAGCTACAGAGACAATCATATGAATTTCTATGTAATATTGCTAATGCACTCCTTCTTTGTACAATATGTGTATACATGTGCAATACATTCTAATTTTTAAA
This sequence comes from Lepisma saccharinum, assembly GCF_977018435.1. Lineage (NCBI taxonomy): Eukaryota > Metazoa > Arthropoda > Insecta > Zygentoma > Lepismatidae > Lepisma > Lepisma saccharinum. The sequence goes on from NC_139237.1 coordinate 69,526,233, forward strand.
TAAAAACCAATCATTTATTTGCTGAAGCATTTTCATTTGACATAACTTTTCTGCCTCTTCTGCACTAATCGCAACAGAATGAATAATGATTAGATAAAACTGATGAAGGTATAAGAACGAAGTAATGCCCAGGCTGGGGCCAGAGACCTATATATACATGGTACCTGGGAGAGACCCATTTGTGAGATATTGCTCTTAAAATACACTGTGATTCGGAAGTGAAGGTGCAAAAAGGAAAAACCTCTAGCAAGAGTACTAAAAATGATAAGCAGCCAATCATGGAAGGAAATGAAGATGCAAGGGCATAAGGGCACTAGGAGCGCTAGTGGCGTAGTCTCTTAAGATAGTGACATCAAAGCAAGAGAAAACATTTTGCATGTACCATCTTGATGACTCCCACGTCACCAATGGTGCCCACATCAAGCACTTTTATAGATGAGGTAAGAAACTCGGATTGTCATTTCATGTCAATATGGTTGTGGTGTGTCATTCCACATGGGAATAAATACGATTTTATTTTACACAGTTACTTCTGAATCACCCTGTACCATGCAACCTGCACAACAAACTCACTCCAGTATGTTGCCTTCCCATTCCTCTTTTCAGGCTTCTGAGACCTGCCATGTACCTACAGCCCTGAGATAACTAGCAAGTCTGGAGACCTAATTCATTCAAATGCATACCTCACCTAATGTATGACGTAGTTGCTTCACATAGAAATTGTAGCAGTGGTGAAGCATTCTTTACTGTTACTATCTGCAGAGAAATTCCACTACATAGAAAGGAATTCAAAGCTTCGTGAACCATACACCAATGATATAACAAGTGGTACTACTATGATACTTTTTTTTTTTTTATGCACAAATGGAAACAGGTTTTCCAAACTGCTTCTTCTACAAGAATATGCCATAAACAACTAAAAAAATCAACAATATATTATCTACATTTATTCCTCTTTGTGTTACCTGGTAGGTGAGCTAGCTCAGAACTGGACAGACAATCTTGCCACCAATGGTTCCAGGTTCAAGTCCTGACATGCATATGGATGTTCCTTCATCTAATTTTATCTAATCATCATTCAAACACATAGCCACAGTTCATATAGAGAGATTGGGATGCATCCAGAAGAATTGTACAGATACACCATACAGGAAAGTTTACTGATGAAAGAATTAAGAAAGATTACCAAATTAAACTGTCAAATAGATTTGATGTTTTGCAGGATTTAAATGATGATGAAAATATAAATGAAACAGACGTAAATAAGAATTGGGAGTACATACGTAATGCAATAGAATCAGCAGCTAAAGAAAGTATAGGATACCATAAACCGAGAAAAAGTAAGCCATGGTTTGATAATGAATGTCATAATCTAATAGAAATAAGAAATCAGGCTAGACTTAGGTGGTTAAATAACTCTGATGATACAAATCTAAACAATTATAATAGAATAAAGCGAGAAGTTAACCGCACGTTTAGAAGTAAAAAAAGAGATTACTTGAAAAGCAAAATTAACGAAATTGAAACAAACAGCAAAAATAAAAATATCAGAGATTTATATAAAGGTGTAAATGAGTTTAGAAAGGGGTGGCAACCTAAAGTAAACTTGATAAAAGATAAAGACGGTGATTTTCTAGCTGATCCAAACGATATTCTAAATAGATGGAAGAACTACTTTAATGACCTTTTAAATGTCCATGTAGGAGATAAATTAGAAGCGAATGAAGTACACACAGCAGAACCTTTAGTTCCAGAACCTAACTTGACTGAAGTTAAAGATGCTATTAAAAGGCTAAAGAATAACAAAGCACCTGGCATTGATTTAATACCAGCTGAGTTAATTAAATATGGTGGAAATTCATTAATATGTCAAATTCATAAATTAATTTGTTTAATATGGAATAAAGAAGAAATCCCTCAACAGTGGAAAGAATCCATAATTGTTCCTGTGTTTAAAAAAGGTGATAAAATGAACTGCAATAATTACCGTGGAATTTCTCTACTCTCAACAACATATAAAATATTATCAAACATTCTTTTAACAAAACTAACCCCATATGCTAATGTAATTATAGGTGATTATCAATGTGGATTTAAACGTAACAGATCGACTACAGATCAAATTTTTCACATCAGACAGACATTTGAAAAAAAGTGGGAATATAATCAAAATGTCCATCAGCTATTCATTGATTTCAAAAAAGCATATGATTCGGTGAAAAGACATAAATTATATAATATATTAGTAGAGTTTGGAATACCTAAGAAGCTTGTTAGTATGATAAAAATATGCACCAGTGAAACAGAAAGTAAAATTCGTGTGGGTATTAATATGTCAGACAAATTTACAATTCATGATGGGTTAAAACAAGGAGATGCATTATCTCCATTGCTCTTTAATTTTGCCTTAGAATATGCTGTTAGGAAGGTAAAAGAAACTAAAGAAGGACTAAAATTAAATGGTGTGACTCAGTTGTTAGCATATGCAGATGATGTAGACTTACTGGGGGATGATGTGAATACAATTAAGAATAATGCTAAAATATTTTTCAAAACTGCTAAAGAGATAGGTTTGGAAGTTAACAAAGAGAAAACTAAATATATGCTTACAGGCCGAAACCAAGTGTTAGGTAATAATCAAAATCTAATTATTGATAACAACTCGTTTGAACCAGTTTCCAAATTCAAATACTTAGGAGTAATATTAACAAATGAAAATTATATTAAAGAGGAAATAAAAAGTAGGTTTAATTCAGGAAATGCATGTTACTTCTCTCTTCATAAACTTTTGTCTTCTCGTTTAATATCTAAGAAACTAAAAGTTAAAATATACAAAACCGTAATTTTGCCTGTAGTATTATATGGATGTGAAACTTGGTCCCTTACATTGAAAGAAGAACATAAATTGTGAGTATTTGAAAATAAGATCCTTAGGAAAATCTTTGGACCTAAAAGGGATGAGGAGACAGGTGAGTGGAGAAGGTTACATAATTTAGAACTACATAATTTGTGTTCATGTCCAGATATTATTAGAATAATTAAATCAAGAAGACTTAGGTGGGCAGGCCATGTGGCACGAATGGGAGAGGAAAGAGGAGTTTACAGGATTCTGGTTGGGAAACCTGATGGTAAGAGACCTGTAGGAAGGCCAAGATGAAGATGGAGGGACAACGTTGAGATGGACCTAAGGGAAATCGGTAGGGATGGAAAAGAGTATATAGATCTTGCTCAAGATAGGGAAAGATGGAAGGCCTGTGTTGCTGCAGCCATGAACCTTAGGGTTTAAGAAGGCTAGAGAGTTAGTTAGTTAGTTAGAATTGTACAGATACATCATACAATTATCCAAATTGTTAGCAGATATACATGTTGTGCAAAAGTTCGAATTCAAGACTCCTTGATAGGAAACAGAAAAAAAAAAAGACCTTGCTTAGGCCGAGATGGATGATGAAGGCATGAATGACAGCTTGGCCACTGAAGCATCCATAAACTTACTTATTATCTTGCTACAAATAGTTACAAAACTGTAAGTAAAATGTAATATGGCTAATGAGCCACGATATATTGCTCAAGTAGTTACTGACCTTACAATTTAAAATTTGAGCACCCCTGATAGAATGGAAGAAAATAAGATTCCCATATGGAGTTATTTACATAATAAATGACTGTGTAGTGTGCATTTCTTGACAAGATGATAAAAGCAAAAAACATAAAAATGGATTGGCTAACTAGATTTTCCTTTGAGGCAATAGCTCCTTCAAGCATTTCGTGATTTAGTTAGCTACATAAGTGGGCAACACTGGCTGCTGCTATCAATGCAGAGAAGAACACAAAGCCACATTGCCTGAAAGCTATTTTGTTCTAAAAAGTTTTTTTTTTTTCCAGACCTGCTGGGTCTTGTTGCATCTCCAGTGCATGGACTTTGAAGCGGAGGAACCTGGATAAAGATACAGGTCGAATTGTTGGACCGAGCCAGGCAGCAGGAAAACTTGTTCCAAGGTGAGGGTAAGATCGAATGGGAGAAACCTCAATATTTGCATGGCTCTAGCCAAGCCTCAAACCTACAATCTTTGGTGGTAAGATTGTGTGACAACTGCATTGAGCAACAGTTATAGTATATATAATCAACTGTATAATGTATCATCAATAGAGGCACATATTTTTGGTAAATAAAAAAGCAAAATTTTGGTATAAAAACTGAGTCAATTTCGGGTTCAAAAGCGGTAAATAAAATAAAATATTGGTGTTATAGCGGTGAAAAATTGGATCAAAAGTGGTATATAAAAATAAATTTTGGTTTTAAAATTGTGAATATAATCCTAAATTTGATTTAAAAACTACACTTATTCCACAGAATTAACATTTCACTTCTAATAGCCCATTTATGTAGTTATCCGAGTATTAAGTTTATTTCTGTGTAAAGGAGTCAATTTTTGTTTCTCCAATATTAACAGCAGAATTAATCAATTTTCCTGGAATTGCATAACTCTCAGGATAATTCAGATCTCAGAAGGTGCCGCGTCGGTGAATAAACCCTACATTTCGTGTTTAAGAGTTAATTTCGCTTTTTGCAGTTCATTTCGCATTATTTCGTGACAAAAAAAGGTCACAAAATGCATCTCACACCTTTCAAAAACATGAAAAATTAACACTACAATGTGTTTTTTCAAATTTCGTTTTTTCGTCAAAAACGAAATATGCATGCCCCTAATCATCAATCTAGGAAATATATTGTTTTCTTTATTTTGGTGTTTAATCTAAAATGCCATGGTTAGACAGACATATTGAAAATATTTTTTTTCATACCATTCAGCTGGTAATGAATATAATAGTATGCAAATTGTCCACTGCTTTCTTAATTTGTTTGCATCCTGAGCCTTTCTAAGGAAAGAAATTAACACTGATGCTGGACAAATTGTTACAAGTTTCTTTCAATTCTTGAAGCTTGCATTTTGACTACTATTACACCAGGTGTTTCATCACAAAAATTTAATGCAAGTAAACTATTGCACTTTCGTTAATGAAACCAGTCCAGAATGAACGAAGAACTCAGTTTTTTTTTAACACCTACAAATGTTCAATGTATGCACCACGGGCGACACGGCACACATCAATATGATAGTCTACTTCTTTCAATACTCACATCAACATAGGCCTGTCGATAGTGTCTATCGCTGTGATGATACACTCCCCTAGGGCTGCGATATCACATGGTGTAAGGTCATGTGATCTTGAGGAGCAAAACATTGCACAAAACACTGTGAGTGATGTGGGTGGTTTGAGTGTCCCTAGTGGCAGGGATATGAACTCTCAGCTTAACGAAACATACGCGCACAAACTATTTGCGTTCCTATTGTGTTGATGCATGCAGTGTCACCCATGGTGGATACATTAAACATTTGTAGGTGTTGAAAATAACCGAGTTCCTCGTTCGTTCTGGACTGGTTTCATTAACGAAAGTTTAATAGTTTACTTGCATTACATTTTTGTAACCCCTCAAGTATTTATGAAACACACGGTATTGCCACCAGCTATGCAGTGCAATAACTTAGAAGTAATTACTTACTGTTTGTGGTCTAGTGGCCATCAATTTTTCTTTTTCTTCAGTTGACAAGTTTAAATTGGCCCTAGAAAGACAAAAAGAACATTTCAATGCACATGCAAAGATTACTGAGGACTATCGGGGCTTGGGGAAGCTATAATTTTGGGCCTTTATCTGTAAAGGGACTGGGATAAAATTACTTTGAAAAGGGGCACAAAATGAAAAAAAAAAAGAGGAGAGATTTTAAATGTGGTAACCTAGTAAAATATAATTAGAACCATCTGACACAATCTGACCTAACAGTTACAACTAAAACTGTATATATCAGGGCCGGCAGACGCACAATATTAGCCCTGGGCCTCTAATGAGCAAATTTACGAAAATTATTTGCACGTATGTGTGTTACAACACTAGTCATTTGAGAACAGTTAATATATGCAACAAATAATGTTCCTTCTGTCAGACGATGGTAGTGTCGTCGCCTTGTAATCAAGTGGCCCTGGGTTCAATACCCGGTGGAGGCACATAGTGGTTCGGATCCCACTTTAAACTGTAGGTCCAGTGCCAATTATCTTATCTGTGCATAAAGTGGACTTAAAACACCATAAACGTGCATAAAAAATACACATAAGCGTAGCTATCTTATTCTGAATTCTGAAAAGAACTCTCATAGCTATGATAAAGATGTGTCATTGAAATATTGTAAAAATAAAGAGATATACCACAGAGGGAACTGTGCACAAAATTTGGTATGCCTGAATGTCATAATTATCTGTTGCTTCTTTGAAACATACCATAGAAGTAGTTTTGTGCCTGACTTACGGTAGATGAGTAAAAGACATGCATATTTAGATTTTGACAGAAACACAAAATGTGAAGTAACACCCTGTAATGTTCATTTTTCATGTTTCAAAATATGTGAGGTATGTTTACCTTAAACACAAAATTTAAGTTTATTTACCAAAACAACACTTTCTGACACATGAATTAACCTGCAAGTTATGCAAAATCATGAACAACTGATTAATTCTGCTGAAAACATTTGAGAAGCAAAACTGGACCCCTTTGCACAGGAATAAACTTAATACTCTGCTAACTACGTAAATGTGTTATTAGAATGGAAACGTTTATTCTGTGTAATAAGTATAGTTTTAAAATCAAACTTAGGATTGTATTCACCATTTTAACACCCAAATGCCGTTTTATATGCTGCTTTTCATCACAAAAGGTGCCCAGTTTTGGTACCAAAATCTTGATTTTATATTCACCATAAATATGTGGCCTAGGTACAAGATACAGTTCCACATAAGATACATTTATTTCAATTCTCTCAAAGTGCTTGCAATTATAAGAAACAAGAGAGCAGCAAGTTTTCGGATTGTAAGTGGATCTCTATAAGGCTATTATCTATTAAGCTGGATAGAGGTTATTAAAAGCATCATTAACATACGTGTTTTGATTCACATGCATTTCTTATGGAGAATGAAAGCGTTCGCTCTTCAACTTTTCTCCTTCCCATTCTTGTGCTTTGTTCAGTTATCTTAAGTAACACATTCCTAGAGTACTGAAAAAGTTAAAAAGATAAAGTCCTCCCCTGTGCTTAGCACCATGCCATGAAGGCATATAGGGGGTGTGTGGGTAAGCCCATGTAAAATTTCAGCTTTATGAAATGCATGAGATTATGTAAATACTATGGTTCATTTTTCTGTGCAGTTTTTGTTCATGATCTATTTTCACCACCTGTCTTGACAAAATCAATCACAAACAAAAACTGAACAGAAAAATGAACCTGTCTCCGTGTAACCGCAAAACAGATATCTTTAGATACCATGCAAGTTTCAGTATAATATCCTGAGTTAATAATCTACTTAAAGTTATACACTTACAAAATAAGCATCATTTTAGATGTGCTTATTACAACATTTCATATATATATATAATGCATTCAATGAAGTCAGTGGGTCAAGAATTAATGATGTTGGAAAACTACATATTCTAGTGTAGTGACACACTCATGTAAGAAGGAGGAGAGTTATTTGGTTTGAAGGACACATCAACATTTCAAAAAGTCAATCAGAAGTTGAATGCAGCTCTCAACATGTAAATACTAAATATAGTTATTTGCTGGCTTGGAATCATTTCATAAAACCTAGAAATCATTACCTATTGTAGTGCCAAGATATGTGTCTCCTTGAAAAATATGTTTCAAGGCAGAGCTACAAATATGGTGATGGAACAAACCTAATACACTTATCAGTATTACTAAAGTGCAAATGAAATATGATTGTGGAGTATACACACTAGGAAATATACAGGGTGGCCACGAATTAAGGGGACACCTTTTGTCATTCTGTAACTTTTGTATTAATTGCGCTAGCATTTTTCTTTCCTTTTTATCTTTCTTTACACATATGTAAAATCTAACTGACATAGCGAAAGAAGTAGATGTTGTTTAGAGTGGCAGCAAGTCACCTAAGTATTGATAAGCGTGTCAAATGTGTACGTGTATTTTCCATTACCAATAGCATGTAGGTGAAGTTCGGTGACGAATGCTGCAGGAATGTGGACTTCTAGCACTTAAGTGTGATACTATTTCAAGAATCAACAAGTTATTTGATGCAACCGGAACTGTTTCAGACCTGAAAATCTGGTAATCTATGAACAGTTAGAAGGAAAGTCAATTATGTCTCCAAGCTTGCATTGATTTAAATTGAGCCCACATTGATAATTATGTGGACAACAGATAGAACTGTCATTGTGATGTCTAAGTTACTATCTTCAGAAATAAAAATTTTCCATAATAAACATGTTCTCATTGCTAAACGTAATTGATGATCAAAAAGTGCCCCTTAATTCATGGCCACTCTGTATACATAGAGATGAATCTTTACTGCACTTTGTGGATCACGGCACACTGTTTGACCATGTAGAATATTATGCCACATACAGCACTAGGTTAATAAATAACATTAGTAAAATATTTCATACATATGCCTGTTCCATATATGTTCATGCTTTCCCATTTTAATCAAATGTTTTGTGTGGGGGGGGGGGAGAGTTGCAGCACACTTATGGAAGTTTACAGTATACCCTTTAAAAAACGACTGGACTATGTATAGTCTTCGCAAAATTAACAATAATTTTGCCTACCTAACTTTAAAAATGGTTGAGGTAAATTCATATGTAGGTCCACTACAACCTTCCATCACTGATTTTAATACTTCATTGTTATAAAGTATACTTAATAATCACAGGTCACAGCATAGTAATGGTAATAGTACTTACTGTGCATAGTCCAAATCATCTGGGATGTACAGAGCCTCATCTTTTTTTACTTCTTCAATCTCCTCCATCTGTTCAGCAATGGCATCTTCATACAGAGATTCAATCTGCAGTCGAAGGCAAATATCTTCATGCTTTGCAATGCTGCCGAACACATTGGGAAATGCAGAAGCAAGTTTTTTAACAGTTACTATCTCATCAGGAAGAGACAGCAAACCATATGCACTGTGGAAAAGAAAATGACTCACTACCCAAATTTATATTTTATAAAACTTCATAAACCATACTTTATCTTTTGTGTCCTCAGAGTGTTACATAAACATTAGGAATTTAAAATTATATAGTTACAAAATTTTTCAAAGAAAATGTTTATTGCGAACAAATAAATGTATTAGAAGGTAGGTAAAAATTTAAGAAGGAATTTTTACCTGGAACCAAAATGTTATTCATCCAAAGCCAATTTCTCTTCTTTATGGAGGCTTCACACCAAAGTGACAAGTGACATACAACACTTGTCCTTGAGAATGAACCAATCAATAGAGACATCACTTGCTGCAGTTGATTAGCCAGTCTTCAAGTAACACGTGTTTAGGGCTGAGACGATACCGATGCCGATGTATCAGTATCGGTATCAGAAAGTATCGGTTGAAATTCATCTACCGATACCAGCTGTTACTGGACTTTCACGGGGCCTCCTGCAAAAATGCCGGGCAACACTTTCACACAGTATAGTTATCCTAGAAATTATGCAAAATTCAAACTTTCCTTTTTTTTTGCACCAATTTTGCATGAAAAACTATAATTTTTGATTGCATAATCTCTATTTTAATATTCTGATGAAATTCTTGAATATTCTAAAGTAAATTTCTTGGTAAATTGATGTAAATATAATTGGAGAAGAATATTTACACACCAATATTGAACAATATTTTCAATAAATTTTAATTATTGCAATTTTTGAAGTATCGGTAGGAATCGGTAAGAGTATCGGCATTGGTATCGGTATCAGTTCATAGTGGTATTGGCTCAGCGCTACTTGTATTTTACCTTAATGAAATATTTATTTTTGTAAATGCACCTAATAACAATTTACAAACTTAAAAACACACATTGGTATTATTCTCGCTATTTCCATACTACTGTTATCTTTTTGCTATGCATATTATATTGTGAGGATGTTGTAAAGTCTATCACATACAGTTCTTCCATGCTGAAAGCATTCTAGAAGCACTACAAACACTAACATTCAGCGGCCATTGACCCTTTCAACAGGGTGTGTGTAAACTTTGGAAATGGTGGTGGCCGGTTTGCTGACACAGCCTAATACTGAGGTCTGCTGCTTTGGTGAGAAGCCAGTCGAGTTATAATTTTAGCTCTTTCATGACATTAAAGGTAATATATATTTTTATTTTACAGTTTACGTCATATATAGTTACATTTTTTTGTGTGTGAATTTTTAGGTCATCACTACGCCATTTAGGCTCTAGTTATTACAGAGATTTTTAAAAACAAAATAAGTTTCAGCTAATCTAAGCAATTTTGGACAAATATAAATGTAAAATTCTTCAAAGTATATATTTTTAAATAATCCAATATTATAAAGAGCACATTTCATCTTATTGCAAGTGGTAATATTGCACAAACTTCTTGCTTGTATCACCAGACCCAAAGGGTTGAAAAAAAAACAAGGAAACTTTGGCCAATGACTAATGAAAGAACAGGCAACATGTTAAAGAATGCTTGCAATGGACATAGGATATACAGAGATCTAAATAGTGGAATTTAGGGTGAAGTCACATGTTAGCTTGGTAGGACTGTAGTAGAGCGCTGGCTGGTTTACATTGGTCGAGTGAGCGGGAGTGTTACTGGGACGAGGTACTGGCCTGTCTCTTGACTCGACCCTTCTATGGCGAGTAGCTGTTTACACACGTTCTACTCGATTCCAGCAAAGTGGGATAGTAGCTGCAGCTGTTTGCTGCTCTTTTGACAGAATAAACACATCGACGTCGTTGGCGATTAAAAAAAAAAAAGCTCTGAAACGGTTTACACACTTTTTACACGAGAAATGAATACAATAATGCATGAGGACATGTCTGGAAAGAAAACTAATTTTAATGATATTTATATTTTCGATCATTCTTGTTCTTTATTTTTAACTTTACTTCTCCTACGCCCCAGTCTTACTTCTACACTTATAGCATCATATGCCCGTAGTTTATTTTGTTTGTTCCTTTAATCGACATGACCCAAGTTACATGGACACACAACACATACTCTATACTGTCCTCAGAAAGCATTTACATTGACCGAGTGGTCTGTCGAGTTTATGCGCGAATGAAGAAATCGATGGGAGAGGAAGCAACTCGGTCGAGTCGCTGTCCTCCGTGTACAGCCACTCGACTGTCCTGACTACTGGAGCGAGAACTGACTCCAGTGCTCTTGACACTTGTTTACACGTCGAGAGTAGCTCGCTTTTACTCTTCTCGCTCCAGCTGCTACTCTCCCGTTTACTTGACAAATGTAAACCAGGCTTAAGAGTCTGGTTTGATGTCTTTTTTGAGTCAAATTTTCACCAATATTTCTTCAAAATATTTCAATTTGTAAAAAGAAAAAAGTTTCTCTCTACTGAGCATAATACAGTTGAACCTCAATCTTATGTTTTTCTTACTTGTATATTTACTTAAAATACACGAAATGGGGGAAAAATTGAACAGCTTGCTCTATTGAGACCATGACAAGTTTGAGTTTTTGCTTTAAGTCCACTTCATGCACAGAAAACGTAATCGGGACTAGACCTTGTTGTGTGGTTTTAGCACACACAGCTGGAAAATGGAAACCCACATGTAAAAGTTTGGATGTTGGTAAATGCTCTTGCCAAGGTTGATTTTTACCTGGTTGGCGGGGAAGCCAATGGTTTGTTTTCCCTCAATGGCAATCTTGTTTGAAAAGTAACAATAGGGCCTTGCCCTGGTGGTTGGGGGCAGGTCAGTTTGTCGGAGGTATATATATACACCGGGTTCCGACTTGTTACAGTCTCTCAGATACTCAGGCAGTTTACGGATCTCAGATACAAGGCCTGATGGATTGAGACAGATTTTTACAGAGTTACACAGAGCCAGATGGATGCATAGAGATACATAAGACAGTGAGCACCATATGTGTAGGGACCTCTGCGTGATAAACTCTGGGGGTGGGTTAGCATTATGTTAAATAGTGTGCTTGTAGCTCAGATAAGATGTACATTACTGAATGAGAGGACAGCATAGGAACTCTTGCATGATAAACTGCGAGAGCGGGTTAGCACTATGCTAAATAGTGCACTCGTAGACAGTCCTGGAGGTCCTGTTAAGTGCATTTCTCGGTTTTGGGCCAAAAGGCAACTGGGAGCAATGGTTAATGGATTGTAATGTAAAGATGTATATACAGAGTAGGGGAGGTATGTAAAATAAATAGTGTACATAACAGAGATCCCTGTGAGACATTATTTTTTACAACCTTCAATTTAAAGTGAGATCTGAACCACTATGTGCTTCCACCGGGGACCCCTTGATTACATGTTATCACTAGGGATCACGATGATTGAATGTACTGTATAATGCAGGAAAATGCAACATCCGGGAACATAAAATCAAGGTTTCAGTGTACCATAGGGAACATCGTATGACCGATCCGCAATTGCGGTCTTCCCGAGAATTTCTGCTCCTCGAAACAAAACAGCTGTCTCTATATTGCCAACATTCTTGCCACGGAGCCAGTGTTCCAGTTAATTGAGGGATCTGCACCCCAAGATGGATGCCAGGGTGGCCTAGCCATGAACTTCGATCTTCCTTCAGACTCGAGATGGGCTGTTGTCAACATAAATTTCATACAGCGCAGATGGTAGAATATTGGAGAAGCAGGTGGTTAACATTGGAGAACAACTTATCACAGAGTTCCAGACTTTTAAATTGAACCTGACAGAACCCGCTGGAGCAAATCTCTCACTCTTCACTCCAGACCCGAAGAAACAAAGGACACCTTGTTCCAGTGAGACCAGCCAGCTGCCTCCACGTAAACAAACCTGCATTGAGGAATTTAAAGAACCCGAGACCATGTCCATAACTTTCCGACCGTAGACAGCCTGGTGGTGTTCTCTGACAGAGTGACAGAGTGACAAATACGCAAAATTTCAACTTTAACCTCCCTTCAAGACCCAGACTAAATAAGTCTTCACAGTCATCACATCAAGGCACCAGCAAAGACATAAACAAAATGAAACATCCTAAGTTAGAGTGCTCGCACCAAGTTTACGGCAGTGTGGTTCAAATTGAACTGAATACTTCATCTTCTTCTTCTTCTTCTCCCTTATGCCCACTTAGGCATCGGGTCCTTTCAGCCACTTCTTGAAAGAAGTTCTATCCTGTGCCAGTCTTTTCACTTCGTCCGGTGTCTTCCCTCTCTTCTGTGCCAGTCCATAAATGTACTGGTTCCAGTTCAACCTGGGTCGTCCCCTTCCTCTCTTTCCTTCTGGTCGGGCCTCAAATATTTGTTTCCGTTTACGCTCTTCCTCCATCCTAATAAGATGTCCCAGCCAGCCTAATTCCCTCTTCTTGATGATTTCAATCAGTGGTTCCTGATTCAGGCATTTTCTTCTTATTGTTGTGTTTCGTATCATATCTCTCCTTGTCTTTCCTACAGTTTTTCTTCTACCCAGCGGTAGAAGCTTCTATGAAGCTTTTTTCCGATGCGAGCCTCAGCAACTGGGCGGGTCGCAGGTGGCGAATTGCGAACGGCCACCAGATATGGTGGTTAGCTGCGAATAAGGCAATGCCAAATAAGCAGTCCCGGACCGAGGCGACAATGCTAGCAGGGCCTGGGGAGGAGGGTCTTTGGCAAGTCCATACTCAATAATAATAATAAAAAACAACAACAGAAAAGACCAATGACAGCATTGTGACATGGCGAGGAAGTGCCGCCATTAAATAAGCACTGCCCCTACTGCCTTGTAGGGAGGGGAGGGATCCCCAAAGGCTAAGGGAAGAAACCCTAACAGAAAACCGGCCAACGGCTCTAGAGATGGAAAAGATTGTAGAGTCCCAACATCCTAAGAGGCGGAAGAGCTACAACTCCACTGCCTTGTGGTAAGGTTTTTGACCCGAAGGCTATGGGAGGAAACCCAGAAAGAAAACCAAGCAAGGGCAGAGGCTTAAAGGGAGCACTCCTCCCACTGCCCTAGCTTCATCGTAGGGCTAATAACCCACATGAAGTGAAATAATACATATTCAGAGAAACACAGGAATAGAAGCCGAACAGAGAACTGAATACTTTTAATCACATCCCACGGACAGTGTTTTTGGTCGCAAAGCCCCAAGCCTTACTCGTGAAAACACTGTAGTCCTATAGTGTAAACAACCAACCCCGACATGGGCAGAATTACAGCCAAATGACCAATGAGAAAGGAGCAGAGTTCACCCTTGCGCAGAGATACCAGCATACTTGGAGGTGGAAGACACAGTGCTCGGGTGGATTTCATAGACGGTACTCAACAAGATTTCAAGAAGAGTTCACAACAGTCTTTTCGGCATTGATAAACATTCCCTACCGCCAGCAATAAGGAAAATCTTTGTCTTGTGAACTAGTCTTCAGTAAATCAGTTCTTCGATAACAATTTCCTTCTACTTCATTGTTTATTATAATCACATATAGAGTGTGTTCACTATAGTGGAATAGTTTAATCACAGTATGTCTATGTATCAAGTCTATACTGAACATAACTCTCAACATAGAAGATGTCAGAAATAACATATCTGTAATGTAATTTGAAAAAGTTTTTTTTTTTATTCTGTGTATGATGCTCCCATCTGTGGGCAGCAAGCGTAATTTGTTTTCAACCAGTGCCGGCTGGGTCTGTGGACTGCGACAGTCAACTGTTCAGCAATATTTGCTATGATGTGTACGTAAGTAAAATGCATTAAACATATAATTTTGTCCGACACATGAACCTAGTGTCTTGATTCCTTATTTTATAGTGCTTAGAAATTTATGGCTGGCTTGTGTCCAAAGCAAAAGGCTATGGAATGTAATCGTCTATAATCTTTGGCTGGAGCCTACACTGAACTCAGCCCGAACATCCATATACCCGCATGGTTTATGTATATGCATTTCAGGATTTTTTTTATATCGAACATCCATGCTACAACAACATATAAACAGACTTGAAACCTAATTATGTTATAATCGCAGGGGAAAATGTACACACACTTAATAAATACAGTGGAACATCGACTTTATATTTTTCAAGGGATCAAGATGCAGAAACTTAAAATGCGGGAAAATGTAAAATCAGGGGAAGTTTTGTAACATTTTGCTATGTTGGGACCATCAAGCTTGAATGTATAATGTGAGAAAATGTAAAATCGGGGTTCCACTGTAATGAGGACTCACCTAATTGGTTTTGATGCTTTACTTTGTAGTAATTTGAGCTTGTCACGCCATTCTGAGATGGGTAAAACATGTGACATCAAAACATTTTTCGCTTTTTCAACATCATGTTTCACTCTGCACATTCTTTCATATCTCTCAGTGCTGACACATCCAACTTTCCATCCTGTAAAAACAATAGTATTACACAGTGTGAACTAACCTTCTGCATCATGCATCTTAGTTGACTTAAAAGCAATTTATCTTCCCAGAACATCCATGTAGTGATGGGTATAGTAGAATTAATGTAAAATGTAACCAGTAGAATGGTGTTTATTGCCCATGTGTTCTGTGGTCCTCTGAGGACAAACAGCTTTTATTTGTTGGCACTGTTTGTTGTGTACAGCTAAAAAATGGTTATCGGAATTTTGTCTCAGCCTTCATTCCATTCATTTGCAAATTAAAAGCTTACTTTTATTCAGGATTTTGTTTTATTCTGAAAAATGTACCCCCCTCACTCTATATGTGTGGTCCACAGGCGCCATTTTAATGACACTCCACATAATGACTCCATTTTATTATGCACTGTACATAGGGTGGAAAATAAAAGTTAATCACCAACCTTTTTCCGTTAAGCGCAGATCGGCATTATCTGGACGGAGTGACAACCGGAATTCTGCCCTGCTGGTGAACATGCGATATGGCTCATTTGTGCCCAGTGTGGTCAGGTCATCTATGAGGACTCCTGTGTAGCTCTCTGTGCGGCTGAGTATAAATCCAGGCCTTTCTTGAACCTTAAAAGGGAAACACCTTCATAAATATTCAGGATGGACAAGATTGTTTTGGCAAAATTCATACCAAATTTAGGAACATCAATAATGGATAATTATTGCATGTTTTAATGCATATAGGCACAAATAGATAACAGTTGATTAAAATAACCACACTTCTTAAATAATTGGAAACTTTACCCTAGCAATCTTTCAATTGAATATTTTAAAACAGCAAAATGTACATTACAAGATTTTAAAAGCAACTTAATTTGTTTTTATTCAAATTACTGCTGAAATAAATTCTGATAATGATAAAATATCAAACTATACTTTGATACAAGATAAAGGAATATGAAATATATTTTTTTGATAAACATCACCCTGGCAAACAGAGGTAATTTTTTATTTTCTAACTCCCTCCCCCATAAATTCTAGCCACGTCTTGCAACGTTGATTTCCATCATATGGATTCAGGATCCAATTAGAGGCCAGCATAATCTGCATTTTACCTACCCACTGCCCGCTTGCCGCGAGGACAGGTATACCTGCTCGCCTGCCCACGGCAACGAGTCGACTTGCATCTTTACCCGGGTTCTTCGTCTTCCAGGTGCTCTGCACTTACAAGGTAACTGGGCATTCAACAAGACCCAGGCGCCTGCAAAACCTGCTGGAAGGAAACAGCCCTCCGGCAGCGTGTCGCTCCAGGTGTTTCATCACCACGTGGACAGCTTCAGCCAGTGTTGCCTACTTACGTAGCTCGTAAATCCTACGAGGTCCTAGGAGGAGCTCTCTCCTCCAAGGAGAATTTATATACTTAGCGATTTCAGTTCAGCGTAAGCAGTTTTTATCTTATTGCCAGGAAATGCACGCAGTATTACAGCTTCATTTATTTAAATGAATGATCGAGCAAACAAAAATCTCCTCACTGAAAACTAATTGTTTTTCATTGCATGGTGCCTTAACCAGGCACGCAGTGGCGCAACCAGAGGGGGTAGGGTGCATTGCTCACAAGCTTGGACGGAAATTAAGTCTAGCGGAAGGGTCAGGGTGGGGGTCAAACATTAAAGTACAAGAAAAAACAGACTAGCAGAATTTAAGAGTAGCAGGGCTAAAGGGTACTCAAGATGGAATTAATTTTCATATTTTTCTTGCATTTTCCTTCCAGACGGCCAAGGGCACCTGCAGAGGGGGAATGGAGGGGTAATTGCAACCCCTTGATTTCAAATTTTATGAAAGTAGAAATATATTATAAAATATTATCCAGTCTCATCAAGTTCAATGCCGTAGCAAAGGGGTAGCGGGAGTCGGCCCTGAGCGCCGAACGATCTAAGTGAGAAAAGTTTTAAAACAGAGAATGCTATGGCGGCCCGTGATATTATTTGCTATTAATGTTGGTTTGTTACGAGTTGGATGAATTGATTATGTAATACGTCGCTCCATGTGAAAAGAAAATATTGTAGATGGAAATTTTACATGCCATATGTCTGTACATTCGGAATGCATTTATCATGCACTTTCTTTCTTTCAAAAACAGTTTGTGTGCTTGTTTTCCATTATTAGCTAATGTGAAATTGACGTGTTGAAAAAAAATATTTCTAATCCTCTGTTTCAACACAAATGCGCGTGAGAACCGACTTCTACCCCCTTTTTGCGTGATTTATGAGGATTATAATGCCTTTCATGCTACTTTATTACTATTATTGTGATTGTTCTTGTTGGCACGTTTATCCAAGTACTTGGCCCTACCCCCCAAACGAGGGTAACGGCAATGGCCCTGGCTGGCTACGGCCCTGGTGTTCGCAGTAGAACAGTGTGTTGTTCGACTCGCGACCTCAGCGTCGAACGTGACATGTTTCAGTCCTGTCCTATATCACTATATATACGTATATTGGTTGTTTACGACATATACTTATGGATCCTGTGCCACGGAAAACCTATTTCAATGTGTGTGTGTGTGTGGGGGGGGGGGGTAGCAACATTCGTAAATCTCATTTCATTGGTGATGTGGCTTACGAAGCTTCGAGTTCCCTTTTTTAAGTAGTGAAAATCTATTGCAGTTGGCAACACTGCAGAACGGTGTGGGCCAGGTGCAGTTTCTACTCGAAGCAACTACGTCATGCAGAGGGAGGGGTCTGCAGTTGATGGAAAGAACGAACTGAGACCTACTAGGTATCGTAAGACTGCGGGTACCCGGCGGGTCTACAATGCCTGCCAGGAACGATCTGTGCAGGTGGGCATACAAGCTGCTCAAGCGAGGGTGTTGCGCAGGTTGCATGGCATTTCAGGAGCGATGTCTCGCGAACGGGTCTGCTCCAGGTCTTGTACAGGCCTTTAGATCCAATGAAAACTCAGATAATGGAACCACGATTTGAGACTTGGATGATGGATCCAGGATATAGAAAATTCAAATTCAGATTCACAAAATCCCTAATTGACAAGAAAAGCACCATCTAGAGTAATATAAATAGTAATATAAATTACTTAAATCTCATGCTTATAATCTTCTTTTTAATTTCATATAATTTCATAACAAAACATGGCAAGGAAAACATACAATCCACTTCTTGAAAATTATTGACATGAAGAGAGTTTGGTATTGTTCACAATACATTTACATTCTAAGAAAATTTGTCACAAATCACTTTTGCCACACATAAAATTACCTTTAATGCAGCATTAATGGCAGCAACGATCCCCTGTGCAGCTGCCTCTTCATAACCAGTTGTCCCGTTGATTTGGCCAGCAAAAAACAAGTTCTTGATTTTGCATGTTTCTAGTGTGGGGTTCAATTCTCGAGGATCAACAAAATCATATTCCACTCCATATCCTGAAATAAATTATTGATTAGTACAATATTCATAATTGGGAAAAAGAGACGCGGTAGTATATAAATATGGAGAAACAAGTACTTACTTTATCCCCGAAACTGATTTTTCTTCTTCGTTGTATTAATTTCAGTGGCCACTGCCACCATCCTTGTTGGAACTCACTGTATGTTGCTTGGCGTGCGTCAAATACCATAGCCATAAAATTCAAAAGGTACAAGTCAAACACACTGCCCACGCACTCGTCGACACCAAAATCAAGGAAACACATGCCATAATGCACTTCCTGCACGAGCTGAACATCGATAGCGGACAGGCACACCACACCTGGATTCCCCTACTACAACCGGGAAATAGCAGCAGACGACACGGGGGCAGACGTACAGTTAACAACAGCGCACCTAGCGGCAGCCGGAGAACTACAAACAAAAGACGTATGCCAAGCAACAGTACAGCAAGTTCCAACAAGGATGGTGGCAGTGGCCACTGAAATTAATAGAACAAAGAAGAAAAAACAATTTCGCGGATAAAATGAGTACTAGTTTCTCCATATTTAGTACAATATGTTCAGAATGCAAATGTAATGTGACACTAATGGGCAAAACTGCGATTTTTTAGCATTTTACCAATTATATATTTCTACAAACAGCCTACTGAGTTACATCATTCTGTAATATACTGGTAATGTGCGAATTACTCACAATTAAATATAAACTTTAGGCTAAAAGATTAAAAATCGGCAACTTACGTGTGTGAGTATGAGATTTTTCGTACTACGTTTCGGAGGTTACACTACCTCCTTCCTTTCAACCTGAAGAAGGAGGTAGTGTAACCTCCGAAACGTAGTACGAAAAATCTCATACTCACACACGTAAGTTGCCGATTTTTAATCTTTTAGCCTAAAGTTTATATCATTCTGTAATTTTCTTTCAATGAATATAAAAGTATATTTCATGTACTTTGGTTTTCTAAATTAATGTCATTGTGCAGTTTCCTTCTTGATGACGAAATTCATCAGACACATGCAGTAATTAAGGGGTGAATGGTACTACTCAGTTTGTTCACGATATTTTCGCAATGTTGGTGAACTACAATGCATTTAATCTCAACTGTCATTATTTGTCTTATTTCTTTTCCTCTTACTGGCCAGCTTTCATTTCCGTACAGAAAATTGGTTCCACTACTGACTAACACACTTGTAGTTTAGTTTTGGCATGGAATGACTCCATTGTTCTATATTGCTATCGCTCTCTCTCTCTCTCTCTTTTAAAAGTATGCCCAAGCTTCACCTTCATCTTGGGTCATCATTTGGTAGTGATGGAGTTGAAAACTTGGACAGATTTTTTTAATTCTTTTTTTTATTATTATTCATGCTATGTATTTGTTTCTGTTGTGGTTCACTAAAAATGTCTTTGCTGGCATGTGGTGAAAGTAGTTTTTTTATTGTCAAAATTTTCACATTTTTCAATCTAGTTGATACAATACTGATTTTATTGGTATTGGCAAATTTTGTATTGGTACACAAATTGAAATTTTAAATTGTGGGGTAATTTTACAATAAATGAATCTGCCAAAATTTTTGGCCTGTATTTCAGTCATTTAGTGTTGCTTTTCTATCACTTTTAGTTTGATTCATTGACTTGGGTTATTTTACTTCACTTTTCTGCCACTTTTGGCTAATCGTGAAGATGAGGATGAGTGATGATATGATGAAGGGATACTTGCAAAGAACACCCATGTCCAGACTGGATTCAAACCTGGAACCCCTGGCATTGTGGTGCAATGTGCCAACCATGAGTTATGTTGGAGAAACCTTCGCCCTGCATTTCTTCTGAAATTCTAGCCTGATTTGATACATAACATCACTCACTCCCTTTCCATTGAAAATGTTTGAGTTGAATTCAATATGGAGGCCAACGATATGGTGAACCTCTGCTTGGTTCCCCCTAGGCCTAACATATTTCTATCATGACCAAATGAACCCAGCCCAGCGTAACTACTTTACATTTCATAAGAGGTGTAAAGTGACTTTTGACTCATCCTAGTACATTGTAATGAGCCCCTCATCGATTGACTGATTGATTTGCTTTATTTTACTTTGCCTTTTGTGCCACTTTTGGCTAATTTGCGAAGATGGGAATGAGTAACGATATGATGAAATTGATGAATGGACACTCAGAAACATTCATGCACAGGACAGGATTCTAACTCGGGACCCCTGACTTTCTAGTGCGATGTGTTAACCACTCCGCCATGGGGGCCGGCATGAGGCCTTTATCAGTCACGTAGCTATACATATTATTTTGTATCATCTGGTCCCATTGCAGTCCCAGTTTGATGTGACAAAATTTTCCTTTTTGTCCAAAGGTAGGCTTGTTCCAACACTATGAGGCAAAAGGGGAAAGAAGAAGAAGAGGAAGAAGAAGAAGAAGGTAGGCTTGTTACATACCATTGGAAAGCTTGTTCGATTTCCTGCACAAAAAAAATATTTCAGCATCCTAGACCAAACAGGAGCAGAGTTACAGTACATTTAATATAGCTAAATGAGCTCAGAAAGGACAATTTACGCGAAGTTTGACTTTGAATAATTTTACAATTACAAGATGCTCGAGACTAAAAAATTTTCAGTTACTACAATCCATGCATGATTTCAACTCCCCAAACTTCATTAAAATCGGAGATAGTCAGGTTGTGGGCTGTGTTGATTTCGCATGGAAGGACTCTATACTGTTTTTATATTTGGTATTTAATGCTACCTTTATGCCATTTTAGATTAACCAAGAGATCAGCATCATCAATGATATACAGATGAAAGTTAGGCAAACACCCAATGTGCTTCATCACTGAGGCATCACACAATTATTGGCTAATAATGATAGTGTATAGATTTGAGCATTTCCACCCTTAAATGTTATGATTGGATATAAATAAAATCATGCAAATATATCTGTTTCGTGTTAAAATAACATTTAACCAAAATGAAATTACCTGGTCTTACAACTTCTGCCTTTTCAAGGCCTTTAACTTTCCTCACAAGTTGAACTTGCAGATCTTCTGGAAGTGTACAAGACAGACCATTCGGATAAACAATATGGTTGTCAAAACCTTCTGGTTCCAGCCAGATTTGCTGAGCACGATTTCCAAACCTGAGGGTGAAAAATTTTAACTAAATTTTATGATATTCACATGTTTATAAAAGTATTTTGAAAATTACCAGGCCACAAACATAAGTTCCTTTATTAATATTTACCATGCATACGTTTCTCATTATACGATAGGTCACACTAAAAGTTTTTAGACACGCGCAAGTAAAACATTGGAGACCAAAAGTATGAATGCTATAATTTTTCGAAGTATTCTCCATGACAGTTGATACACTTGTTCATCCGCTCAAACCAAGTGTAAAAGCACTGGGACCACACATCTGCAGGTACCTCTTGAATGCACCGAACGAAGGCGGTGACTGCCTCCTCGGGAGTAGGAAATGAAGAACCTCGTAATGTATCCTTGATTTTAGGGAACAGGAAGAAATCACAAGGGGCGAGGTCGGGACTGTAAGGAGGATGAGTCATTTCTTCGATGTTGGAGGCTTTGAAGAATTCAATTGTTCGTACTGCTGTATGGCTGCGGGCATTGTCTTGATGCACAATAATGCGACTTCGTGGGCGTTTTTCACGAACTTGCCGTACGATCTTCGGTAAACACACCGTGGTGTACCATTCAGCATTAACGGTCCGACGTCCCTGTAGCGGCACTGTTGCAATATGGCCCGTCCGACTGAAGAAAGTGGCAACCATTTGTTTGCCAACACTTCGTCCCTTCCTGACTTTTGTTGGTGAGTCTTCATCCGCGAAGATCCACTGCGTCGACTGTAGTTTGCTCTCGGGTTCATAACAGTACACCCAAGTTTCGTCACCTGTTACGATGTCATACACTGCATTTGATTGTCCTTGGTTAAATTTGTCCAGCATTTTCATGCACCATGTGACCCGTGCCTGCTTTTGCTCCTGAGTAAGATGGTGTGGGATCCATCTGGCACAGAGCTTCCTGACACCAAGGCGGACATGCAGGATCGTTTGAACCTGACTCATACTAATACCCAGTGTTGCACTAATAACTGCATATGTCACCCGGTTATCCTCCTCTATCATGCGACGCACTCTGTCGACGTTTTCTTGAAAAGTTGCTGTCACAGGACGACCATCACGTAATTCATCACTGAGTTTCTGACGTCCACGTCGAAGTCGCACGACATAGGGCTTCCTCCTGAAATGCATTTCGGAGCCTTTCATAACATTGCTGCTGCGTTAAACCTGCTCGAAAATCGTAAAAAATCATTGCTCTGAAGTGCTCCCATGTTAAATCCATTTTACTGTACACACACGACAATAATTGACTAATTTCAGGCACACAACAATTAACAACTATAAATTCTGCAGCATTATCACACTTCACAGACTACTAACTTCAACATATCCTAGAGACAATGTATTGCTGTAATCAGTGTTGCCGCATCTAAAAACTTTTAGTGTCACCCACGTAGTAATTTGAACATAGGCAATGGAGGCCAGTCATTATTATTATTTTTTTTTTCTGATATGCCTAAGTTGCATACACCACATTCAATTTATATGAATCTTTTTTTAACTTTTTGATATGTAGAACAATTGTCACTAATTTCTGGTTATAGTAACTAGGGCTGAGCTGATACAAATTGATTCATGAGCATTTCAGCACATATGCTATTTTTGCCTGTCACACAACATGGAGATAAGAATCCTTAACTAAAAACAAAATTAAGATCAGGGTCCTAACAGGAAAGTAAAATATGTCTGTTAAAAACTTCCTAACTTAATTTTTACATGTAATTATTTATTCATTGCTTAACAAGAACTTAAACGACACTGTTTCAGAGGACTCAAATCTCTTTACCTGTTAAACGCTGAGGCTGAAAAGAGGCATTCATCACACAACAGGTAAAATACAGGCAAACACCACTCCACCACAGAGAAATATTGTTGTGAACTGGCAACAGTGCTCACATTACAATGCAACATTGATGTTACCGGGGTGTACTACATGGAAATAAGATTGACTTTTGGGCACCTTACCAGGTCACCTCTTACACTCAGCTGTAGGGTGACCATAATATTTTGACCCCAAAATAGGACATCCCAAGGAGATCAGTTCCACCCAACACCCCTTTCCTGAAAAAAACGGTTAGGTCTAATTATTAAATTATTGCATATTGTAGCTTGGTGCATATTACTCACTATTAAATAAAATAAACAACGTTAAATTGTATTAAGTTAAGTTTAACACTACTTACGTGAGTGAGTATGAAGCTTTTTGGAACAATGTTTCAGGGTCCTGCTGCCCCCTTCATCAGGTTCGTAAATATTTTCCTAAGCACTGAACATAGTGCCGCGTTAAAAAGTGTTAAAAGAGGATTAGGTATCCCTGACACATTCCTACTTAAAAAACTCCACATATTAAAAATCCTGTAAAGACAAACCACCTATTTCGATTGAAACCACTTAAAAACGAACACATAAACCCACGTCAGTTGCAAGGCCAGCACTGGTGAAACACCAATCTGATATGAGGTGAAAGCTGCTTCCCCTCCAAAAAAGCTTCATACTCACTCACGTAAGTAGTGTTAAACTTAACTTAATAGAATTTAAAATTGTTTATTTTATAAAATTATTGATATTATTAACGCATTGTTATTATTTATTACAGGATGGATCGCATAAATGATACATCATAAACAATAAATGAAATATGATCTCCCCTTGTCAAAATGTATTAATTATTACAATCTCGGCATGATTTACATAGCATTTCTCATCCTTTCTGATCAACCTTTGATGTTACTCCTATGCTGAAGTTGAGTAATGCCAGAAATATTTAGCAGAAGAATCAATCTTCTTGAGAGCAGCTTTATTCTTCATTAATCGTTTATAAATCTCCCCGAAAACCTTATCCCACATATCCTGTGTCAAGATGCAGAGCAGAAACTTTAAATTACTTTTGCAATTCTGTAAAGAAACTGCATGCTTATTCACTGCTCTTCAAATAACGGCACACACACTCACATCTTTTTTAGCAAGAAATGCCAAAGATTGCCATGATTTAGTTCCAATGGAAAACTTAAGACGTAAAATTTATGCATATCACTGGCTGTACTACAGTGCTCAAAAAAAGTTTTGCATATTCAGGGTTTGTGATCATTTTATTGTACTAGATACATGGAATCATATTTAAGAGTACAGGGGAGACATATAAACAGAAAGAAAACTGGGCAGCC
Organism: Lepisma saccharinum; assembly: GCF_977018435.1. Lineage (NCBI taxonomy): Eukaryota > Metazoa > Arthropoda > Insecta > Zygentoma > Lepismatidae > Lepisma > Lepisma saccharinum. The sequence continues at coordinate 69,551,361 of NC_139237.1, forward strand.
ATGCAGAAGAAACAAAGTTATACCAGAACCACACCACAAGCACATGTTTGAAAATGTGGGATGCGAAACACAAAACAAAGGCAGTGCAATACCGTGCACCTACGGCTCGCAGGCATGCTTGGGATCAACAGATGGGAGTTCAGTATAGCCACTTCGAGCACGTAGGCATGCTTGAACACGACGGAGCATCATGCTAAGGATAAGAGCATTCAACGCAGCTGACAATTGCTCGCTTCAGGTTTCCCCATGCATGTTCCACACAGTTCCTGTCTGGTGAATTCGCCGGCCACACCATGCGTCGAATATCATGCACATCAAGGAACTCTTGAATGACTCTGGCTCGATGTGGTCGAGCGTTATCATCTACCAGCGTGAAGCCATCCCCCACAGTTGTAGAGAAACCTGCTACCACGGGTTCGAGAATAGCGTTTCTGTACATCAGACCAGTCATGTGACACTGGAGAGGAATGATTCCACCCCAAAACATGATGGAGCCCCACTGCTGCTGGTGACGTTCCTGGATGAAGGGCTCGTTCAATCTCTCATCTGATCGTCTCCAAACCCTTATGCTTTTGCTTAACGGGTGCAAACTGATGGTGACCTCTTCTGTAAAGAGCGTGTGCTTCCACTGTTCCTGACTCCATTCAGTGTGCATTGTTGTCCACCTTACATGGTCTCTCTTATGGTGTGGATTAAGAGGAACCTTGGGTATGAGTCTTCTTGACGTCAATCCTTCCTCATGAAGTTGATTTCGCACTGTCTGATTGGAAACATTCGCTCCTGAGGCCCTCCACAGATCTTGGCACAAACTGGTAGATGTTGCAGTGGGTCTACGACCTGCCGAAATCACCACGTACCAATCTTCCCTGCATGTTGTTTTGCGTGGCCACCCTGTCCTTGGTCGATTACCAACTGATTGTGTCTCTCTGAACTTCTTCCACAATCCAGAGACATCACCTTGGCTCACTCCAACACGGGCAGCGACGTCTACTTGGCCATATCCCTCTTGCAGCAGCGTTACAATTCGAATCCGGTTCGTAGCAGAAACGGTTGCTTGAGGCATATAGCCCTTCGTTTTCCACCCGCTCTCTGTGCAGTTTCCAACTCATAAGTTCGGATAAGACACGTACATGCCTCCCACCGGGCTGCTTTCAAATCTGCTCAGGGATCATGTGGCAAATTCTGCCCTCTATCTGCAGAATATCGACACTTAGGGCATTATGTCGGTTTCTGTCTTGGACATTGCTCACATAATGAACAATGTATACCTTTTGGGGATATCACGACTGAAACTGCATGCAATCATAATATGCAAAACTTTTTTGAGCACTGTATGTTGTCGTATGTCCATATGCACTAACTTTTCAAGAGGGCTAATTGAAGTTTGACATATGTGGATTTTGAATACACTACAAGATAAATCACACCACTTGACATCTAGATATGTCGCTTTGGAATGTGACGCATTAACTTGCATGGAACCTACAATGCCATCAACTCCTTTCCAACGAAAAGTGGAGATACAACAAGACAGCATTCAGCCAGCAATATTCAGAGCCACTTTGAAGTGTTACACTTTCCAAATACTGGCACTGGTGAGAATGGTAAAAGTATAGGTAGTGATTTTGGTTCTGCCCTAATAATAACCTTTCCATACGAAAATTAACAAATTTAAACAAACAAAAAACATGTATATTATACTCAAACAGAAATTATGTTAATATTTGTGGCAACATGGTGGTTTCATTAGGCTAAATGCTGCCACGGAATATTTCTTTTACACATGTAGGGAGACAATGTTACAGATCCATCGCATTTGAAACCCTGACATGGAAGCAGTGTTGCTAGTTCTCATATTTTCTGAGGTTTCAAAAATCTTGGCCTTAGTGTAAATATTAACTATGAGGATTTGATTCAAACACCATGAGAAGAACTTAAATGTTACCAGTAAAGAAAGGGCCTCCCCAATGGTCTCGCGGGAACTTCGTAGTCTTGTAATCAAGGGGTCCCGGGTTCAATACCTGGTGGAGGCACATAGCAGTTTGGATCCCATTATAAATTGTAGATCCAGTTCCAATTAGTCTATCTGTGCATAAAGTGGGCTTTAAAACAAAAACTGAAATCAATGAACAAAGCACAGTGAGCTGAATATATACATTCTGATCAGTTTAACATTAAATCAATGAACAGTGTACACAATCAAGAGCAAAACTAACAAGATGATGCTTTAGAACAGCAGTTATCAAACGTTTTTGTTTCACAATACCTTTAAGTGTTTCAAGATTTCTCCTCAGTGCCCAAGTCATAATGTAGGCCTATCTAACACTTGCAATGCTCAGTTAGTGTGGTTAGATTCCTTGCCTTAAGTTAAAAAATAAACACACATATTTCAAATTCAGAAACATTTTATTTGTAATTGATTGAATTTACAATTGTAATTTGTGGGATAGGTGGGCATAAATACCATATGTAGATTAACAAGTAAGTGTCACTGAAAATATTCAAACATTGCATGGTGCTCCTGTATTCAAATGAATTGAATTGTTGTTTTAAGTCTACTTTATGCACAGAATAGCTAATCGGGACTGGACCTACAGTTTAAAGTGTGATCCGAACCACTAAGTGCCTCCACCGGGTATCGAAACCGGGACCCCTTGACTACAAGGCAACAACAATGGCACTCCTGTAAGCCAGTCACGGTGCCCCAGGGTGGAAGATTTTGGTTTCTTCATACTCCTTTTCAAGATATTACTTTACACAATGGAGTTACATTTATGTAACTGAGGGTGATTGCCAATAATCAAAGCTCCAAAATCAACCTTTCATTACCTTTTAGCATGAGGTACCTCAGCTAACACCTACAAACAGCTTCTAGAACAACATAATGAATACTGATGAACAAGAATGTTGGACTTGAAAAAGGAAAATGTGAATGTTTTGAAAATAGCATGAAATCACAAGGAATAGCTTCAGAATTCAGAATTGTAATCACTTCTCCCTCTTTTTCTTAACTCAAGTTGTATGTACAGTAAAACCTCGTTAATCCGGACTAATGGGGGAGATAAGTTGACCAATTTAACGAAAGTCTGGATTAACTGAAATAACCTAAAAGAACAGTAGAAAGTGCATTTAAACTATGTTTTTAGCAACAAAACACGTCTATTATGGTGTATTTAAAGGGCATAGCCTATACAGTACAGTACAAAGTCTGTGGGAAACAGAATTTCATCAGTGGTTGACTGCCTTTTCTTCGGGAAGTTCTCTTGTTGACTTCTAGCCACATTTAAAACCTTGCATTCGGGGTTTTTATTTTTTTTCTGGCCTCTTGCCTGTCTGGATTAAGCGAAGTCCAGCTAATCGGGGTCCGAATTAACGAGGTTTTACTGTATTTGTAATTTTTGTTATTTTATGTTGATTATCTGCCAGTTTTGGCTAATCACGATGATTATATGAAAGGGCACCCACAAAGGACCCCCAGGCTAAGACTCAGGTCCGGGAACTTTCGTAGCAAGATCAAAAGTCAAGCAATTAACATGTTCAGTCACTAGCAGCCTAAGTTGTACCTGTGCAAGAACACATGTGTGGCAACTAATGAATAGGGGCATCAACCAGACGAGTTCTGGAAATGTTGCCAAGCTTTTGAGAGCTAACGTCACTCTCATCTTCAGGGTAGAAATACTACCCTGATGGCTCAAGAGAATCTGTTCAACATCGTATATGTGAAGATGCCAAGGTGTGGAGTGAGATGTGGAAGAGGACAGAAGTGTACCCATCTTGAACGAGCATGATCGAATCCTGGCATCTCCAACAGTCACTCGCTAGTGTTGGTCAGATGAGAGTCAACTGCAAGTTGCACACCAGACGTGAATGACCTCCCAGCACAGTGAACTAGTAACTTGACACTGGATGGCATACTAGCTGATGGTGAAAGTGAGCAGAATTAACTCCAATGTTATCTGCTGGACTACCAGTACCCCTGCACTTGAACATAAGAAAAGAAGAAAGAATATTATCATTACCTGAGAACTTTTGACTCAATGGACGGACAATATCTTGGGCCTGTAATCTCTTCAGCTACGTGTCTATTGACATGCATGTTGTCTAAAACAATCTTATTTATCTCTGGGGTTGTGAAAGTCAAGTAGCATGCCAATTGCTCTTCAGGCTGTCAGAAAGATGGAAAATAACAAATGAATCAGTTTTACTGATATTATTCACTATTAAGTTATTCAGAGTACTGTGGGAATGAATAAGAATAATGACATGTAAAATATGTGTACCATTTGTATTTTGACATGAATATACAGGGTGACTCAAAAGTATAGAGTGCATTATTTTCTCTTTACATGTGTAGACTCTGTTCCACTAGTACACTATTTAACCTTGTAGGTGCTCAAAATGTAACATTCCTGGAACACACCAGAACACTGTAACACACACTATGACACAAATTCTGGTTAGCATCAATGCCCTGAAATGCTTGCGAGATGAACTGTTTAATTTGCCCACTGTAACTGATTGTGGTCTCCTATCAAAAACTTTATTCTTCACTATGAACCCCCCCAAAGTCCACAGGTGTCAGGTCGGGTGAATTTGGCAGTCAGTCTATGCTGTAAGGTTGTCCAATCCAATGCCATGGAAAGGTTTTGTCAAAGCAGTTCCTTACCAACAAAGCAAACTGATGAAGCCAGCCACGGTTCAGAGTATGCATCACCACATTTCGCATCATGGTTAAGCAGATAGCGTAACAGAAAAATAAATAAATAAAGTGAAATGCCATGGCATGATCAATGCTGCTGTAGAGCTACCAGAACAAGCGATGGCGAACATACCATTCATTCATAGGTCTCAATGTGTTGCAAACCATGTAAGATACATTTCATGATAGTAGTAATTATGTGTGAAGTGGTTATACACACTGGGCTCCTGCATAGCCGTACTTGAGTTGGTGCTTTAAGTCCACTTTATGCACAGTAAGGCTAATCGGGTCTGGACATACAGTTTAAAGTGGGATCCAAACCACTATGTGCCTCCCACCAGGTATCGAACCCAGGATCCCTTGATTACAAGGTGATGATGTTACCACTGCGCTATTGGAGAGGTCCCTCCTGCATAGCCAAATGGTTATTTGTTAAGTGAACAATGTATATAATTAGTGTTTTTTTTATCATCTTTCTCTTTTTTATGTTTATTCAGTGTAATGTGATTTTATATTTTGTGGTAGGAACTAGGAACCTACGGAATCTCCCATAGACTTTAAGAATGGGAAATTTTACACCCACATATGAAGTTCAGGAACCTCCCGAGAGCTGTGACTGCATAAACACATGGGTGGTGGTGCCACTAGTCATAAGAAGGTCTGCATGATAGGAACCGTGATACTCATGAGTGGTTCTGGTGTATCATTAGCAGTTGAAGTACCCAGTCCATCGTCAGTGGCGAAGCGTGACAGTCTTACGTAGTCATCGCAAGATTTGCCAAACGTCAAGGTCGATCTTTTAACGAAGAGGAGAGGGGGGGGGGAGCACAACATTTACTCTGCAATAAACATAAAGGTCACTGCCAACTCAATGTAAAAGCTCATACCACGGACCTTACGACTACAAAAGTCATAATAATTTTCCCATACAATGAGAATTATGAAATATGATTGAAACTTAATGGTTCACCTCCAGTTATTGTTTTGATAAAGAAAAGAAGATTTCATATTTTCAGGATTTTCGAAAGGGAAGGGGGTCACATGTACTTTTTAGTAGTCATTCCTCAATTCCTCATCTTTTCCTGCCTGTAACGATTTTTTTAAATTTTTTTTTAAGAATACTGAGCCTAAGCAGGGATTATGACCCTCACCAACCCCTCCTTGAGCACGCCACTGGACACGCGGAATAATCTTGATGGCTCAGAGAGACCCTGCCGTGGCCGTAAACATGGGGATGGGGGCTAAAAAAAAGGCCTGTTATGACCCAGGTCTGCCTGTTTGGAAGTGTTCGGCTGTTCTCAGCACCGGCAGAAACAAGAGGGATATGCACCATTTCTGTGATGAATTGAGGCTTCTAACACCATTGCCTTCAATAGGAAACTTGACTGGAAGGTTCGGCGTGAGGGGTAGTACTGGGCCCTCATAAGATTAGTGAATCTCTTGCATACTTCGAGCTGTTTTATGCTGTCGCTTGGCTTATTTTGCACAAATATGCGAGTATTCAGACTTATTTTTTTAACTTCTTCTCTAAAATATTTAAAATGCAATATTTTTATTATATTGCTTGGTCATCGCCGCATCTCCCGATGATCGGATGCTTCGCTTCTGTCCATCGTTATTAAATCTGCATATATTGTATGTGTGTCTTTTCTGTTCCACACAGCACAGCGCACAATAACGAAACGAATTTTGGATTATTTGGATCAGGGTAGAGGGCAGCCAGTTAGCCCCAGTTGTACAAGACTTCTGGATACTGACACTCAACATTAGTGATCTCACCTGTTGTGCAAGCAGTCCTGAATTTGAGTCCTGATGGGAACACCCAAAATTTTGGCACTGACTCAGCATTATGAGACAATTGGGGAGGTACTGAAAAGTCTTGAAAGTTAGAAAGCAGTGGTGATGGGACTCAATGCGCTGACTATCTACCACCCAATGAAACAGCTGCTCTGGCAGGCCCTGGCCCTATAGCAGAGCTGTTGTACAATGTAGTTTTAGTTTTAGGTAAAAGACACTATAACAAAGTTCTTTAAAAATTTACTATTCTGAGTGGATTTGTTGAGAGGATTTTAAAGCATGTACAAAAAAAAAAAAAAAAGAAGAATAAAATCAAGTATAATTCTGCTAATCTACACCATCATTCACAACATTCATTATAAACTTCCACACAAAATTGCTAGCATATTACTGAGCATTATACATTACAGCATGTGATGTAACTTGAATATTTCAGTTGTGACCAACAGAAATTTATAAAACTTTACAAACTAAATTACCTTTATCCATACGGAATTGTTTAAAAATGAAAATGGTTGTGGAGGATTATCTCCTATTTGAGGAATGCACACATTATAATCTATGGTTCTGCCATCCAGACGAGGGGGAGTACCTGTGGATCATACAAGAAAACTCATTTCTACCATATGTAGGCTGGATATAAGCCATCAATGCAAGTAAATCATAAGAAATATAAACAGGAGTATTAAAAATATAATAATAATGTCAGACCTTTACGAAATTTTAGGTGGAAGCACATGAAACATTATTACTGTGGTGGATACAAAGAGTCTCTAGTTTTGATTTATACCGAACTACCTGTCAGAAGGCAACTTTTTTAATACGAAGTCTGATAGTTAGTAGGAATAGTTGTCAATAACTACTGTTATAAAACCAACTATACCTTCTACAAACTTAAGCATAGTTGTGGAGTGATTCTGATGAAACTCGGGCCTCAAGGGACCCAGTGGATACCCGGTGGAGGCACATAGTGGTTCAGATCCCACTTTAAACTGCAGGTCCAGTCCCGATTAGCCTTACTGTGCATAAAGTGGACTTAAAACAGCAGCTCAATCAATCAATCAATCTGACAAAACTCAAGGATACAAAACTCCTCCATCAAGAAAAAAAACATTTTCATGAATTGTGACACACCATCCACAACCTCAGTGTAATTTTCCTGAAATATATTTTTTTTAAGTGTTAATTTTTCATAGCAGTATGTTGTGTTGTATCTCATTTTATTATTATTTAAAAATAAAGGGTAAATGCTCAGGAAGGAGAAAAGAAGAAGGAAGAATAAGGAAGAAAGAAAAGAGGAGGGAAGAAGTAGATAAGGAATCTGTCCAAGTCCAGAAGTGGAGGAATTGATAAGGCACAGACTCTCACCAGGTGCCTGTCAATCACTTACCAGGTAGAGTCAATTACCTGTCAGGAGATTCCACACTCAGAAATTCCCGACAGGAAATGTTTTGAGATAAGGACTGGCACCTTCATCTTGTTTTGTGTATGGACCCTGTTCTGGGAGTGTATATATAAGATGATGGTTGGATCTTTCAATTTATTGTAAATCTTCCTCTGAAGAAGACCCTGTTAGAGGGTGGAAACGTTACGTGCTTGGTGTATACTTTTTATACAATAAATTTTGCCTTGGTCATCATTTTTAATGTTTTATCAAAGACTACACAAAACAAATATAAATAGTAACACACTACTGCCATGAGCCACCTTATTAGGTGGACAGACACTGTAATTTAAAACATGAAAAACTTTACTCATATAAATAATAATTCCATATTTGCAAAAATGAAAAATATATATTTTTATTCACTTATCAATTTCTGCATTCATTCACAAAAGGTTGTTCTTCGCCTGGCCTACTAACCATAATATATTAATTGTTTATTATGTTCAAAAGTATGGTAAATTTAGACCAAAATGTTGCTAATGTGGAAGTCACAAGCACCATCAAATGGTTACATGACATCTTTAAGTTACAAAGCCATGGGAAGCCATGCCATACTATGCCAATGCCTCGTGTGAATTTCATGAGAGTATTGGGCTTCTGCTTTAGTACATTATGTAAATGCTGGCATCTGAGTAGCCATTTTGAGGGCCTATTCATGTGTGACAATTTCTGTTCCTTCTCCCAAGTCTTTTAAGAGAGAATGAATCATGCCTCTTCTGTAAAAATGTAGTCAAATTCCTGCAACCTTGCACATGTTGCCCACACACACACACACACACACACACACTGGCATCAGGGGTGAGTCGATGCCAATTTGAACGGATACTGATACCAGTGCTTGAAAATTGTAACAATTAAAAACAGTAAATAGTATTATACAGCAGAACATTGATATTCCGTTTTTCAGGGGATTAATGAGGAAAAACTTAAAATGCATGAAAATGTAAAATTCAGGAAAATTTTATATTATGCTAGGACTTGTTTACTTTCCCGCAAATACGTTATATTTGTTAATTATTTGTGCAGTAATATGTTATATTTGTTTGTGTTAATGTTGTAGTTTGTGGTATCCAATTTATAGTCTTTGGTGTTACGCGATTTAACGGTTTCTAGAGATTTATACAACTATCCAGTCTAGCACAGATATATCTGTTGTTGAATCTGTTGACAGGACAACAATGAAAAAAAGAACGTTGATTGAGAGGTGAGAAGATGCTAAATTTATGAAGAAAATTTTTAGATTCTTGTATTCACGTAGTATGTTGTTAATATTAAGCGTGACATTGTGATACATAGCTTGGATTAATGTTGTTAAAACGACAATAAATCTTGGACAAAGGTAAGATGTAATTTATTTTGACTAACAACATGTCCTGAAAGGGCTCAGTGTGGCTGTAACTTAAAGACGAGTCCCATAACTCTGCTGCACATTGAGATTGGGCAACTGTCATGATGTAGAAATCTGTGGTTCCTGACGAGATGGAATGTCACAATTATGCTCTATTGAGACCATGAAGGTAGTCTGAATAATGTGGGAAAATGTAAAAATTTGGGAATGTGAAATTGAGGTTCCATTATAACTGTACCATATTAATCTAGATTTGCTTCAAAACATTCTTAATTTCACAGGAGATAAACATTTAATGGCAAAATTAATCTCTTCCCTAGCTTTTGACTCCAATGCAAGAGGAATGGGAAAGAAAAGGCCCCAAGGAAGACCACATTAAGCAGACCCTGACCAGAAGAGGCATTAAATGGGATGAAGCAAGAAAACTAGCAATGGATCGTAACCCATGCAGAACTCCCTTCATTACAAGGCGACAACACTAGCACTGCGCTATCGGGGAAGCCTGGGGGGGGGGGGGGGGGTAGAAGAGGATCGAACTAAGAAAGTAAGTAATTTATTTCTCCGCTGCAATGCTGTTGCAAAAGTAATAAAAATTATCCATTTTTGTATAACATCCAAGTTAAGACTCCACAAAAGTGTTGTACGGCATTTTCGCAAGCCTGAAAAATACCCAAACTCTGGAAAGTACCGACTGGTATCGGTGATAAAATTCCAAAATATTTTTTATGCCAATTCCACTGGTATCCCCTAATACAGATAACATTGATATTGGGGACCCTTCCTGATAGCATAGTGGTAACGCCATCGCCATTTAACCAAGGGGTCCTGGGCCTGATACCAAGTGAAGGCACATGGCACATTGGTTTGGATCCTACTTTAAACTGTAGGTTCAGTCCTGATTAGCCTTTCTGTGCATAAAGTGGACTTAAAACAACAAACCAATCAATCAAACAAACATTGATATTGATTCACCTCTAATTTATAAAGTAGTATTACTGCTCTACTTTAATTTGCAATGGCATGAACCCTCTTGACTTACTTTAAAAAAAATATATAAATAATAGTAACAACAACAACAAACAATATATATGAGTGGAGAATAATAATAATTACCAGTCTTCAATCGTCCCATCCTGAAATTCAGTTTCTCCAAAGTCTTGGCTAAACCAATGGCAGGCTCATCACCTATACGTCCAGCTGGTCGAACTTCGAGACCAATATTAATTTGTCCTTTCAAGAAAGTCCCAGTTGTAAGGATAACCGTTTTTGCAGCAATGTTTGTACCATCAGCTATAAATACACAGAAAACATAAATTAATGCTTTAGACTTATAATTTTAGTTTCTTAACAATGGTATGTACAGAGGTTGTTCCGTCTACGTTTGGCCAATTTCGTTCCTCCCCCCCTGCACTCAGAATGAACTCACCCAACCTTGGTCAGGCATGTTTGTCAGTGTAGTGTGTGAGCTGTAAAAGAGTGGTTGTGTTTTCTCACTGGGCCAAAAATCCCGCCAAAACTGAGCCGCTTTTTGGGAGGAGTGCGTTGTATAACTTTCCAAGTGTTTGCATTTTCTCGCTTGGCCGAAAATGTTGCCAAAACAGTTGCTTTTGGGAAGGTTATGTTGTAGCCTTTTCTGACGCAAAGTTCAGTGTGTCAATGATCAGGAAGTAGTGTAAGAGGAAGAATTGTGACGTTAGTTTGACTTTATTCAAGAATGTGATCGGCAAGTATAAGGATTGCATGGCCCCAGCGTTCGGTTCTCCAACAAAGGGGACGAGAACACGGCCGTGCACACAAGCCACCACCAGTATGCAAGTGCAAGGTGCTGTTAACAGTTTCCAAAGACATATTTAGATGATTTTCCATCTGTCTTTGGGTCGGTGGATTCTCTTGCTTGCCCATTCTGCGAAGTTTCGCCTGCATACTGGTGGTTTGCTTGTGTGCACCGCCGTGTTCTCGTCCCCTTTGTTGGAGAACCGAACGCTGGGGCCATGCAATCCTTATACTTGCCGATCACATTCTTGAATAAAGTCAAACTAACGTCACAATTCTTGCTCTTACACTACTTCCTGATCATTGACACACTGAACTTTGCGTCATAAAAGGCTACAACAAAACCTTCCCAAAAGCAACTGTTTTGGCAGCATTTTCGGCCAAGCGAGAAAATGCAAACACTTGGAAAGTTATACAACGCACTCCTCCCAAAAAGCGGCTCAGTTTTGGCGGGATTTTTGGCCCAGTGAGAAAACACAACCACACTTTTACAGCTCACACACTACACTGACAAACATGCCTGACCAAGGTTGGGTGAGTTCATTCTGAGTGCAGGGTGGGAGGAACGAAATTGGCCAAACGTAGGCGGAACAACCTCTGTATGTGTGTGTAAGGGAAAAGGAAATTGGTAGTAGTATCATCATTTCATAAAAGTTTTATGATGTATAAATAAAAATATAAGGAATACATAACGAAATATTTATGTTTGTTCTCATGGCATACACTTTACAACATGTATGTACATGCATTGGGACCTGTTGATGTTAGGGTGGAGGCGAGTGTAATGACTTCTTTGTCGAGGGGGTGACAGGGATGTGGTAGGTGAGGAGTGTTAGTAGGTAGTGGCATATATCTGTACATGTTAATGCTTATTGAGCATGGGAAGTTAGAGCTTTAAGGCGAAGGGTGCAGAGCAATATAAAAAAAATGATGGTGTTGGGAGGGGAGTGGGGGAAGAAATTAATAATACATTGCCCAGTATCTCAACCATGTTGTGATACTGCAAGGTTAGAATTAGTGGGAAGAAGCCTGTATCTCTACCATGGTGAGGTGGGAGAGTTTACAGCCATAAGCAAAAGAAAATAAATGGAAATTGCCATGCATCTGCATCATGTTGGATGACAAGGATGTCAACCAGGTATGAAGGATGTCACTTGGGGATGTAGCAGCAAAACATTGGTCAAAATGGGGTTTACAGGTCGTGGATAGCCCTCCTTAGCTCAGTGAAGAGGTAAGCAAAGCAGACGAGCAAAGCACACTTGCCTAATCAGGCAGCGACTACCCTCATATCTTGGACTCTGGTGACAATTACGGCACGAGTGAAGCAGTCACCCTGGATAGCAGGTGTCGGCTGTGACAGCACTTGAACGGTAGTGCACGTAGGTCACTGGAACGTTCGCACACCCATGATGTTTCCAAAAATCTGGGGTACTTATCCAACTTGACGTGTGCCATGTTTTTGAGGAGCTTGCAAGCTACTGTGCCACTACTTATCTGTTTCGATCAGGAAGTTCAACCCAGTAGTTGTAAGCTGGATTCTGTCCAGCCAGAGGAATTTTGTTATTGTCGCTGCCTTTATTGGGCATGCTTGAGTTAAACTTGGTTTTGACTTTTAGTCAAGAATCGTTGCGCTAAACCAGGTCAAATTTTCTGAATATGGCATGGTTAAAAATATATTCCTTTGAATATTATACCAGTAATGATAATGATTGACAAATTTGGTGATCTCACCTACCTAGAATGATACCAGTACATTCTCGTTTCACAGCATCTTTGTTTACAGCTTCAATCACAATCAGATCTTCAACAGAAGCTTCAATCACTTGTAAGTTTGGTGTATTTTCAAGCAATTCCATTTGCATATATTTTTTGTATAAACTGCGATCAATCTGTGCTCTGGGTCCCCAGACTGCTGGCCCCTTCCTCTTATTTAATACCTGCAAGATACAAATAATTACAATTTTATTAAACAATCTGCTAAATCTGTGTATATCTTTAAATCTATTACACTAGCAAATTTATTCAGAATACGTGAGAAAATATATATGCTAATCATAATTCAAAGTGTGTCACAATATATATATCTTCTATTGGTTCTCAAAAAGCGTGCATCTTTTGCAGAATTATGACAACACAAATAATATTATAATATGTATTGGATTACCATTTATCATGTTAGCAAACTACACAGAAGTGACTATAAACATTTCTTCAACATGACACGTCTGTCTGCATGAAAGCAAATACAGACTTTCACAGTAGACAGGCAGGCAGAGAGGTGCAAAGTTTGGGGTGGATCTGCCTTCCTTAACATGTTGATTGCAGTATTCCACAGTGTGCTTACTGAGAAGACACTAACAATCTCAGTTTGGAAAGCTACCAAATGCGCTATAAGCTTGAGATGAGGGGATACATAAATCCGATCTTCTTGGCAAGCAGCTTTGTTCCAGCCACCATATGTCCTGAATTCAAGCAGCACAATAACTAAATGAAAAGTTAAAAAAAAAAGTTAAAGTGTTCCCCTGTGCTTGGCACCATGCCATGAAGGCGTATAGGGGGTGTGGGGGTAACGCCCCACACTTTCTTGATCCGGTCGTGAGTGGGGGTGATGTGATCAGCACCATGCTCCTGACTGCCTTTACCCTCCAGGGTTTCCCCCGGGTACCCATGTTATTCGATGCTGGGTAGACGCCGGGGCCGCTTCCAACGTTAGAAAAGTTAATCCAGTAATATAAACTGACAGTATTTGCTTGAAAGGTCAGGGATGACACTAAAGTGTCCTGGAGAGAGGTCTCTCAGCCACTTATTTTCATGGCCGTTCAAATAAGTAATCATACACAGACCTATACATTTCCACATTTTTGGTGTTTTTAAAAGCTGCTTAGACTATATTTATTTTGTAGCTTAGGGAATAAAACTGTCAACAATTTTAGGGCATCCCTTGGGCTACAATTTGGTTTAAGAGGAGGGGGGCATTGACAGGAAACATCTCACAAAAGTTATGAAGGCAATGTGTTCCCAGATGGTGTGCAAGAATCCAAAATTTGTAGATGGAAAGATAATGAGTTGAATTGTTTAACAGCTATATAATCTGGAAAATATATTTGCGACAGTTATTGCAAGGAAGGAGGAGGGATATCTTTGTCGAATTCCTTATCAGGCATACAGTACTAACAAACTTTAAATTCTTGGTGACTAATGTAATTGCTAGCACTGTTTCTTTCAGAAAATTTGCTCCGGGGGGCATTCCAGAGAACCAGGAGGGCGTTCTGAATCTCATCTGTGAAATACAACATATGTGCTTTTAACATTGAGAATTACCAGTGGTGGTTCGTCAATGAACTTGATGCTGTGCGTTACAGGTGGGAAATGACGTACAGTAACAAAAATAAAGTAGGATGTGGTGACCTAAGTATACTTAGTAATTCAATGTGGAAAGATATCTTTCTTTTTATTTGTCTGTTTCTTTTTATTAGGGTCCCAAAAATCTGGTTTTTGGCATACCCTCATATACAATACCTTCATTTAGTTATTAACAACTCGTTTGAACCAGTTTCCAAATTCAAATACTTAGGAGTAATATTAACAAATGAAAATTATATTAAAGAGGAAATAAAAAGTAGGCTTAATTCAGGAAATGCATGTTACTTCTCTCTTCATAAACTTTTGTCTTCTCGTTTAATATCTAAGAAACTAAAAGTTAAAATATACAAAACAGTAATTTTGCCTGTAGTATTATATGGATGTGAAACTTGGTCCCTTACATTGAAAGACGAACATAAATTGAGAGTATTTGAGAATAAGATCCTTAGGAAAATCTTTGGACCTAAAAGGGATGAGGAGACAGGTGAGTGGAGAAGGTTACATAATTTAGAAGTACATAATTTATATTCATGTCCAGATATTATTAGAATAATTAAATCAAAAAGGATTTAGGGGGGCAGGCCATGTGGCACGAATGGGAGAGAAAAGAGGAGTTTACAGGATTCTTGTTGGGAAACCTGATGGTAAGAGACCTGTAGGAAGGCCAAGACGAAGATGGAGGGACAACGTTGAGATGGACCTAAGGGAAATCTGTAGGGATGGAAAAGAGTATATAGAACTTGCTCAAGATAGGGAAAGATGGAAGGCCTGTGTTGCTGCAGCCATGAACCTTCGGGTTTAAGAAGGCTAGGGAGTTAGTTAGTTAGTTGAACTTGAAACTTACTTCCACGATTATTTCTGGTATTCCAAATGCATTCCTCATACTAGCACTAAACTTGTGAGAAATGAATACACAATAAGAACCATGATTGCTCTATTATATCAAATAAATTCTCAACATTAAGCAAAGGAACTACAAAGCTTAATTCGAATTACATCTGCATCACAAATTACTGCTACCAATGCACCATATTTCAGCTGCTTTATGGAGGTTTTAACATAGTTAGGTTAATTATGACAAGATTGAAGGATGAATTGAAGAGTTCACTTCTTCATGTAATGTAGCCTCTCAATCAAACTCCTACAACTGATTCAAAACATCAAGGATCAACTCCAGATTATTTTGAACCATAGGCAAGGGTAAAATCCATTAATCAACTAGAGGATACCACAGAATACTATGGTATCTAAACTTAAAATCTACCCTTATTCCTACAGCCATGAGAAACTTTTATTAAAAGGAGTATTTGGACTGTACCTTGTAATGAATACCAGACAAATCACATATTCTCCCACAGATGCCATCAAGTGCATCCACTTCTTTCATGAGATGACCTTTTCCTATGCCACCAAACGATGGATTGCATGACATCTCACCTATAAGAAGGTGCAAAAAAATATAACTCTTTAATAATGCAAAGCTTATATCTTGTGCTGACATAATTATTATTATTCTTAAATCTGTTGCATTTTTGTTATTATTATGGTTTACTTTTTTACACCTCTCTGTATATTCATTAAAGCGAGAAGGATTTATAACAAATTGATGCCACAGGTGTGAGTAACGAGGGTATCCAGACCTCTTCTGAGCTACCATCCGCTTAAGGAGGCTATTGAAGCCGGTAATGGCCAAACCTTCTAAGGCATTGGGAGGAGCATACAATTACAATGCACAAACCACTTGCCAACATACGCATTAGCTTGGAGGTGTTGGTGAATGTGCTTCAAGACAACACCAGGTCTCATGTTGCTATGATTACCCGTGACATCATTATCCAACTTGGTTGGGAAACACTAATGCAGCCTTCATATTTACCGGACATTGCACCTTCGGATTACCATTTCTTCATTCGTTAGATAACCATCTGAGGGAACGATGGTTCCGAATCCTCGACAAGGTGAACCACGGACTGGACGATTTCTTTGGTTCACATACTGCTGAGTCCTGCATTGGTCTACATTGGAGGCAGGTTATTGCTGATCATGGGGACTATTTCCGATTGTCCACGTACATCTTACTTTCATGTTCTGGCATTCGTTTTGCAGGAGTCAAAAAAGAGGTCCCTCGCGTGGGGAGTGGTTTTACTCTCAGCACTTACTGAACATCGTCAATATTCCATGATGCAATGGTATCTTAATGTTGAAAATTTCCAACAAGCAAATATCCCTCAGGCATGCGCGAAGGCACCCACACTTGATCAGACTTGGATTGAACAGGTGGACTGTCAAGTTGGAGTTGATAAAACCTTGAGTCAAAGTTGAAAAACAATCAACTTGGACCCACCGAATACAAACTCCTAGTTCTGCCAGTGTATTTTGTATTGTTATTTAGTGACACTTTTCTGTCAATTTTGGCTAATTGCAACAATGGGAATGTTAGCACAATAACATAACAATTAGTATTTATATTTGTGTCCATCATACTGAAGAATATGTGCGTTTGTTCAGAGAGTAGCGCATGTCAGATGCCAAGATAAAATTTTGCATATATACCATATATGATATGTATGTACACCCACCCACCCATTCACCCCCACACACTAATTATTATTAAAGCCCGAATTTTTAGGTAGCCAAAACATGTGAAATATGAACATAAATATGTAGAAAAATTGCTGAAAAATGTAAAAAATTTTGTAAATATACTGAAATATGTAAAAATATGTATGTATATTAAAATACCTAATGTGCATATTATTTCTGATTTCTGTGCTTTTATTAGTTCTTTGGCACTAAAAATTGTAATTATATTAAATTAATTTCTCATTATTATTATTATTATAATACAGGGTGCGGCATGTAAAACCAGCCCGCTGTAATTGCTTTGCTAATGAACATGTAAAACATCTAAATGAACATGTCAACAGAAGATGGCGTTGCATGAGTTACTAATTCTGTTTCTCACCAACAGGTGGCTTGTGAACCCGTGGTCGAGTGAAAGCATTTGAGAATCAGGTCTTGTTGGGTGAAGCCGTGATAATGCCATATTTGATTCCTGAGCGTGTTGCAATTGTTGAAGCTTTTGTGCGCACCGGATCCTTTGTGCAAACAAGGACGTTGTTTCAGGAGAAATTTCCAGGACGTCCTGTCCCAGCAAAACGCACAATACAGGATTTGATTGGGAAATGGAGGCATACAGGATCTGTTGCAAATGCTCCCAGGGACAGACAACCATCTGTCTGCACACCTGAATTACGGAGGCAGGTGCAGAACATAATGGCGAGAAGTCCTCGTAAATCAACGAGGAAATTAAGTCAACAGGTTCCAGCTAGTGAGCGAAGTTGTAGACGTGTGTTAAGGGCACTGAAGTTAAAACCTTACCGGATAAGTGTAGTGCAACAACTGAGGGAGCTTGACCCGGGGAAGAGGGTGGATTTTTGTTCATGGCTATTGACGAATGTTGCCAGTGGTGTTTTGGATCCATTGATGCTCATCATGAGTGACGAGGCGTGGTTTCACCTGTCGGGATACGTAAATTCCCAAAACAATCGCTATTGGTCATCACAGAATCCACACGTAATCCACGAGCAGCCATTGCATGACGAAAAGATTGGTGTTTGGTGTGCCATTTCCGTACAACGCGTTATGGGGCCCATATTTTTTGAAACCACAGTAGACAGTAACATGTATTTGGGAATTCTGGAAGAGTTTTATGAACAATTGACAGAAGAGGAGCGTCAGTTCTGTTACTTTCAGCAGGACGGATCAACAAGTCACACATCAAATGCTTCACTATCCCATGTGCATGAAATGTTTACTCCAGAGAGGACAATTAGCAAAGGCCTGTGGCCTCCTCGGTCACCCGACTTGTCAATTTGTGACTTTTACTTGTGGGGAATGTTAAAGGGGAAAGTATTCGAAACAAATCCACACACAATTGAAGAACTCAAGACCTCCATCCAGAATATCATGAACAGCATCACCACTCAAGAATTAACAAAGGTGTACATGAATCTCCTGAAACATGCTCAGACGTGTGTTGAAGTGGGTCGAGGACACTTTCAGCATCTATTGTGAAGGTGAGAAATCTTAACACACAACATTAAATTTCATTTGGTGTATTGCTTTTGTTTGATTTTGTTTTAATTTCACTTAAATCATTCAAATTGTTAATCTAATGATATCTTATGAAGGGACGGGCTGGTTATAAGTGCAGCACCCTGTATTTTAAGAAGTTATCTTGAAATAATGAAATTGTAATGTGCTAAATTACATTGGAAAATTCATAATCCTATAAAGTGCAAAAATGAATGACAACAGTCACTTTTTCAAGAATCAGCAGAAGCGAAGAACAAAGTCATCTTCAATATGAATTTCGTGGCTTAAATGTGGCCACAATCAAATAAAAATTACCAGATTTCTGAACAAATGAAAGTTTTAATTTTTGTTCCACAATTACAGCTCCTTACTCAAACAATAAATAAAAAAAAACAACAGAAAAGCCGACATCAGTGACAAAGTGGTTAGAAGAAACAATTAGATGCCAGGGGTTCCGGATTTAAATCCCGGAACACCCTTGACATGGGTGTTCCTTTGTTAGCATTCCTTTATAAATTATCACTCATCTTCATCTTCGCAAGAGTGGCAGAAAAGCAAAGTAAAATAAACAAAATCAATCAACTAATCAAAAACCATGAGGATGGTCCAAATACTGCATTTTATGTAAAAGTATGCAAGATAAATGGGAAGTATGTAATAAACCTCAAAACATGTAACATGAAAATCACATACATCATTTATAACATTGTAATTAGCCAACATTTGCAATAATTGCTTGCCTACATACAAAAGAAAAAATAAATCAGATATGAAAATGGTTTTACCACAATAAAAAGTATCAGTACAGTGGAACTTCGATTTTACGTTCCTCAATTTTACATTTTTCCGCATTATACATTCAACCTTGATGGTCCCAACATAGGAAATTGTTAAGAAATTTTCCTCGATTTTACATTTTCCCTCATTTTAAGTTTTTAGTTTGGTCCCATGAAAAACGTAAAATCGAGGTTCCACTGCATATGGAGAATTGTATGGAAATGTTGTAGCATAGAAATATCCAGTCCCATTCATAAATTTCACTAACAAATTATTGATTTCTTACACCTATTCTTCAATTATTACAGCACACAAACCTATCGTCGTCTTCTTGTGGGTCACAAGAAGTGTCCGAGCACCCATTCTACATGCTGCAGTACAGGCTTCCGAACCAGCATGGCCACCACCAACAACAATGACATCGAAATGGGGCGCTCCTCTGTCCACTGCACTTAAATGTACACATCTGAGTCCTTGCACACACTTCACCCAGGAGAGGAGAAGCTTCCATTGACACCAAGTGAAATGAAGTTTGTTCATTTGCAACATTACTGAAAAAATAAGAAGAGCATAAAGATACAGGGATTGCTTATGGGCACAATGCAGAACCTGTGAGCTTTGGCCGTATATAGGAAAACATTTCAGGGGGGTTCACTCATAATTGTTCCCATGTGCATCACAAGAAATTTGAATAATAGAAATAACAACAATAATAATAATAATTAAAATTTCATTATAATTAACTCATTTATTGCAAATTTATTATTATTATTATTATTGCTGTCCTTATATCTTTGAGGAGACTTTTCTACTCTATCCATCAGAAGTGTGAATATGCATTTTATTGTTATGTTTTGTACGTTTCATGCAGTGTGTACTGAAATGCATAGTTATTATATTTTGTTATTAAATTTTAGATACCTTCGGTAAAAAGCTTTAAAAGTAAGAGAAATTTTAGTCATATAGTTTATGTTGTTTGACCATTCACAAAACTTATTTTTTGGAATTTTGAAAACTGTGAAACCAGTTATTCTTGGATTAAATGGTAAAACCTAACCTAATGCCTGTATTGCAAGCTCAATTTTTCGATCTACCGCTGTTTTTTCTTTGGTTATTCTGTTCGAATACTAACTGGACTTTATTTCTGTTATTAACAATAAAACTAACAAACATTCTGCTATTTTGTAACTTGCAATAAACGATGTCAATTTGGGGGAGGGGGTTTTATGGACCAGTTTGATCCAACTTTCTGATGCTCATATTGTTCCTATGCATTATATAAAACCACTATGCACTATACAAGTATGTGTTTTAACCGCATATACGTTAAATGTACTATGTACTATATTGACCGCTGGTTGAAGGATATTGAACATAATGCGCTACGAAGCTGGGTATCCTAGGTTTGAACTCTTATCAAGGAGGATTTAAACCTATATCGAACAGGGAATTAAAACGTTGGAAGGGGAATTTTGGTAAAAAAAATAAAACATTCAAATGCTGGACAAGGCAAATTTATTGTATAAAAAATATACACTAAAAACGTAAAGTTTCCACATTCTAACAGGGTGTTCTTCAGACAAAGATTCACAATAAATTGAAAGAGATATTTGTTTAGTTTATATTTTTTTATAAAGGGTGTCCCATAAAGTGCGCAACCTTTGAATCTGGCGCCATTTTTTAAATGTTTTGTTGGCAGCCCTGTTCTTATCATTTCTGTTGCTACTGCGAAATCACCTGGGTGAAATCTCATTCAACGCAATGCTCAACAAATCACAGTTGTGCAACAAAGTGTAACAGTAAGTCCAAGGAAATCAATTTGCCGATGGTCACAGCAGTTGAACATTCCACGCAGTTCATTGCAAAGAATTTTGAGTAAAGACCTTCACATACAAAATCCAACTAGTGCATGAACTCAAGCCAGCGGATCATCAAAAAAGAAGATGATTTTGCGAATGAATTGAAGAGAGACTGGCAGCGGATGAAAATTTAGCAAAAAACATTATTTTCAGCAACGAGGCCCACTTCCACCTCAGTGGATTTGTTAATAAACAAAACTGCAGGATTTGGGGGACTGAAAATCCACGAGTGACCCACGAACATCAAATGCACCCGCAAAGGATGACCGTATGGTGTGGTTTTTGGGCCGGTGGAGTAATAGGCCCGTTTTTCTTTGAGGACGACAAAGGAGTTGCGGTTACAGTCAATGAAGAACGTTATCGTCAGTGCTAACCAGCAGATTATGGCGTCTCCTTCAAGATATTGACTTTCAAAACCTATGGTTTCAACAGGATGGTGCAACATGCCACACCTCGCGTGGAACACTCGACATTATCACAGAAAAATTCCCGGGACGAGTGATCTCACTGCGAGGTGAACAGGAGTGGCCTGCCAGGTCCTGCGACCTTACCCCCTGTGACTTTTTTTGTGGGGTTATGTCAAGTCTCAAGTGTACGCTAACAAACCGCGTACCATTCAACAATGAAGGCGGAAATCATACGCGTCATTGCCGACGTCACGCCAGACATCTGTGAGCGGGTTATTGCCAATTTCATCGACCGTGTCAACACATGCCGACTCAGTGGAGGTGGTCATATGCCAGACATTGTTGTCCACTATTAAATTGGAGATGTTATTGAATGTAAATATATAAGAATATATGCATTTTCATTGATATGTAACTGTTTTATTACTTTTTTAAAAGTTGCACACTTTATGGGACACTCTATACAATAAATTTGCCTTGGTCAGCATTTGAATGCTTTTATTAACATAGAAACAAGTCTTAATGGTGTTATGATTGGGAATTTTGGAACAATCACAAGCGAATTTTCAGTCTGATCCAGGAACAGCACTGGAAAGAGGATAGGTGAGCTGCAAGAATTAAACCCATTTCCCCCCCCCCCCCAAATTTCAGAATTCAAAATGTTTGAAAATTCTAGCTCGATATTTCAGCATTGTCTCCCTGCTGTATTTTTGTGAAAACTGCGAAACTGCGAAAAAAAATTTGAAAACGTGTTAC
The DNA here is from genome assembly GCF_977018435.1 of Lepisma saccharinum. Classification (NCBI taxonomy): domain Eukaryota; kingdom Metazoa; phylum Arthropoda; class Insecta; order Zygentoma; family Lepismatidae; genus Lepisma; species Lepisma saccharinum. Next base: position 69,573,685 of record NC_139237.1, read on the forward strand.
AAATTTTAGCTTTTGAACTTCCATTAATCCAACATGCCAGAATTTTCTGGGGAGGGGTTGAACCCTAACCCCCCCTCTAAATACGGCCATGAGCTTTGGTCTCTCAGCTTAACTATTTCACCACTCGAGCTACTTCATTTTATAGGCCTGTTCCTGCCTCTGAGGTGTGTTGTATGCGGATTTTTTTTTCTTCAGAGGGGGCTGGAATTGTAAAGGTGGGGATTATCACATGGGTGAAACGAAAACCTTAAACATCTGATAAAAACTATGTGACAGACTGTACAGGGTGGTCACAAAGTAAGTGTACCCCCTTTATTTTCGACACTACGATGGTAATAGTTGGATTACTTGATATGAACACATACCTGTGTCATTGATTAACCACCTCTGGGACTTCTTGGAGGCCCTCCAGAACGTTATTGAGGAGAACGTCACCACCCAGAAAAAGGTCTTATTCACACTTGCATCGCGAAGTGTGCCACAATATGGCACAGAGTTCGGCCGTTCTACGAAAAAGACTGTATCCATACAGATGCTCTGGACACTTAAACCATCAGGTACGTGTTCATATCAAGCGTTCATCCATAACCATCGTAGTGTCGAAAATACAGGGGAGGGCGGGGGGTTATGTCCACTTTGTGATCTCTGACCTCCCTGTATACAGGTCAAATTTACATCAGGTATCAACTGTTATTTACAAAATGACCTCGAGGGTGCAACACGGATCAAGTGAGCTTCACAACATCACTCGTCACTTTTAAAGATAGCGCCTCCTTCACACACTTACACCAGCGAAGAGCAGTGGTTTCTTGCCCTCTGGAAGCCTAAAATTGTATAAATTCTCTATCAAATGAAATTCAATATCTCTATGCTTGTATAAATTCTCTGTCTAATGAAAAATCTCTATGCATGGTTACCACATCAACATGTTTACGAATGAGATAGAAGTACAACAATGACTTCAGTTCGCAGGCAGATGGGTGGAAAGACCTTCACAATGGGTCATAAGTGACTGCGGGTGCAGGTCTGTAGCCAGGCAGGAGCCAGGGGGGGGGGGGGGGCTGGCACTGCCATCAGCCCCCTTGACACTAGGTAGTTTGTTTGTAGTTAAGAGTGAAAAAATGTAGACAGCAGATATTAGGCAGTTTGCTCACAACTTTGGTGAAGGATAAATTCACTGAACATGAACACAACATTCATTCACCTTATTTATTTATTAAGAAGAAGTCTACGTAGGGGCAAGTATTTAGAAGATTCTCTTCTCCAGGCTCTAGAAAGTTCTTTCAGATGGGAGTTTCTTTATCTGTACCTTTACTGTGCCTGTTGCGACCTCCTGTTTAGACAGAAATCTGTGACTTTGACATCATCATTCACATTCCCTCTGCGTCATAGGTCAACAGCTCTCAATTTTTGGGAACGCAGTGGAGTTTCATTGTTTCGGCCAGAGGTGCATATTGTGCATTTTTTCTTGTGATATAAACATCTGTATCATCAAAAGTAGTATGGAGTGTGTATGTAGTAATGGATGATTTCAGTAGTAGTCAATTAACACCTGAAGCAATGTGTCAAGAGATAGTATTTGTATAAGATTTCTAATTTTATACAACTTAATGACCCCCCCCCCCCGGCACACACACATAATTTACCTTCATTTAATACTGTTAAACTTTTGAAAATTTAATTCGGTTTATAAAGCCCCCCCCCCCAAAATCAATTCTAGCTACGGGCCTGTGTGGGTGCATCCTAAAGATCCTTCTTGCTGAGATATACAGGCACTCACTCAAGACTTGAAAATACATGTGGATCAGCAATGGATAGCCTATATACTAAAATGAAGCAAAATTTTGCAACTTTACATGCAGAAATCTACTAGATAAGAAAACAAATTAAGGTTTTTATTTGAATGTCCTTTGTACATAGCTATGTTCTAGGATGGGGGGATACAGAATAAAATATTTCTTAATTACCATAATTAACCTACTTTTTAAAAGTTGTTCGAAAATAAAATAGCAATTGACGGTCATTTTAAGGGGGTTTGCATTCAGAACTTTGGTTTTCCAGAGTTCTTTGCTACTTTCATTTTTAAAAAAATAATTTTCTCAAAATTGTGAAGGGAGTTGTAGCCCTGTGCTCCCCCCCTCTGTATGCCAGTGTTGTTGGTTGATCGATTAGCTTTATTTTACTTCACTTTTTGTGAGACTTTTGGCTAATTTGCGAAGATGGGGACGATTGATGATATGATGAAATTGATTAAATGGACACTCACAAACATCCAGGCACAGACCAGGATTTGAACCCGGGACCCCTGGCCAGTGATGTTGGCAAACGTAAGTTTGGTGCATTAACGAAAACTGATCATGCTGTTACACGTCCTTCACAGGGGCAAATAAATAATATCAGTGGCCAAATCAACCCCTTGGAGGGCAAATTCTTTTTCTCTCCCCATCAGAAATATTGGCTTCCTACATGTGGTTACCTTGCCCACCAATCCATTATGAATAGCAACCAGGTGCTCCAATCCTCTCCTTGCAATGAGCTCTGGCTGGTGGAGAACAAAGTACATGATGTCTCCAGCGCTCCTGCCAGTGGATGGAAGCACTCATGTTACATTCACCAAGATCATTCAACAAATGACAGACCAAGTCGAGGGATTTGTACCAGGGGAAAAATTCTCATACAACTGCTTTACCACACTTACAGAAAACCTTTCTCTTTTCATACATGACCAGGGCCTAATAACCAGCCACACACCAGATCTGACCAGTGGCGACTCGTGGAATTTTTGGGATGTAGGAAATTATGGTAAACAGACCGAGGAAAGTTTTCGAAAATGCGTTCAATTAACAGTGACATGTATCGCCTGTACCTTGGATTAGCCATTGGATTTGTAATATTAGCTGCAGGTCCTCCCTGCCTCTCATGTGTGGATTAAGAACAGCATTGCCAATACCAACCTCCTGATAAGAAAAGGTGCTGTTTCAACTCGTAAATTACGCTAAATGTAATAAAATTATGCTAGGGTTTATTATTATTATTATTATTATTATTATTATACAATTATTATTAATTTATTATCATTTTCTGATGACTGTAGTAGATTTAAGTTCAATTTTATTTTGCTATTTTGGAGTTGTGAACTGCGTTATTGATTATTTATTGTAGTTAAGCAACATTAGGAATTTCAACCGTTCAATAAAAGGGGTTTAGCATAGTGCTTGAAAAAAGCTGAAGAAAATTCCATGACTGGTAACAGCGTCAGTTTGTTTCATTTGTGACCTCCAACTCTTTCTAGTACCGATTTCTTTTTATGAAATGTTCCTCCCTTGTTAACTCGGGGAGGATAAAGAAAAGATGAAAACAAGATGATGAATCAGGGCCTGTAAAAGCTTTCCCCTTGGTCGGCATACTTCCTTTTGTTTGAAACAAGTCCACTAGAGAAGTACAAACAAGATCTGGAGATTTTCTTAAAACTGTACAGCCTATTTCCTTAAAATATCTTCATTAGAATTCAATTTCTCGTTTTCCCAGGGATGCCCGTTTTTGAGATGATGCAGGATTTTCATTATGCGAAACACAGAGTACTAGGTGCCAAAGAAGTTCAAATTTTGCTAGGTTTAGAACCATTATGCTAGAGTTGGCATCTTCCCTGCGGACCGTATAACTGGGCACCCCCCCCCTGCATACCCCACCCTCCTTTGCACTGCCTTTCACACATCTGCCTGTAGGATGACGAGAAAGGTTCCTCAGCGGCAGGCAAAGACAGTCGGTCGTTTTTGGGCAACAGATCTGGAATGAGCGGGTGATAGCTAGCACATTGACTCTTGACAGTCGAGTAGCGAACCTTGATTGCGCTCAAAATTTTATAATGCTCATTAAACTCTTAAAAAGTAGAAAACTAGAAATACGTATAAATGAAACTTTAGGAAGTTCCTCACTTCCTACACGGAGGAATCGCCAGTGGCTCTGACATCACACAAAGAGTTATTTTGTTTGTTAGCTAAAGTCTGGTTGCAGATTTCGTCCATGTATACAATATGTGTAGGTCTGTCTTTTATAATTTGGGAAGCGGGTAACAATACATTATAAGTACAATAGTTGACAGCAGAATCAATGTGTATGCAGAATTATGATATGATATGTTGTTTTAAGTCCACTTTATGCACAGTAAGGCTAATCGGGACTGGACCTACAGTTTAAAGTGGGATCTGAACCGCTTGTGCCTCCACCGGTTATCGAACCCGGGACCCCTTGATTACAAGGTGACGACGCTACCACTGCACCATCGGGGAGACCCTGTATGCAGAATTGATACATCAATTTACATGTTGTGAAGTAAATATATTTCTAGGAAATAATTGGTCAGAAAATACAATATTAACGATTTAATGTAAGATTCAATGACTACATTTAATTGCTTCCGTTTCCAGCATGTGAATGGATTAGCGCATGAGCAGAGCATTTGTCGCAAGCTGCTCCTCGTGAGACCAAATTTCATGGAATTTGTGGCACAGTGGCTCGAGTGAAATGTTTCTTCTGGCGTGTGGCTGCCATAAGAGCGTCATGTTAAACTTTCCCAAGTTGGTTTACAACAAAAATGACTTGTCACGCTCCGCAGCTGGCCTAATAATACAAAAATTAAGAAATACCTTATGTTTTCTCACACATGGGAGATGTGAAATTAAGCTCTGTTCTGTGAGATACTTGGCAATGCAAAACCTCATGAGTTTCTTAAAGACAACAGACTGCAACACTTCCCACAAAGGTCAATCGGAAAATCAACCACAACCATGGCTGGTTGGGTGGTTCTGTTGCCAGATACCTGGCTTTGAGTCCTGGTAGAGCCTGCATTTTTTCCCCCCTAATTGCATAACCTGATAGTTTGTCATACTGCAAGAGTACTACACAAATAGTTTTGAATGATAATTTGTCATGGTCCACATTCAATATACATGCTCCACGTCTGCAATATTAAACACATTTGCTATGTGTCTATATGAATACTGTACCAATTACATTTTGCACAAAAGTACAATTTTTCTGCATCTTGTATACTTTTGCATGCATGTATCACAGAAAGCAGACAATTGACTACAAATGATTAACCTGTTTTCTGTGGATAGTGCATTATGGATTATTTATGTTTACACACACACACACACACTGGCTTAGGTGTGTTATTGTTTACTGTTATTATCATAATTTTTTTGTTCAATTAGCATTAGGCCACATGAGTTTAATTGACTATGCATTTCACAATATATTAATTTTCACAACTTCACATCATCATGCAGAGCACTTTGGGAAGAAAAAAAAACAGCATGAAGTGAAGCAAACAAATTTGCACCTGTTAAGAAAAGCGAGAATTTTGCGATATTTTATACATACATATTCCTCATACAATCATATCTGGAATCACTTTGGTAAAGATCATTCACACAATGCTTAGATGCAAAGATCTGATCTGTTTGCCCGAAATATGATGGTGGAGTGTGATTTTGTGCAATGAATTGTGGGGGAAGTTGCTCACTGAATATCATCCATTTATGAATCTGGCAACCGCTTCATATTCATGTTCTACAATACATTGGCTTTCAATCACAGGAAGCAATAACAGCGATGAAAGTTTATACTGAAAAATATGAAAAAAAGAGCTATAATATAGGCCTATATGTAAGAAAGAAGGAACTGGAGAAATACTAAGGTGATTTAACATAACCTGCCTAAACTACACATATAAGCATTTCAGCTTAAGGGCTTATAAAGACTGTGGCAAAATACTAAGGCAATATAACGAAACCTGCCTAACCTACTAAGATAAACACTTTGGTAGGGAAGTGATAGTTTAAAATTAATAATAAAAAATACAAAATCTGCAGAATATTTACAGAAAAATGAAATTAATTCTGATAAAAGTGACTGAACATACCTGTCCAGAGGGCAGCACTAGTTTGTATCCTAGAAAACAATCAACGTATAGCTACTCAGTGTGGACGTTTAATGAAGGGCCCAAGTTTTGATTTCTAGTTACGTCTGTTAGCGCATACTTCATTGGCTTACTAATTACTGCATGTTTTCTAGAGAATGATTTTTCCCTTCCACATACTCCCATGTGCTTATTTGTTTGCAAGTAGACATTTATTTACTGCAGTTTTGGATACAGCTACCGCTACTGTGTTGTGTGATGTGGAACCCTAATTTTTTTGTAGTTAGGATAGGATAGTTGTGTCAGGTTTTGGGCTCTTAGCATTAAAATCTTAGCATCCCTATATGCTTCTAAGACTTGATCACATAATATCAAGTCTCAAGCACAAAACCCCTTTTCAGCCTTACATGAAAATCCACTCTGTATCTGAGACGTTCATAAACTATGAATGACTGCTCGTTGTGATGCTAGCCTTTATTTTAATGCTAAGAGAACCAAACGTGACCTGCCTAACCTAACCATGAAAGCATATATTGAACAAAATCTTAAGTAATCGCTAAAACTCAGCAGTATGTATTAACAGACGTAAATCGAACCATGTAAAAAGGTACTACTTTACTATACCGGAGACACCTATCAATGATTTATTTCGCAATTTTTTTACATTGCTAACGTACTATTCTGCATTGCGGAACATTTCTTTAGGTGAAATAATGAATTTCTAACGAAAATAATGTATATTTCTTACAATAACGAGTACTTACTGTTGTTCCTTATTTCCCACAAACCTTCCACGGGCAGCCCCAAAAACCATTGATGTTAGCCCAAAAATTCACTATAGCCCCACGAACCATCACAGGGATGAGGTATACCTACTAGGTTAGGTAAGGCCTGTTAGGTTAGGTTCCATTAGCACTCCTTTCGTTCAATTTAGCATATACGGAAAATACGAGAGCGTATTGTGCTCTCGTGCAGAAAGCAAATGGCAGCAGCAGCAATAGCACGTCGGAAATAGATTTTCGTAGAAAACCACATGCTTTCGCATTAAAATGGATCAAAACTACATTCCCGAACATCAACAACGCTAAGAAAATGATTTGCGCAAGTACTTTCTCCTGTAAATTTGAAGAAATCCGTCTCCGGTATAGTAAAGTGTTACCTGTAAAAATGGTATTCGCATCATGATGAAATTGCAATAAAAGAGAAGGAATTTGGGCCAAATCAGGGTTTGTTTTTTTATTTTCAAAAAGGGTGGACTAGTGTTATCATTGGTAACAGTTCGTTATATCGGAGACACATTTATTCATTTTTACAGAAGAAACTACTTACGGAAATGAGTTTCTTAAAGATTTCTAACGTTCATCGAGGTATTTTCTTTCATCGTGGAATCTATTTGACCGGGAAATCATGTATTTTTCAAGAGAAATATCTCACCGAAGCACAAGTGCCATTGCTTTCATTATGTGAACCGGATGCTGCAAACGGTTGATTAAGTAACCCCTTGTCAGTGTTTCCAACCCATTTTTTTTAACTATGCTTGCCTAACCTAACCAAACCTAACCTTATAGGAATGGTTCGTGGGGCTATCCCTGAATGGTTCGTGGAGCTATCCGTCAGCTACCCGTGCATAATGTACAATTTGCACATGTGACGAACACGATAGTAGGTAGGTATTTTTCGGTGAAGAAGGTTGGAAACACTGCATACCCACTACAGTAGTCAAGTTTAGCCCGCCATATTGTGTGTTAAGGAAGCGAAAAAAGGAATAAAAAATACTCTCTATGTGAAAAATTGTGTTTGTTTTCATGTAAAGAGCATAATGGCACCTTGAACTACGTTCCACAATACACAATTCGTAAGTACGAACCATGCGAAACAAAAAATATCAGATTTTAATGTGTCTCCGATATATTGAACTGTTACCGAATTGGTAGCCTTAGCATATTCAAATTTGAGAAAAATCTGGAATTAGATGGTTTTTATGATGTTCCCATTCAACTACCATATTAACAATTATTTTCCGTTTCTCCAATGAAACATTGAAAACATGAAAATCAAATCATTAACTCTCACAACAGACTACATGGTGGGAGGGGTTTATATGGCATGCTATGGTGCCAGGGGACCTAACACACTGATATTTTACTGACTGTATTTATTACTTCGTCCATTTAATTTTAATAGCGAAATATGGCACTGAAAATTGCATATAGCTATGCTAAAAACATGTGTCCTTGACACAAGTCTATATTTAAAGTTCTGAATAAGCACAAGACTGCTATATTTTAGACCTAAATTCAGGAGAAACTGACTATGGATGAAAAACATAACATGCATCCTTCCAAAATGTAAAAGAATGTACCACTTAAATGTTCCGCATATTACTATTTAAATAATAATAATTGATAAGTGCAAGCGAGATTCTGATTGCAATAAACGTGAGGAAACTTTTATTATCTAGTCATCAATGAAAATATGGATAATGTTTCTCTTTGCATCCGACACACAAATTTATAAGAAATAATTTCAAACCAATAATAAAGTAATGCAACATTTGATAACGCATACCTTCACATAAACAGACTTGCACTTGCTTGTTCCAGACCAGCTGATTTCTTGCACATTCATTTGTTTCATACACTTCGGTGATCAAATATACTCTGAGATGTATTTCGTAAATATACAATAAAAAGCATCCATTAGTTTTGTATAAAAGAGTATTCTATTTTTTAAAGTAACTATGTATTACTATCTTGATTTTTACTTTTGTGTAAAATATAAATTAAATTATCAGAAAGTGAATTGACTTACGTAATAGCTTCCTAGATTTTTACACTCCGTCACTTCCGTGCTCCAGCGCGTGAGGTTAGGCAAGGAGTTGCTCGCTGTGTAGTGTTGGCATTTTATGTGTTGTGATAGATCGCGAAGTCTGTGTAGGATTTTTCGTTTGCTCATCAAGAATCGGGCATTTATAGTAGACTGAGAAGAACAGGATCAAAAAGATAGTGCAACTTACAAGTCAGACATAGTTATCCAGCTTCAGGGTAAGTGTGATAAGATCATGTGTATTCTGCTAGTGTATGTGTTTGTTATGTTGTGCCTCGTTATTTACAGTACATTGACTGATCGATGATATGAGTGTTCGCGGCAGAAGAGTTTGATTGATAAGAGTTTATGTTGAAGGTTGAATATGTGCATGAGCCTTTCTCCAAAATAGCTATTACTCAAAGCATTTTCAACTATGCACTTAATATTCTACACACGGTAAACAGTAATTGAATTGATGCATGAGAATATGGTGTTGATATCGAAATTAGAAATTTCAGGCACACTATTTAGAAGCTAATTTATCTTCGTGCGTAGACTGGTTCATAGAATAAAAGACGAAACATTGATAATGAGTACCTTACATGCAATCAATGAGTTATGTTATGAACAATTAACGCCTGCGATTTAACATTCTTTTACTATTTTGCTATATTATTTTAGCACATAAAAATTGAAATCGTTTTATGTGCTGTTATCACTTTGTATGTATAATATTGGTGTTAAGCAACTCATTTGGTGGAAATATTCAGCACTGTCTCGAAAGTGATGTAACATTTTCTGTTCTATTTTTTTTCCTTGCCAGAAGACTGGCCTATTCGAGGTTTATAGAAACTGGCGTATTATGTAGGAATTGCATTTGTGTACCCAGTAGAATTATACCCCCCCCCCCTCCTTTCTTCGGTGTAGACGAACGGCCATGACCCTCTGTACCCTCCTTAGAAAGTGGAAAATTTTGCGTTTTATTATTATTATTTTTTAAAGAAAATATCTCTGTTCTTATTTATTTACACACGCTGAAACAAATTTGGTGTTCCATAAAACATCGAAATCTATAGATAAAAAAAATTGCACCAGTTTTTTTTTCGCTTTTTTGAGTGTGTACACAATCACTGACGTACGAAGGATTTTTTTTTCGGGAAAGGCTGGAATTGTAAAGGTGGATAGTACATAGCTTCGTTTTGGGAGGTCGGTATACATAATAATATGGTTTGTTTGTTTTGAGCTTTTCAGCTTATTAAATTGTACTCTAGGACAAAAGTGGTAATCAGGGATCACTTTAATGGCGGTTTACATTTACACTTAGATTTTTTTTTTAGAGATCATGACGGATTTCGGGAAGGGCTGTAGCCCCATCAGCCCCTTCAGTGATATGAGCCTGTTACATGCTTGCCTCTGGTTGCACATGCTTCTCGGCGGGTCACTCTTTCAAAAAAAAAGTCTCGACACGATGATTCACCCTGGTGTGGCCAGAAATAAACCCACAGTGCATTAACCAAGCAAGTGCTTTTCCGTTCTGTACCACTTGTTCCAGAAAGGCAAGGTGATCTTCCGTTACTACGAGAAGGGGCGACTTATACTCACGGGAGCACTTTCCCTATTTGCGTAATTGTCCAGAACACATAAACCGTACCGCTCCATATTAGACCCATGTGCACAAAAACAGTTGATATTTGCTTCTTCCAATAGAACCCTTCATCTCTAGACATTGTTCCATTAGGTAGTATCATAGCCTACACTACAGGGTGTCTCCAAAGTTTGGACTCCCGGATTGTTTCATGGTGTTCGCAATGCTACATTATTCGAAACAAGCAGATCCCGTCGATGTTGCCATCCCATTAACACTGATGTAGGATCAATTTACTTTACTCTATCCCGGGAATCTCTGGAGCAAGCGAACGAAAACAAGTCTCTGCGGAAGTAGTGACTTTAGAGGGCTCGAACATTGAACGCGCGAGAGGGGGAAATGAGTGCGTGAAGAGGAAAATTCGGCTGCAGCCACCAGCCGTTTGGAGGTAAACTATACAGAGAGAGAAAAAAGTTTGTTTAGAAATACCAAAAAAGAAAAAAAAACATTTCTATAAGTAGGCGACAAATTATTTTTCACCAGAACTAAATGCATTTAGTAATCGTGTACATTTGTTTAGCCTTTTCAAAGAATTTGGTCAAAATAACCAAATTTAGTAAATGCTATCAATTTTTTGTTTACAGTTACCAAAAAACGTGTTTAATCCAAAGAAACCAATTTTTTCTGGATAGTTTTAAGTACTCAAAAATATAAAAGTCTAGTGGTGTCAGGTCTGGGCTTCGCGTAGGCCACTCAACACAACAGTGACATAATGAGCCGGCATACACATATTTCGATGTAGCCGACCTCCATGGCAGAGTAGTTAGCACAGAGCGCTACTGTGTTATGGGCCGAGGGTTCAAATCCTGTCCTTGGCATGGGCGTTGTTTTGTAGCGCCTCTTCATCAATTTAATCATATCATCACTCATCACCTTCGCGATTAGCCAAAAGAGGCAGAAAAGTGAAGTGTAACAAATAAAACAATCAACATATTTGGTTGGGAGACAGTAAGAGCCTCGGTAGCTCAGTTGGTACAGCATCTAGCTATCACGCGGAAGACCCGGTTCGAATCCCGGGGTAGGTGATCTGCGCCGGGAAATTTTCCTGCCATATCCCTGTTTCTGCGACGCTCTGAGTCCCACCCAGCCTCTTATTAATGGGTACCTGAGGACAACTCTGGGTGGTAAAGGCGGCTTGGGTAATTCTATCACATCATCCCAACTAGGGTCGAGATCAAGAATATATGAAGCTCTGGTATGTGTTCACATGCACAGGCAGGTACGTATCTACAAATATGTTTCGGGGGGGGGGGGTCCGAACCAAGTGTCTCAAACTAATAATAATAATGTTTAAACTAAAATGATTAAATTAATTAAAATATTATTATTTCAAATGTTAAAATTAATTCATATTACAGTTTTATTACATGAATAGGTAAACGAACGGTGTAAGGATAGTGATATGACAGCACATAGCTTACGTGTAGTTAAGATCGGCAAAATTTGTAAAAAGAGAATAATAGAAATCCTGCCTTGGCAAGGAAATTAATGTCAAATAGATAAAATATTTATTGAATATAAAAAACGGATGTTAGATTCAGTTGACGAAAAGTAAAGTTCCTGATTAATATTTTATGCATATTATCGTTAAGTAGTAATAAATCTTGCCTTTCAAGAAGTTTGGAGGATATAAATAACCCTCGATTAGTGAAAAAATATAATTTCATTATTTAAATTTAGTTACTCCCTCTGTCCCATAAGTAATGTCCGGTACACCTTTGGTTGTTGTCTCATAATAATTGCCCAATATTCAAACTGTGACATTGGTGTATACAGAAGAACATGGAACAAGGGAATGAGTCATACAACTTTACTACTCAAGGATCAGGGGTGTAAGGGGTGACCTCCCACGTAGTACACCCAAATGTCAACCTCACTTCCACGTTAGTGCACCCTGGACTGAAGACTAACGAGGCTCTGGCGACTGACCCCATGGCCAGTATAATTTTGTTTGTATTGTCCTGTTCTTTTGTCCTTATATGTGCTGAGTGCCCCTTTACAGCCTCAGCTTTTAACAGAAGTCAGAACATTTTAAATTTTTTAGTTATGCAACGTTAGAGTTGTTATTTGTAATGGTAAGGAGCTGGCCCCCGTATAATGTGACGGGAGCAAAATAGCCTAAGTGCTGACGCTCCCAAAATTTTAAATTCAAATCAAAATGAAAACTACTCAAGGATCAGTACAAATTGGGCTTTCCATCTGCCTCTTCGTCTGTCATTCCTGTATTATCATTTTGGCATACCGGACTATAATTATGGGACAGAGGGAGTATTTTATTTTCATTATTTAATTTTTGTACTAAGTAAGTCTTTCGGGGGGAGTTCGGACCACCCTAAATACGTCCTTATGCACCTTTTTATTACAGTAATAGGGTCGCTACAACAGAAATTGATACATATCGGGATATTTTATCTAGTCTCCTCTTGAGAAAGAAAGGAAATGGGTCTCAGTTATATGGTGGTTTCCCATGTTTTTAGAGATTTTGTTCAAATCTGTTCATGTCGGAATACTGCTGCTGTTGAGTGTTTTACGTCATCTTAAAGGCAAGAAAACCCGCGTGGAATGATGCCAAGGAAATGATTGGTCGCTTTGACAACGCAACACTCAGCAGTGTAAGCACAGGAGGCGAGCGCTGGATTTATGTCTCTTCTTAATCGTTCGAATTGCCTGTCTTGGGCTGCCAAATTACAAGGGAATGGAACAAGATGTCCATTGGCAAGGTTTCAGGTTTTATGTGAAAGGTTTTGGGAAACCTTGCTCGGGAGGAATAGGTAAAACGCTACCCCTTGTGCATTGCAGCATACTGGGGGACCCCACACATTCTCGATCTCGGGCATTTGCGGAGGTGATTTCATCAGGACCTCTGGATCTCGTTGATTAAAATCGTTTGCAATGGCACCAGTGGCGTAGCATGGACATTTCGGGTGGGAACGCAAAGTCCGAAGGAAGGGTCGTCCCTTTCTTGCTTAATAATTTACTTATGTTATGGTATTAGTCGCCACAGGCATTGTTTCTTTGCCTGAAGTCAGCTGGGTTTTCAATAAAACATCATCCATGCATGTTTTAGCTAGAAAATTAGATGCTTCACTATGCCACAAATGTTTTGAGCTCTGGTGTTTTATACCTTTTTTTTATACCTTTCTGCATGACGGAAGTCATTAAAAAACCTACCTGAATCATAAGCTCTTCTGCACAACAGTAGCTAGTCATTGTTGTGGATGGTCCAACTACTGATTGATTTGGTTTATTTTACTTCGCTTTTCTACCACTTTTGGTTATTCGCGAATATGAATATGAGTGATGATATTGAAGAAGGGACACTCACAAAGAACACCCGTGCTCACGCCGGGATTCGAATCAGGGGGCTCTGTCGTCTTGGCGCGCTGCGCAAAACACTCTGACACGGAAGTGGGTGGATGATCCAACTATCGTACATTCAACTGACGTAACAGTGCCGATTAGTAATTCAGACCACTGTTTATTACATCTTGAGAATGTTGAATAACATTTGAAAATAATTTTGTCCAGAGACCATTCGATGTTAAGAGTTTTCAAATGAATGCTAAACATTTCCATTGACACAATATTAAGCAGTTAGATACTAACGATATAATAATAATAATAAAATAATAGTTTTGCGGGTTAAGTGGTAGAGCAGGCACAGGCTGAACTTCTACCACGGGGACTTCACCAACTTATTTGACAAAAACCTGTGTTGATCTTTTAGTTTTTAATGCACATCGCTGTTCATGCGATAAATTATACAATGCAGTGGCCATTAAGAAGTGGTATATTTGAGTTTGGTAAAGTTACATCAGTCAATATTGCGTATTGTAGCATCATATAGCACGAGTGGCATGAGCGCGAAGAACCTACGTACGCTGGCGTACGAAAGAGCATTTACGCGCGTGCTGTAGAGATCCAAACTGTCCCTCCAGATAGGCTGCAACGAATATAGAGTCCTTTACGCCGAATCTGCCCAGCGTCCAGCCAGAAAAGGCATTGAAAAAAAAAATGCTAGAACGAGTATTGTTAGTGGAGCGTTGCAAGCGGATCGCGAAAAATAGCTATTATAATGCCATGAAGGTCAAACATATATGAAATTAGTCACGTTTCACTTTATATTCACAGCATTTACGCATTTTTTAAATTTTAAATCTGGGAACGCCGGGCGTACTATAATGCTACTCCACTGAATGGTACGTTGACTTCTCTCTCCATACAGCAGTACTGCCTCGATGCGTTCCTCATGCGTTAGGAGCATTTTAGAACTGTTTTCCCACACCTGGAGAATGATAAATTTGTTGCAATCATGCAGCCAGAACGTTTTCCTGACTAAAGATACGTCGAGAAAACCTTCACCATTGCATTTCCCGTGAAATTCTAGCCTGTTTTGATATATCACATCACCCCCTTCCAATTTAGAAATTTTGAGTTGAATTCAATATAACGAACACAAATATGGCGGACGGCCGCCTAACCTAACCTGTTTCTATCATGGCCCATTCGCGATTAAAATTACCTGATATGACATCTGGTGCGATTTTCCGGAACTACTCTATGTAGGATACTATGTTGTGTTGATGTCGTTCAAAGCATGGGAAATGTTCGAAAGAGTAACGTTTGGTCGTTTACTGTTCAGTGTTTTGCAATCGTTTTGAGGGTCTGGGCAAGTGAAAAGTTTCCATGTGTTTCCAACCCGTGGAATCAACAAAATGAAATTTGTAAAGAAATCAGGGAAAAAAATAATTGATTGACAGAAGATTGGCATGGAGGATAACATTGAAATTTTGTCAAGGAAATTGCGAGGAATGCGCGAGTCTGTTCACTTTATTTTCTGAAAGACTATTCTATTACCATGGAAGTAAAGTTATAATTGTACTTTATGAATAAAACATTTTTTTTTTCGAAAAGTTATGAAGCGTCTTACCCAATGCATCCAGATAAACAATGTATAGCTAATGTATGAAATTTGGAACAGGTGCAAGTCGATAAGTGCGAAGATGAAGATAGTTGAGAATTAATTAGTGTCTGTAATCATAAAGGAAACCAGAAAAAGAAAATCAACATGCTAATGTTGCTGTTTCATTCAATACGTCCTTTTTCAGTGAAGATAGCCTCGATGAAATTTTTAATTCTATTATTATTATTATCCTGTGTTAGAGAAAGAACTGCAACGATATGTTGTCGATTTTCTCCTGAGCCAACTTTTCAAGTACAGGCTTATTGCTTTATTTTTAAATGATTTCCGAGAGCCCCAGTCACAACCTGAGGTGCAGACGAAACAGTGCGTATACATTAGATTCGTCTGCGTTTTCCTTGTTAGTTTTGCCTATCATAATTAAATGCTTCGTTCTCAGCACAGCTTCACCTTCGTTATATTTCCTGTAATCCACGTCGCATTCGCAATATTTAAGAATATCACGTAATTTGAACGTTTCTTCCATCAACAAACATTTATCCTGCACAGAGCGGCCATATTGGAAGCGACACTAGCGCTCAAGTGGCAATTTTAATCGCGAATTGTACACAGCCTAACAGCTTTACATTTTATAGGGGATGTTAAGGAACTTTTAAATCACCCTGTACGATATGATTATTTTTACCTTCTGTAATTGGAGATTTACCTCTCTCGAAGGTTAATAAATAAATGTTATTCTACATGTAATAGAATTATTAGATCGAGTTGCAACGATAGGTTCACTTCTACCTAGGATGCCAGCGACCTTCAGAGAGTCTGCAAATAGTCGTACACTGTTATCGTCCGTTATAACTAGTACTAAATGAATCTAAAAAACTAACATCACGCGAGAACAATATGTAATAAAAGATATGGTTGTTTATGTGTGCAAGAAGTCAGAATCTTCATGGTAGGCTTTTTGATTTTTCACAAAGTTAATGGAGGTTAAACATGCCATGCCTTTTCGCGTTATGGTGCTTTCTCTGCTAAAATAAAAGCCTAGAGCTATAACTTTAGTTAATATCTTCACATCTAGTTAATGACCATATCTTGAGTTATATTTGCTGGATACTTTTGACTTGCTCGCAAAAGTAAATCTAATTGCACCACGCACATTTTTATTAAAAGCAGATATAAAAAAAATAGTTCCCATTGTGGGTCTCTTCGATCTATTGTTATTCCTGTCTTGATTGATTGTAATTTGTGACACACTGCTTAATCCTTTGTTTGATCTTGAAAGAAAAAAAATACACGCATATACGAGGGGTAATCAAAATTTAATGCCTCCTCCGTTACCACAACTTCGATAATGAGCAGATCAAAGCATAACTTACAGAAATTGTAGCCTGAATTCTTCTGTACACGAAACTACTGTTCAACATAGTCACTATTACCACATACAGTGTGGTATTTGTAGGGGGGGGAGATGGGCGGGAATTCCCCCTCTCTGCTTGGTAAATTTTATCCCTGGGCGGGAATGATATTTGGGGGTGAGACAAGAAATTATTGGCAATTTACTTATTTTTTCCCAATTCGCCATTCAATTGCAACATTTCTGTCAGGCAACTGGAAGCTCTAATAGACGGACACAGATGTGGCCTCAAGCGCTGCTCTATTCCTGGAACTGTGATACAAGTGGCCAGGGTTGAAGACTACCTCTCCTCTTCCCTCTTCTTTGTCCACGGAATTTGGCAAGAAAATGCCACCCCCAATCAATGTGAAAGTTACAAATGAATTGTCACCACAGAATGTCTGCATTTGTACGAGTGGAACAATAGTGCACGAAGATAGCCTACATGGAATTTTTGACGTGAGCGCGATAGCCTTTACGAAGTCATTTTTTAAAGAACAAGTCATTTTTTAGAACAATGAACTAGATTTATTTGTGAAGCTAGAATGTTAGTGGAAAAGTGAGCATTACGAGTTCCAGACTCTGCAATATCAGGAATTTGGCTAAAAATGAACGAAATCTGGTGGTGGCGGCGGTGAAGGCTGTGTTGATCTACACAAGAAGGCAGGAGTATTAAAGTGGTGAGTTCCGTTTGATTGTTGGTTGCCTATGAAAAATTACACTGAATGGCTTGATGTATCTAGTGATGTTACACATGCATTATCTTTCAACATCACTGAATTAAAACATATGGTTCGGTCCCCGTGACGTAGTGGTTAGCACATTGTGCTACAACGCCAAGGGTCCCGGGTTGGAATCCCAGCCTGGTCATGGGTTTTTTCGTGAGTGACCATTCATCAATTTCATCATATCATCACTCATTCCCATCTTCGGAATTAGCCAAAACTGGAAGAAAAGTAAAGTAAAATATACTAAATCAACCAATTAATCAAACTAAAACACATTGGCCAGTTGGAATGTGGTATTTTTTGTTGGAAAAATTTTCAGCATGCGTTGTCAAGTTGGTTGTTTTGTAATTTTTCATCAAGCTAAACATATTTATAAAATATACTCACTAAAAGTACAGAAGAATCGATATTGAATTCATTCTCTTGATCAGTTCCATAACAATAAATGATTATGAAATTACGTACACAATGATGGGCGTTAGATATATAATAGTGGCAATCGCTATTGTCTTGTATTCAAGGAGCTCCAGACTAACTAGGCGTAACTTGGCGGGGACACTCGCCCACCTAACAAATTTTCAGAATTAACAATCTAACGGAACCCCTGGGACCTGAGAAGCAAGTTAATGAGTAATTTTTATGATTTCGCAAATGTAACCGTAACTTAGCAAAGTAGTCTTGGGTGCTATTTTTATGGGGGAAAAAGCTTTTTGATTCTACCCCCCCCCTCAAGTTATGCCCATGTTCGATTCAGATCCCCAAACGTTATGTCTCATACTATTTCTGGAGGTGGGTGTCAAATTTTCACTTTAAAAATTGTAGGCCCAGTCCCGATTAGCTGTTCTGATCATAAACTGGACTTGGCCATTTCTTTCTGTCAAGATACAAATTTAAGTCGGCAATTTTCAGCAATTATTTAAAATATATATATAAAGCATTATCGCATGCTGTCTCTATATAGAGTCTAGACAGTCAGTAGAATTTCCCCCTCCCTCTGGAAATTTCTTAAATACCACACTGACCACAGATAAAGATATATAATTCAGCAGCGCCATCTCTTATTCTGCTTCGTAGAAGAAGTAGAAGCAAGATTTCGAGTAGTGCCTCTCAGCGCCTCTCAACGTATTATTCCGAAACTTCTTGCGAGGGGCCGTTCCCTGTGGGAGGTCCGTGCACCGGTTTTCCTGCCTTAGATGAAGATCTGCTTATATATCTTTATCTGTGTGCTATTACTTTCAACACGTTTAGATCATTGTCGAACCCAAGTTTCATGAAATCCAGTTTAGTATAAATTCTTGAGGTTGCTTTCTTACCCTTGACTTTACAGCTGATTTAACCTCTTCCAAGTTGTTGAATCTGAAACCACGTAGGCTTCCATTCATGGGTACAAGCAGATAGCATAGCAGTCAACTGGGGCCAAATCAGGGCTGAAAGGCGAATGCGTCACCACATACCACTCCCTTTTGGCAACCGCCGTGGATGTGAAGAACGACGTGTGTGGTCGTGCATTATCATGATGGATCTGAATGAATGTCTTTCTGTGGTTTGTTCTTCCTGATGGCCACCTTCAATTTTTTTTAAGTGTGGTAACTTAAATCTCTCTGGTGATTGATTTCACTAATAGTCCGTACGAATGATGTTCTGTGTGTCGACTGCTTTGGAACCCACTTCTCGAATCAACGCATCAGCACATTGACGGTTCTCATTAGCAACTGATGATGTAATGGACGACCAATCCTCTGCGTATATGTTCTTTCGGTTTCTCCTCTTTGGAACTTCTTCACCCGCCTTCACATTGCTAATGTCCACTACAGCATCCCGAAAAGCCATCTGCGGCCGAATATGAATGTCTTTACATGAGCAACATTTTTTCGTCAGAAATCAAACAACTGTTTTTTTCTGCCCCACATCTATTGTTCTAAGCACGCAGTCTAAAAAAAAGGAACACACGTTACGAAGATAATGACACATAAAGTTGTACATACACATTCAGTCATTCTATTTCATCAGAAATTGCCAACATAGAGTCATTATTTTTTCCCTCTATTCTGAAACGTAAAATAAATAGGGAAGCTGCAACCACGAGGAGTAAATTGTTATACTGGCATTTCATATAAAAAATTTATCTTTATGCATCCTCCTCCTTTGCACCGTGCCACGAAGGTACGTACGGGATGTAGGTCCCCACGCATTCTCGATCTCGGCTGTAGCGGAGGTGATGTGATAAGCACCACGCTCCGGCTGCTTTTGCGCAGGGGTCACTGCTCGGGAAAAGGCGTACCTGAGAGGACGCAGCTCGGGATTCGAACCCGGTTTTCCGCATGGCTGTCGGACGCCCTACTGACGACTGGATCATCGTGGCTCACGATCACATCCCGTTTCGCCTAATTGCTTATCAGCACCTGTCAATCAGACCTGACAGCTGTCCATTTCGGCTAAACCGGTTGGAAGGTAAATATTGCAAGTGAGGGAAATTTTGAAGATGATCAATGCAAACATCAAGCAATTCGGAACGTGTGCCAATCCTATTACGAACAGAACAATCAAATGAATCAAATAGTCAGACGTTGCTCCTAAAGAGGAGCATTGTCACACAATCCAACAGCCGGGTCCGTTTGACTATTTTCTATGAGATAAAAGAAAACACGACTCCATTTCTTAGCCTATCCTTTAGTAGGCATAGACGTCACGTCCCCACTTCTTGTTTTATCTAACCCAACTAGATGTGTGACATCAAGGAGAGCGAAGGATGGAATAACGTAACAAAACAGAGCACACATTTCCCTTTTGGGAGACCGTTAAATTTCCCTAATTTAAAATATTTCCCTTTCAACCAGTTTTGGCGAAAGGGGATATACCGTTCCGCCTAAACTGGCGGCCAGATTATGAATCACATTTTATTATGTTGATAAGCATTTAGGCAAAAGGGGATTAGGCGAGATGGAACAACATGTGGTGCATTAAGTACCAGCTTAAGTAGCACGGGCTATAACTGGCATGAACGAATCAATAGGGCCTATAACAGAGTACCTAGGTATAATAAGATTGCCCATAGTTGCCCAACTTCTGCCGTTAGTATGTCGTTTATGTATCGTCCTGAGTCATAGATGTTCTTGGAAATTATATTGTGTATGGTCAAGTAGTTGACGTGATGAGCAAGGAAGACAGATTACTCTGTTCGATTCGTGAAAAAAATACATTCGCCATTGTATTTGTCTCATCGAGTTCATTTTATATTCTCTTCTAGATATGTCTGCATATGTGTCGAAATAATGTGTGGAGTTGAAATTGCATCAACTCGATTTTAATAGCTATAATTTAATTTTAATAAACACTTATATTGCAACGAATAACATTTTTCACTAAACAATTTGCATGCAAATATTAGCTTGATGAAGAATTAGTGTAATAAAGGAGTTCGATACTCGGTAGAGACACGTAGTGCTTGGGATACCTCTTTAAACTGTACGCCCAGTTCCGATTAGCCGATCTGTGCATGAAGTCGAGTTAAGAACTCGCACCTTTAACGTTATTAGAATTAGACTTCTATTTTTTTAACCCTTACTTGTGTGTGTGTGTGAAAGAGAGACAGGGAGTGTGTGTGTGTGTAATTCAGTTTTCAAAGCCTTTTCAATCAATGTAGTGCTTTGATCAATATTTGGGATGATGTTTACATGATTATTCAATTAGTGAAAAATGTTTGCTAGAAAGGTGGACAAACAACGTAAAAATAACCAAATCTTATATATTTTTTTATTTTTATATATACAGAAATGGATGTATTTGTTTGTTCCGGCATAACTTTCGAACGCCTGGAGCAATTTCAACCAAACTTGGTACACGTATCACTTGCAATCTGGAAATAATATTTTGGGGTAAGACACCCCTGTCGTCCCTAGGGGTAGGCTGGGAAGTGGTGACATGTAAAAATAATCGAGAACCACCGATATTAAATTCCGCACAAACAGACATCCGTGACTCTATGCAATCCGCACAACGATAGTGTTTCTCGGGTTGTCTAACATTCAGGCTGTGTTGCGAATGGAATTCATAGTTTTCGTGAAACTCCCAATGCGGTTCAACTCCAAGTTTATCACCTATCGGCATGGGGGTGGGGGGGGGGTGAGAGTGGGTGAAAACTAAAATGCCACAAATGTCCTAGATTAGTGTCGAATCCATGAGTCGCTAAGCTAATTGATGACATTCACGATTACATTTAAAATTAGTTACATTTTACACTTTAGTTAGAATTCATTATTTTCCTGTCTAATACAAGATTGGGAAAAATAAATACCCGGGCAACGCCGGGTAATCACCTAGTTAAGAATAAAAATTGTCTGAAATATCAGGGCTCGAAGTGGCAATTCTTAGCTGTTTGGATCTTTGGTCGAGCTTTGACCAGCTGACTGATGTTCCTAGGGTTTAACATGGTGACAGTGAGGCAGCGGGGGATGCTTTCCGAAAAATTATCTACCTGGTTAGAATACCATCCTCTCGCATCCCCCTCACGTTGAGCACTGCTTGCCAGCTCGTCTAGTGCCCTGCACTTTCTGGCACTAGGTGTAGCATATACTCTGTTCCGCCTATATCAGGAGCAAGCGAACGAGAAGTCTCAACGCAAGTAGTGACGCGAGACTGTTCTACCAATGAACATGTGAAAGGGAACGGGGTTGCCTGCTGCAGTTACCAGCGTGTGCTGCTTCGCTCTGCCTACTCGATTCCCCCTTCTCTGCCGTTATTCGCGTCGTTGCTCCAGGGATAACCAAGTATTGTGCAGGTGTATCCTGGTGTCAGGCTGGTGCAAGGAAATGTTCAACCAAGTAGACGAATAGCTGTGTTCAAGTTAAGAATATTCTAGAAATGCGTATCTGCTGCTTTAAACAGAAAGAAGGAAAGAAAAGAGAGAGAGAGAGAGTCTTTCCTTCTTTCACTCTCTCTCTTTCTTTCCTTCTTTCTTTCTTTCTTTCTTTCCTTTCTTTCTTTCTTTCTTTCCTTTCTTTCTTTCTTTCCTTTCTTTCCTTCTTTCTTTCTTTCTTTCCTTCTTTCTTTCCTCCTTTCCTTCTTTCTTTCTTCCTTTCCTTCTTTCTTTCTTTCCTTTCCTTCTTTCTTTCCTCCTTTCCTTCTTTCTTTCCTTCTTTCCTTCTTTCTTTCTTTCTTACTTTCTTTCCTTTCCTTCTTTCTTTCTTTCCTTCTTTCTTTCTTTCTTTCTTTACTTTCTTTCTTTCCTTCTTTCTTTCCTTTCTTTCCTTCTTTCTTTCTTTCCTTTCTTTCCTTCTTTCTTTCCTTTCTTTCCTTCTTTCTTTCTTTCCTTCTTTCTTTCTTCTTTTCTTTCTTTCTTTCGGTTCATTTTATTAGTTAGGACGCACCATGTGACCAATCACCGCTCCAGAACGTAGTGCAAACGGTGCAGACACCAAATGCACTAATTGACACCAAGTCAAGGAAGTAGACGAGTCAGTGTTGCACTTTGAGTTCAGAAAGTCAAAAAGTGCAGCGAATTAGATGGAGCTATTTAAAAAGTTCCCGGTGCACTTTGCACCATGCGATGGAGTCACGTAATGGGGGGATAGGACTCCACGATTCTCAATATCTGCCATTTTTAAACACCGTCCCAGCTAAACCCCTCATCATACGGAACTGGATTTCCAGTAGGTATGCTCTAATTGGCGCTGGACTTGCTATCAATTTGCTAGTTTTCGCCTCACACGATACTTATCAGCGAACTTGTCGATAGACTTTTGTTCCCATCTAGAGGTCACGAGTGAAGTTGTAATGGCGGCCGCGTGAGATGTAAACAATGTATCACTTCACATTTTTAAAAGCCGATAACTATTCAACCGAGAGGAATAACGTTTCGTACAAAATGTTATTAGGTACAAAACAATGGCGCCGCTTAAATACATACTTTACAACGTTTACTGTACACGCATGGAAGAATATTTTAGTTGTTTCAAATGTAAACACCGTGCACTCAGCATAGATGTTGTAACTCGACGTGCTTTTCATGCTGTATACGTTATACATTGCTGGAGTAACACTCGGAAACCACAGACAAAATCGCTTTTTGCACATTCACAGATTATCTTCACATGGCAAAACTTTGCTCTGATTGGCTGTTCCACAGAATCCAGTCGAGGAAAGCAAGTAGCAATTAGAACATGTCCTATTCCTCCAAACCAGTCAGCCAGGCGGCCATGATTTCTACCTAGAAAGTCAGTTCAGCGCCAAGTAGGGCATTCCTACTAGAAATCGAGTTCCGTGCGATAGGGGCTTAACTGTGGAGCAGGCAAACGAAAACATGTCTCTGCGCAAGTAGTGACGCGAGACTGCTCCACCAATGAACACGTAAGAGGAACGGAATTGCGTGGAGTGGGGGGAAGCGACTGCAGCCTTCCCATCAGTGTCTACTGGTTCTCTCTGGCCAATATGTTCCCCTCGCTTCTCTGATGCTATGCGCGGCATTGCTCCACAGTTAGCTGGAACAGGGTATAGGTTACTTTGTACAATGCACGAGTGGTGGTTCTTTCCGGCTGGTAACCGCTTAATGTCCGATTGCATTTTATGTCCACTTTTCCTTGCATGGGCGACAGCATTGGCTTTGCTACGTTAGCAGCGATTCGACTCCTCGACCTTTCCGCTACAATCGATTGGACCTTGCATTAATTGCCTCGGAGCAAGCATCCGTTAAATTATTTCCCGCGTTTGATTGTTTCATAATTTAGACGTTGACATACGTCGGCCTGCTTCCACTCCGAATGTTGTGTACGATCACACACGCTTTGCCTGTACCCAGCAGGGCAGTCGCTGTGTGTGCGCCAGTCAATTTGTCGCTGCCTATATTCATGCAGTTTGCTTTTGTTTTTTTAATCGCGGTTGGAAATTGACACAGCAACTTCAACAGAAGAGATTCCCTAGAGTGGCTTCCCCGCATGGACAGTATGTTTTTAGAGTATGTTTATCCTGCCCAGGATTGATTTGAAGTTAACCTCCGTGGCGTAGTGGTCAGAGTTAAGCATATCGCCCACTGAGACGTGGAGAAACGCGGCAACAGAACTTCCATTTTCTGCTTCTATTGAAATCAAATGGTGTAACCCCCCACTACAGCGAAACGCGCGGAATTTCCGTGCCAGATGTCTGCAGGTTTCTAGGGTCGAAAATATCAGTTGGCCGCGTCTCCAAATGCGCTCTCGTGTAATTCCGTGTCTCTTCGTTTACCTCCGGCAAGCGTCATGCTCGGCCGAGCGTGAAAAATGTTCGGCTCGGTGGCGGAGTTCGGAGCGTGGCGGCGCGGGCGGAAAGGCACATAGAATTTTCCACTTGGAGGTTCGGGGTGGCGCGTTTCCGGCGTCTCAGTGGGTGATAACCTTAATGTGAACTACAGGGAAACACGCGGAACCGGAGCGCGGAATTTCCGTGCCAGAAGTCTCCCGGTTATCGCCCACGGAGACGCCGGAAACTCTGTTGCCGCGTTTCTGCGCATCTCAGTGGGCGTTAAGCTTAACGCGGAACGACGCCAGAGGTTCCACTCGTGATTGGGACGTCGTTAGGGTTTGCTTGGGGGCAGTGGCCCCCGAAAAGTCCGTGCGCACCACGTAAAATTATATCTAAATATGGTCCTCGAAAACACAACCGTGGGCGCCCCTGTTCATCATCCATTGTATCAGTTCAAACTCGTCAAACACAATCAGGTTGCAACTGTTTCCAAAGCCATCACAACGAAGCATTTCAATTGAATTAGATTATCTCTCACTGGCACGTCATGCTGGTTCTCAAATCAAGCAATTGAATGGCGATACACGTATGGAACCGTTACCAACAGTTCTTCGTACGTGCTTCATTTGGGGGCTCACTTACCGCACCAAACTCAATCACCTTCTTGGTTAAGCTTCGTATTTCTTCTTCTGGTGTCAGGCTAAATCCTTTCGTTGTTATGTTAAATGTAGTGTATTTATGCTAAGAGATTTAAACCTAATGTCGAAAGCATTCCGCGCTTACGTCAGCTAACTAATAAACTTTCAAGCCTTCTTAAATCCGAAGGTTTACAGCATCACAAGTCTTCCATCTGTCCCTATCCTGGGCAAGATCAATCCAATATTTTCCATCCTGACCGATTTCCTTTAGGTCTATCTCAACGTTATCTTTCCATCTTCGTCTTGGCCTTCCTACAGGTCCATTACCATCAGGTTTCCCAACAAGAATATTGTAAACTCTTATATCCTCTCCCATTCGTGCCACATGACCTGCCCATCTAATTATTATTCTAATAATATTTGGACATGAATACAAATTATGCAGTTCTAAATTATGTAACCTTCTTTACTCACCTGTCTGTTCATCCCTTTTAAGCCCAAATGTTTTTCCTAAGAATTTTATTTTCAAATACTCTTAATTTATTTTCCTCTTTTAACGTAAATTTCTCTTTCGGGCTTACTTCAGAAGATGTAACACGGAGCTTGACCAAGGAGGTGTTTGAGTTCGGTGCGATGAGTCATACCCTTTGGTCTGTACTGTATTGTGGTGAGCTGCTAAGCACTAGAACCGCCCTTTGCGCGGTGAAAGAACAAGAAGAAAACACGCTACAAATATGTGTTCTTGATCTCGGCTAATTACCATGTATCGGTCTTCCACCTTTCCACAGCGGAAGTAATTTTGTTTCCCTTAGCGTCGGTATGGTGTCTGGACGAGTTGAAAATCGTGCCTGATTATATGCGCAATTGCCTTTACCTAGCGGGACCTTATGGAGTTTATTATTTCAGTGTTTATCGCGTTCATTGTTGTCATGAGGAATTATTAAACGGTGTGAGATTAACCGGATTTGAATCACGCAAAGGCTATTGCGCTAGTAATATGCGTGGGCTTAGTGAGGTCACCGCATGTCACTGGGATGGAGGCAGTGAAAGAGGACGAAGAAACAATGTTGAAATTCAGGAATTGGAGGAGGAACGCTTTAGACATTAGGCTACTCGGGCTGCAGCGTCATAGAAAAAGTGGAGGAATTAGATTTATAACTGGCACTGCTGCACACCTAGCTCCTGGAGTTCATTCTTGACTCCACCAGCTATTTTTTTCTTGAATGCGACGGCCGAATATTGAGGGGAGAGACCGCAGAATGTCCCCCGCACATAGGTGTGGTGTTCTTTGTTCAAATTCTAATCAGCTTGATTACCATGGCCTGCAGCGAATGCATTACCATCTCCCTCACGGGTTAGCGTGCTCCATCATTCCTTGGTGTTGTCATTGCTATTGTGGGCCGCGCGCAGACTCATCATTTTGCCCTGGTCTGGTTCGTCCCCCTCGAGGCCTTGTCTTGGCAAACAGGCAGCCGCAGGCCACCGCATATACACTTGAGCATGCAATTATGTCGATGATATGCATTAATATTATTAGTAGTGATGGCTGTTTCGTGTTCTTGCTGTCTACGGTACTTTGCAAGGCGCCATGCTCTGATACTGCAGTTCATGGATAGTGCTGGAAAGTTGATGAACTAAACATTCTCAAATCTATATATATAAAAACGGATACGTAGAAATTTTCAGCGAAAAATGCAGGCTCGACCAGGACTCGAACCCGGGTCTCTTGCATACCGTGCCATTGCTCTACCGGGTTCGAATCCTGGTCGAGCCTGCATTTTTCGCTGAAAATTTCTACGTAATACATCTGTGTGTGCCTAATCTTCTTCAATAATAAAAATGTATGTATGTATATATGTTTGTTCCGGCATAACTCTCGAGCGCTTGGACCAATTTCAACCAAACTTGGTACACATATGACTTACAATCTGATTGATTGATTTGATGATTTAAGTCCACTTTATGCACAGTAAGGCTAATCGGGACTGGACCTACAGTTTAAAGTGGAATCCGAACCACTATGTGCCTCCACCGAGTATCGAGCCCGGGACCCCTTGATTACAAGGCGACGACGCTACCACTGCGCCATCGGGGAGGCCCTGACTTACAATCTGGAAAGAAATACTGTGGGGGGTAAGACACCCCTGGCATCCCCTAGGGGTTGGGCTGGGAAGGGGTGACATGTAAAATTAATCGAAAACGACCGAAATTATAGATCGACCTCATCTGAAACCCTGGTGTGGAAGCAGTGGCGCTAAGCTAGGTAAAATTACGGGGAAGCCTGTAGTTTTTCCGAGGTTTCAGAAAGTTTGGTGGATCTATAGTGTGCTTTTGGGGTCGCTAAGATGAATAGTGACACTCCCAATGCCGTTCAGTTGATTTATTCTTGCTCCTGGAGGTGAAACTAAAAATGTTTATAATCAAGTTTTGAGTTAAATTATAATTACGTGTAGTGAATTTGTAAAAGATTTTACTTTATAATTTGTATAGCTACTGTACTTATACTTTTAAGTACTTGTAAATAAAATTAGTTACATTTTACACTATAGTTAGAATTCATTATTTTCCTGCTAATATAAGATTGGGATAAATAAATACCCGGACAACGCCGAGTAATCAGCTAGTAGTCCCTAATTAGAAAGGTTTTGAGTTTTTACAGAGTGTCTATCAGTGAAGAAAGTAATGAAAATCATGAAAAAGTAGAGAAATCGACAAGTAGGTCAATAAAAAGGAGACAAAATAACTCTATTTCTCTTGTCAAATACAGTATCAGTTTTCATCTTAACTGGCTTTTTGGTAGGGTTTTTCCATTGAATAAATATTTTCTTAACTGTTAATTTCCAACTATACCTAAGTAGGGGTTGAGTAAATAAAGGTTAAGAAAAACGAGAAGAAGTCAAGAATTTTGGATTTGTTATTTTGTTAGACACCCTGTATAAGTGCACCTTATGCAGAGATAGGCTAATCGAGACTGGACGTACAGTTTAAAGTGAGAACCGAATGATATGTTATGGTGTATTTAAAGGGAATAGCCTATACAGTACAGTACAAAGTCTGCGGGGAACAGAATTTCATCAGTGGTTGACTGCCTTTTCTTTGGGAAGTTCTCTTGTTGACTTCTAGCCACATTTAAATCCTTGCATTCAGCGAAGTCCGGCTTATTGGGGTCTGGATTAACGAGGTTTTACTGTATGTGTGATATATCCGTTCTGGCAGTTTCAGCCCACAATTCAGTTTCATTTTGATATATCGCTGTGTTTTGGTGAGATACACTAAATCTCATCTTAACATGGATATGATGATTATGTTCACTGCGTCTTTAACTTCACGGTTCATATATGAAGACCCACTAACAGACAAACTACGGTTATATGTGTACTGCCGGGCTTCGAGTGCATACCGCACGTTTTGCCTGTTCAAGAGTTCTTCGCTCGAGCAGCGAAGAAGGTCTTAATTTCGTATGCTACCTAGCGTCGTTCGTGCGAACTATTTGACACTTGACCGAAATCGTCTCCTTGCGGCACTCTCGTGTACAGGATCTTTTTACATGAGTCACCTAATAAATACTACTGGAATATGCTGGCGTTGTCTTATTTTTTCCGATCATTCCTCGCACAGCATCATAGACGACTCCCTGCTTTATCGTTACCAGTGCTCGAAGTGGAGGGTGGTGCAAGAGATGGTATAGCCCAGGGGCTTCCAACTCGCGGGCCGCATGCGGCCCCCGTTGTCTTTTTCTGCGGCCCGCGAAGCCAGTTTGCAAAATACATTAATTTTATTTATTTTTATTAAAATACGTTCTTTTTTTACTGATGGAACGGATGCTCTGTGAAGAAAGACAATATCACAGGTATAATTGATTTTGCAGTCAATAATGATAATCAGAAGAATCTAAAGTGACGTAACGTTCTCTTCACACCATGCATTCCATCCCTTCGCTATGTGGAATGAACTCGTCTGCTTCCGCGAAGGCTTCACTCTTTGTGTTCAGAAACAAACTGCAGAGAGGCGCTATAGAGATCTGTTTTACTACGCACGAAGTACATAGAGATTTCCATTGTTCCAACTCGGATTGTACTGTGACTGATTGTTAAAGTTTGTGCAAATATCGAAATGAGCAATATCTCCAAAAAACGTAAGATTGAAAATTAAAATAGCTTCTCTCCAACTTAAATTGTGTTTATTTGCAAGGCAATGTGTTCCTTCAAACTAGGCAAGAAAAGGGGCCAGAGTTTTTCCAATACCTTTCAAAGGAACGCTTTCCAAACCTTCATAGTTTTGGGCAAAGAATGACATCGATGTTCGGCAGCACATACACATGTGAAAGTGTTTTTTCTTCAATGAAGTTCATCAAGAACCGCTACAGAAGTCGACTGGCAGATTCTTCACTGAGACTTTCAAATACAGATATTGAAGTGGACATTCCAACTTTAATAAAGAAACAGATGGGCCTCAATTTTCACATTGAACACTTACTATGAAGGATTCTTATTTGTATGATGTGTCTTTAATTTCTTTCAATTCATCAATAAGTATTGGGTTTTTGTGAAATAAATTGTAATTATACAATTTTGATTTGTAATTCCATTGTTGTATTGCCTCATTTTAGAAATTTAGGTCATGCGAAAGTACTACATTTTCAGTTCAGTACTTACAATTTTTGTAATTTTTAATCCCCCCCCCCCAATAAAAATGCGGCCCGCCTATCAACTGCGGGATATAATTTTGGCCCTCGGACCTTTTGAAGTTGAAAACCACTGGTATAGCCTATACCCTCAGCCAAGAAAATTGACACAAAACACCCCGCTGGCCCCAAGGCTCAAGCGAGCATGACCCCCAGCTAACAATTTCCACTTTGATCACCGATCGTTACATCATCTTTTTGTTGAATCCATATTGTGCTAAATAAGCACAAACATTCTAATAGGGCTTGGCGAGAATTGGACGAGTTCCCGATCGCCTCTCTCCAATCTCCAGTCCTTTGTTTGCCCGCGGAATCTCCATCATTCCCGTGCGTGCGAAACGTCGGGGTCCGCGAGATGTGGGAAAACTCGAATGGAGAAAGTGGAAAAAAATCTGGAGAGGTTCGTGACCTCCCGGGGTAATATTCGTGATCCCAGCCTTCTACGTCATTAACGTTGCGAACCTCTTTCCATCCTCTCCTCCCCCGCTCCTCTGCTTCCCACTCTCCGCCCCTGTCATCCTCTCTTCTCCTGGGCAGCGTTCGTGCGCGTGAAACTTGATACTCTAATTAACGTTTTCAGGATTAATGCAAGGACTGCACAAATCTGGTGTTGGAACAAAGCCAGCGTGTTTGTTCCTGATATTGCCCCCCATCCCCCTCCCTCCCTCTGTTCCTTTCCCAGAATTTGTTATTCCGACTTTGCGTCGGATCATATATTTTGCCCTGATCCTTTTAGTTTCGTCTGTGTTTCGTTGTGCTAAATTATATAATGCAGACAGATATCATGGCCATGAAGAAAAAAGCCGATGGTATCTTATGGACTAAAGCGTGGTGGGAGCAGAGATAAATGTGTCTGCATATGCGCAGGGAAAGGATAACAGTGTCTTCAGCATGTGTTAATGCTTGCATGGACCATTGGCGTCCGCAGGGAGGGTCAAGGGAGTCGCTTTCCCCCTCTGGAATGTAAAAAAAAATCCTTACTAAATAGCAGTTTCTGTCTGGAAAGTATTCCTTTTCTTCTTTCTGTTGTTCTTTCTTCCTTTAGTTTTTCGCCCTCCTTCCTATGTCTTCTTGTTTGTATCTTTCTTTTCCGTTTTTTGTCTTTATACTCTTCCCCTCTCACTACTTCTTTTCCTCTATCTCCCGATTCTGTTTATTCCTTTCTTTGTCTCTTTCAGTTTTCGTTCTTTTTCTCAAACTTCATTCTTTCTCTGTCTTTTCCATATATTTTTTCTTGCTTTTTTTCTCTCCACTGCTGTCTTATGTCTTCTACTATCTCTATGCTTCCCTTAATTTAAACGTTTCGTATTTTGAGGCTACTAGTAAACATGACAATTTTCAAAAAAGCTTCTTGATTAATTTAATTTTGATCAGCTATATTATTCTCTCCATTATTTCTCTACTAACCTTTCTCTCACGTTTTCTGTCTTCTTCTCTCATTCATTCTCTTTCCCCTCTATCCACGTTTATTTTTGGCTCTCTCTTCCTCTTTCCGTTTCTTGTATTTCTGTCTCCCTCTTGCTCATTAGTCCTCTCTCTCTTTTAAAATGTTTCTATTTCACGATCTCGCAGATTACATAAGCCAGAAAGTTTTCACAGCCTTTCTTCTAGGGTCTGTACTCTATCCCGGGAATCTGTGGAGCAAGTGAGCGAAAACAAGTCTACTCGAGAGGGCTCGATGAACGCGTGAGAGGGGAAGTGAGTGGATGAAAAGGAAAATGAGGTTGCAGCTACCAGCTCCGCCCACTCGCTTTCTCCCCTTCTCTACCGTTATGCGCGGTCTTACTCCAGATTCCCGGGACAGATTATAGGCCAGAGATCGCCACGCCAGAACAAGTCTGGTCACTCCGTGTTTCCAATGTCCAATTGTATAGGGTTTTCCAATAAGAACTATATGATTTTACAATGAAATAAAATGAAAACTATTTCAGATATAACCAAACTTTTTATATTATTTTGAAGCATAGTTTATTACATTATGTTTTGGATAACACATCATTTAAGTGTCCACACGCGAGTGAATTCGATTCACCCAATTTTCGATGACTTTGTGCAATAACTCGGGCCTAATGTCACGAATGCAGCGTTCGATGTTCAATCTTAATGCATCAAGGGTTCGTGGTCTGTTTGCATGGACTATAGATTTCAAATAACCCCACAAAAAGCAATCTAAAGGAGTTAAATCATAACTTCTTGGAGGCCAACTAACAGTTGCATTTCTTGAAATTATCCTTTCACCAAACTGTTCTTGCAATACGTTGATAGTGGCATTAGCAGTGTGACATGTGGCACCGTCTTGTTGGAACCACATGTCCTCCAAATCAATTTAATCTAAATTTGGCTACAAAGAATCTGTTAACATCAATCGGTACCGCTCACCAGTCACTGTAACTGCATCTCCTACCTCGTTTTGGAATAAAAATGGTCCGATGATGCCACCATGCCATAAACCACACCATACAGTGACCTTTTGCGGATGCAAGGGCTTCGCGTGAATCTCTTGTAGATTCTTTTTACACCAAGAAACGACAATTTTGTTTAACAGAAATGAGCTCCATATGAGAAGATAATTTTCTTGCCCAAAATTATGATCAGTTTCAAGTTCAATAGAACATCTATTTTCATAATTTTTTTTGGATAATAACCAAACGTTCTTGAAGCGTGTATTTAGCCATGATGAATTATCACAGTATTCTAAACACAAATGACAACTAGTGACAGTTATAACATTTGAAGCATAGTTGCCAGTTCATTTCAAAATCATATCATTCTTATTGGAAAACCCTTTATAACATTGTATCATCTTACTTAAGCCAACAAAAAGCACCTACCAATCACCATCCAGTAGAACTGACAAACTCGCGGGAGCTGACGTTCTGGTTTTAAATTAAGAGCACCAGGGCAGAAGCGCATTCAGGGTGTGGGTGGGCTTTTTCGGGGATTAACCCTCTTTTCTCTTTTGCAAGTTCAGTTCCCAGTAGCATTCATTTGAGACAACCTCTTTGAATTAACAGTTGTAATTGGTTTAGATAGAGCGCTTGTCTTACTGAAGTAAATAAAATTCAATACAGTGTAATCGAAAATGAGGTGGGGAGAAGGGTGTAATGTTAACGTTTATTGCGATATTTTCGTAGCATTTGTCGAATTGTTCCACTTGAGAATTGAGCTTAAAGTAAAAACCTGAATTTCCTGAGAACCACATTGCGGCAAGCTGGAAGTGGTTAGCTAAGTTAAATTAGTTTTTGTATTGTGGTGGTAAGGCTTCAGCCCCACGAGCCATCTCCGTGGATGCGCCCAACTGACGTCACGAGACGTTAAGACCAGACCCCCACTGCCACCCCATTAGGTAGCTGTCTACAATAGATCTTCCACAGTAATCTCCCCGGGGAAATGGAATGCATTGCAAAATTCGCTGGCATCTATCACGTCTGATGACAGATCCAAATTAAAACGCAAGGAATATATATTGGCGCATCAACCGGATGGAACCTTGTCAAGGGAACGCTGGAATTTGTGATGAAACGGTGTGTGCTGTCGTCGTCTCAGTTTTCATGTGTGTGTGTGCTTCAATCTTTTCTCTTTTAATCATTTGTACTGTATTATTGTGTCATTTTCTTTCTAACGCTTGGTAAGTTTGAAATTGTTCTGTATTAAGAGTACTACGAAAGGACCACTTTCGTACTCGAGTTTTCCACCCTCGAGCGTGCGAAGTTTGAGTGTATACAATCAAATAACATTTTATTGTAGACATTTATGGTAGTTTCAGCCCACAATCAAATAATCTATTTCATTGTGAATACATTTGGTACTATTATAGTATGGGGGTGACACCTATAAATCATATATTTCGCACTTTTTTACATTGCTAATGTACTATTTTGGAATGCGGAACATTTCCTAAGGTGGAATAATGCATTTCTAACTAAGATAATGTCTATATCTTTCATTTACGAGTACTTACTGTTACTTGTTATTTCGATTCTGTAACACACATTATGGCGACATTGTACTGGTTCATCGCACGTTGTGCAAGTGTTTTGTCGATTTATGCAGTGTTGCAACCTCGTTCACTGGAAAATACCTACTTTCGTGACCGGATTTGAAATAATGCTAATACCTCGCAAACCATTGACGTTAGCCCCACAAACCATTGACGTTAGCCCCACAAACCATTGACGTTAGCCCCACAAACCATTCACGTTAGCCCCAAAAACCATTCACGTTAGACCCAAAAACCATTTCCCGTAAGGTTAGGTTAGGTTATAAGTTAGGTTAGGCAAGCATAGTTAAAAAAAAAATACTCGACATGTCATGTTCTAGTGAAAACACGGCGAGTTTGGAACACTGACTACGGGATTACGTCCTCTAACACACTGAACATTGTGCTCTCGTGCAGAAAGCAAATGGCGGCAGCAGAAACAGCGTGTCGGACAGAGATTTTCGCAGAAAACAACATGTATTCGCATTAAAATGGATGAAAACTACATTCTCGAACTTCCACAACGCTACAGAAAACGATTTCAATGTTACCCTACATTTTAAC
Source organism: Lepisma saccharinum (assembly GCF_977018435.1). Lineage (NCBI taxonomy): Eukaryota > Metazoa > Arthropoda > Insecta > Zygentoma > Lepismatidae > Lepisma > Lepisma saccharinum. The sequence continues at coordinate 69,608,177 of NC_139237.1, forward strand.
ATGGAGATGATGACTATGTTGACTTACCTTTCAATTTCACCGAGTCTTTCACTTCACAATCTATATTTGAGGCCCCCACTACCACAGACAAATTACGGTTATACAGTCCAAGAGATACCAGAGATTCGTAAAGCATCATCCCTAGAACTAGAACTGATCCACAAGATTTACCCGTCACCAGGAGAGTTAAACAAAACTTTCAACTGCACCGCCTTCGGGCGTTGAAAAATCCAAATATTCGCGACACATCTGCATACATATTGGTGACGCGCTGCAACGCTCACAAGAGAGTTGTAAGTAAGTGAGTTTTCGTCAATGAACTGTAGTGATCACCACTTAATAAAACAATTACACACAGATTGAATCGCTTCTACAGGATCGCAACACATTCACTCGACATTTAGGCCTACATCTCTAAATGTCCCCCACGCAATACAAATCCACAGAAACTAAATTCACTTCTTTCAACTGACGCCTTTTCCCTATTAAATCTGCTATTCTGTTTACGTCGCTACAATAACGGCTTCTCTTTTTCGTGGTCGAAAGAAACACAATTGTAGGAGAATATTGTTGAAAGGCTACATTTATGTAAACACTGGATGCAACACCTCTATTGTTTGAATGTAACAATGTTTACCTACAGTGAGAATCGTAGAACTTAAGACCTTCTGTAAACAAAAGCACGTGTACCCTAACAGTGTTGCAAACTTATGAAAAAAAATAATCCACATAGCTTACAAGGTGTAAAAACTTCCATTTTCAACAGATGCGGAATAAGCAGTGTATCACCGATGACCTGTTGAAAGTTATTGAATGTATGTAAAAAAAAAAAATAATTAAAATGTACATCTTGCCTGGTGGCCGACTTTCAGACTCATCACCGAAGTTCCCTCGTTCGAATCCCGGCATGGGTGTTATTTGTGAGTGTCCCTTCATCAATTTCATCTGACGATCACTCATTCTCATCGTCGGGATTAGCCAAAAGTAGAAGAAAAGGAACGCTAAATTAAAAAAATCAAATACAAAATTTACATCTTATCCCCCAGGAGTAAGACGGTTCCGTACCAAAGGATTAATTTTCTCTCATATTTTAATAAAAGAAACCTTGCTAGAAGAATGTGACACATTGAGATAAATTACGTTTTGAAACCGGGGTTTCTTCATTAAATTTATTTCATGTTTGAAAGTGTTATGATTTATTATTAATTAGATAAAAATAATGGAAATAACTCATTTGGTTTGATTGATTTGCTTTATTTTACTTCCCCTCTTGTGCCACTTATGGCTAATTTGCGAAGATGGGGATGAATGATAATGATATGATGAAATCGATGAATGGGCATTCACAAACATCCATGCCCAGGCCATGATTCGAACCCGGGACCCCTGGCGTCGTTGCGCGATCTGCTAACCACTCCGTCACGGGGGCGGCCAACTAATTTGGAATTCAAATATCACCTATCCCTCATCGTCTCGTAACTAATGACAAATGTGCGTGTCACAACGTGGTCGATCTACACCTCAATGTCACACATTCCAGTATCTTCCAGAGTGTACTTCAACATCTCTAAAGTTACTTCATCTAAAAACACACTCGTATGTCCTTTTCATCCCGTTCAAAAATGCTGGATTATGCATTAGACACACCAAGGGAAACTAAAACGGCAACTTAGAGAAGCATAAAAGTGAGGAAAGAAGACTGTAGAATACAGAAATATTTTGAGGCAGTCATATTTTATTGTACGCTACATATAAAATAAAATGCATATTTGGGGGTGAATTTTTAAATATTGTCACATTTTTCTTCTCTCTTGTGAGGTGTTCATTTTAAATCAACCTCCCTCATCCTACGGCCTGCCCTCCTTCATCCGCAAAAGTATTCCGGAGTGTGAGGATGTCACCATCCGGATGGTGAACACCTCTGTATTATAGATCGACTCCTGCGTCCCACCCCTTCCCCATCCCCGGAGGATCGTCACTGACAATGTGAAATCACACTATCATATGCCGACATTCGACATACCACTTCCGTTTCTGTACTTGACTTAGTGAGAAGTATTGAGGTTGGCAACAGCCTAATAACGGATTTCTTCCGCATCATGTAGTCCGTTCTATGAAAGTACGCTAATGGAAGAAAAACGTGTAAATTACGTTGGATTATACATTTTAAAATATATTTTCATTAAAGGTTTCTGTTTCTAATAATAATACGAGATTATTGTATAAATTACAATCGATCACGTGAACAGCAAGAAAATAGCGCCAGTTTCGAACATGGCGACTTCCATGCGTGCAGGAAGGTCTCCCGTCTTTTTAGAGTAGTCTTTCGGAAATACAGCCGTTTGAAAAGTGGCAAGAAGCAGGTTGTTCTTAACGTTTATGTGACGTTGTGTCGGTGCTATCCTGAGCAAGCAGTGAAGCTGGTGTCCAAGTGTAATTGTGTGTCTGCGTCTTTGTGTTTTCGGTGTGGTGAAGGGGAAGATGTTGATAGTGATGATTGATGACGATCTCCCCAATTTTAGCAGTCGACGTTAAATCGCCTCATCCCTTTCCTTTTTTGGGAAGCAAATTTGACAGACTGTACTCTGACAGGATGGTGTCTAGCGCCGAAAATACCTCAAGTTCAAAAAGGTACTGCTGAATCAAGGTATGAAAATACATTACTTTTTGAGACGTGCGTAAATAATGTGCTTATTATCGTCTTCTTGTTTTCTAGTGGACAAGAAACCGAGAGAAAGATAAACAATCTCTTTTTATTTCCCGGCTTATCTTTGTTTAGCTTCTGCTAAAACTGGCGGTATATTTGTTGCACAAAGGAGAAAACAACACTCTACATGTCAACAATGTTGGGCAATAATTTGGTGGGAGAGGAAGCAATAAAACCAAAAGGCTTGAATTTACTGAAACGAATCTCTCACTCTCTTGTATAACTTTGGCGCTGTCATACTGAGAGAGGAGGGGGGAAGGGGGATCTGTTAAAACCCAGTGTTAGATAAATGGGACTTTTGGCGTAGAAAAATATGTTCATTCTTGAATAAGAACACGTATTTAATCACTTGTAGAAAATACACTATCTGGCCATTCGTCACCGGACACCTGGAACGAGTACTTTAATCCGGTTTCAGGCGTCCGTCAGTATCGTGTGGGGCCACCTTTCGCAGCAAGTACAGCCACAACCCTCTGAGGAAGACTGTCCACCAAATTGCGATAGGTTTCGACGGGAATCCTGCTCCATTCCTCTTGCAAAGCGGCGAACAACTCTTTAGTGTTTTTTGGGGGGCGTGGCCTGGCTCTCAACCGGCGCTCCAACTCGTCCCAAAGATGCTCATTCAGGTTGAGATCAGGACTTTGGGCGGGCCAATCAAGTTTTTGCACACCCATATCCTCGAACCACGTGTTGATCACACCTGCCGTATGACATGGGGCATTGTCGTGCTGAAACAGATAAGGACCACTACCGAATTGTGCCCACAATGTCGGTAGCGCAGAATTGTCCAGGATCGTTAGGTATGCATCTGCATTCATGTTTCCACGCACTAACACAAGGGGACCAAGACCATACCAGGAGAAGCATGACCACACCATGATGCTTCCACATGCCTTTGGTGGGGTGTCCGGTGACGAATGGCCAGATAGTGTATATTATTCTTCAATGTGTAGATTATCAGTTAAAATAAGAATACGTTTTTCCATGTTACGTAAAATGAAAGGTTGCGAGTGAGCAGCATATAATGGCCGCACCATTCACGAACAGCTGGCGCGGAGTGATACGTTACTCGAAGTGAGACGGTTGTTTACAGAAGGTCGGAAGGTTCGTGATTCTTACTTTAGTGCTCCAGTGTGGAAGATCAAGAGAAATAACGGTGATATATTTTCTTTGAAATCTTATTCGTTAAATATGGTCTCAGTAAAGGCACTTTCACTTCAACATTCATTGTATTCTACATCTGGACATAATTTGAAATTCTCTCCTATCTGTGATTGCCACAAGAGAAACACATGAAAGTTGCATTAGAATTTATCTTTCCTTAATTATTGTATGCATATGCCACATGCGTTTGAAGGGGCTAATGGCTGGTTCTGGGGGGTGGGCTTAGCTCCCCCTAGCCCCCACATAACTACGCCTATGGTTATACTAGTATACGGTTCGATGTTACATCACAGAGCGGTTTCGATGTTATTCAAAACACCTTTTCGAAACAAGCGAAATTCAAGGAATTTTGTTTTGGCGAAGGGAATACTAACCATATTGGTTTCAAATAGCTGCACGTGTATTCAGTAATGCACAAGTTTGTATGTTCGTAATGTAGGGTGACCAGATATTTGTTGACCAAAAAGAGTATAGTCTATAGGTTGAAAGTGCGCATGAGTCATTCCATGCGAAATCAACACAGCCTTTGACCTGACCATCTCCGATTTTCATGAAATTTGGGGAGTTGAAACTATGCATGGAACTTAGTAACTATGAAAATTTTTAGTCTCGTGCGTCTTGTAATTGTTAAATTCTTCAAGGTCAAAGTTTGCAGAAATTGCCTTTTTTGAGCCCGCTTAGCTATACTAAATGTGCTGTAACTCCGCCACTATTTTGCCTAGGAATCTCAAATAAAGCTTATTGTACAGGGAATTGAATAAGCTTTCCAGTGATATATAACAAGCTTACCTTTGGATAAAAATATAATTTTGTCACGTGACCTTGACTTTTGACCTAGAATATCTCAAAACATGTCATCACCAAAAGTCGTGAAAAAAATATATTTGGTCCCTCATACCATACTCTAAAACATATCAAAACATGATTCTGGGACTGCAATGGGATCAGAAGATACAAAATAATATGTGTAACTATGTGACTGATAAAAGCCCCATTACATGAACTATGAAGAGTCAAATGTCCCTTAACACTCCCTACAAAATGTGAAGGAGTTATCCTGGGTATAATTGGTCATGAAAGAAATAGGTTAGGCACAGGGAGATCTCTAGCCGTGTGTGTCAAGCGCAGGTCCGGCATATTGTTGACCGCCATATTGAATTAAACGCAATAATTTCAAAGGAAAGGGGGTGATGTGATATATCAAATGAGGCTAGAATTTCACAAGAAATGAAGTGACGAAGGATTTTCCAACGTATCTTACGCCAGCAAAAAGTTATACACATATCTTTCACTTATGATATATGCACATTATAATGTTGTCAAAGTTCCTGTGAGCACACTCGTTGACGTCTCTCACACTCGCATGGACCATTTGGTAATGTAGCATGTGCAACAACATCGCAAGCAGCAACTATGCCTTCTCTCAGATGGTCAATATCAGGGACTTTTAGTGCATGCACCATTCTCTTCAAATGTTTCTGAAGGTAAAAGTCCTCCTAAGATGTTAGATCTGGGGAATGTGTAGGCCTTTTAATAGATCCCCGTGTGCCCATCAATCTGCCTAGAAAATTACCATGAAGAAATTGCGAAAATGTCCACATAGTGTGGTCACACTCTGTCCTGTTTCAAAACTCTCGAAAAGTGCCATATCCCGTAAGCAAGGGTGAAAAAACCTGTTCACTTAACAAATCCAAGAAGCCCTCACCATTTAAGGTTCCGTTGTTGAATATGGACCAACCATTTCCGTTCGCCATACATTATACCACATAATTAGCTTACCAGCAACAACCATTCGACTGAGCAAATCACAGGTATTGCATATTATTTTTATTAACTTCACCGTGAACATAAAAATTAGCCTCGTCACTGAAGATTTTTTCATTCCAAAGGAAGTGTCACGTAATTGTTTGAGATACTTTTCCCAATATTCTTCACTATTCAACTATTTGGTGAATGTACCTGATTAAAATCATATGCAATGGTACGTATACTTCTTTCTCTCCCAAGATGTCAGCGTGATCTCGATGAGTTCCTAACACGTTAGGAGCATTCCAATGCTTTGTTTTTAACACCTCGAAAAAGAGAAAATGGTTACAAGCATGCAGTAATAAATTTTTTCTGGTTAAATATATGTTGGATAAACCTTAGTCACTTCATTTCTCGTGAAATTCTAGCCTCATTTGATATATCACATAACCCCCTTTCCTTTGAAATGTTTGCGTTGAATTCAATATGGCGGTCAACAATATGCCGGACCTGCGCTTGACACACACGGCTAGAGATCTCCCTGTGCCTAACCTATTTCTTTCATGACCAATTATACCCAGGATAACTCCTTCACATTTTGTAGGGAGTGTTAAGGGACATTTGACTCTTCATAGTTCATGTAATGGGGCTTTTATCAGTCACATAGTTACACATATTATTTTGTATCTTCTGATCCCATTGCAGTCCCAGAATCATGTTTTGATATGTTTTAGAGTATGGTATGAGGGACCAAATATATTTTTTTCACGACTTTTGGTGATGACATGTTTTGAGATATTCTAGGTCAAAAGTCAAGGTCACGTGACAAAATTATATTTTTATCCAAAGGTAGGCTTGTTATATATCACTGGAAAGCTTATTCAATTCCCTGTACAATAAGCTTTATTTGAGCTTCCTAGGCAAAATAGTGTCGGAGTTAACAGCACATTTAGTATAGCTAAGCGGGCTCAAAAAAGGCAATTTCTGCAAACTTTGACCTTGAATAATTTACAATTACAAGACGCACGAGACTAAAAATTTTCATAGTTACTAAGTTCTATGCATAGTTTCAACTCCCCAAATTTCATGAAAATCGGAGATGGTCAGGTTAAAAATTGCACATATCTGTGTTGATTTGGCATGGAATGACTCGCATGCATTTTGCTCTTTCACGGGATCCGCAAAAATTCCGCGCGACTTCTTGACAGTCTAATTATCCTGGAAATTATGCAAAATTAAAACTTCCTTTTTATTTTACACAAAAAACTATATTTTGTGACTACATAATATCTATTGTGATATTCTGATGCAATTCTTGAATATTCTAAAGCAAATTTCTTGGTATGTTGATGCATATAATTGTAGGAGAGTATTTACACACCAATATTGATCAATATTTTGAACAAATTTTAATTATTGCAATTTTCAAGTATTGGTATCGGTGGGAATCTGTAAGAGTATCGGTATCGGCTCAGCCCTAATCATTATCATTAAATTCCGATGAATTTGAAATATGTTTTGCTTGTTGATGGAATATGAAAATGACACTTGGAATTGTTCATAGGAAATTCTTGAGTCAAGGAGTAAATACTTCAGTTTGTTGACATCTTGACGTTTTCCGTTCTGTGGATTTTAAGGTATTTTTACGCGTAACATAATGAATGAAATTAAATAGCAAGGAAAGAGTATATTTGGGGATTTTTGAAAATTGAAAAGAGTATAGAGTATATGAACCTCTAAAAGAGTATAATACTCTTAAAAAGAGTATGTCTGGTCACCCTACGTAATGCCTTGCACATTCCTGGCGCGCCTGCAGTCTGCTAATTAATTATTTCCCTGTGGTTTCGTGGTGTATCAGGGTAGGCAGTGGGTGTAATTCCACCATACTCTGCTTGCATTGTGAAATCAAGTATTTGTCATATCTGCATCACCGCTATGGTATTGAAGTCGGCTGTCGACGATATCCGGCGTTGCCCGGCTATTTATTTATCCCAATCTTGTATTAGACAGGAAAATAATGAATTCTAGCTATAGTGTAAAATATAACTAATTTTAAATGTGATCGTGAATATCACCAATTAGCTTAGTGACTCCGAAAACTAGGATTCGACACTAATCTAGGTCATTTGTGGCATTTTATTTTAACCCCCTCTCACCCATGCCGATAGGTGATGAACATGGAGTTGAACCGCATTGGGAGTGTCACGAAAACTATGGATTCCATTCGCAACACAGCCTGAATGTTAGACAACTTTAGTAACACAATCGTTGTGCGGATTGCATTGTGTCACGGATGGTTTGTCCGGAATTAATATCTGTGGTTCTCTATTATTTTTACATGTCACCACTTCCCATCCTACCCCTAGGGGCGACAGGGGTGTCTTACCCCAAAATTTTATTTCCAGATTGCAAGTGATACGTGTACCAAGTTGGTTGAAATTGCTCCAGGCGTTCTACAGTTATAGCGGAACGAACAAATACACACACACACACATACATACATCCATTTTTATATATATAGAAGATTAGTGTTTTGGTTTGGTTTTTCGTTTTGTGTGTTCACAAGCATACGTACGTATTTTTTAGACGCTTGAACGAGACTAATTTGAAGACATCCATGGCTTGGAATGGCACTGATCAGTGCTGCAGGGAGAGGATTTCTTTCGAGGGGCAAATACTTCACATGGACGACGCTAGATAGCGTACGGAAATGAGAGCTGCTTTGCTCAGTGAATAACGCTTGAATAGGCAAAACGAACAATGAAATGAAGCCCAATAATGCACTTATAACTCAGGGCTCGAAAAATCCCGATCGCCAGGTCGCCATGGCGACTAAAAATTTCAGCCTGGCAACTGTGATCTTTTACTGTAATATGTATGAAATTTTGATGATTCTAAGTTCAAATTGCAGTTAGCAAATTATTTTTTTATCAAGGTTGTGAACATTCCATAGAGTCGGTAACAATTTCTTACCCTTTGTCCCCTATTTCGTGCTTTCTCAAATAATTTAGCGAAGTTTTGAATACCGTGGTGCTCAGCATCTTATACAGTGTTTCAAAAGTCGCACAACCCAAACTTCGGAAATGTACATTGTGAAAACCGTAAGAGATATTTACTCCGGGTTTTCTGCATTATAAATCCTCATCCATCGAGATATTTTTCAATGCTTAAAATTATCAGTTCACTCCGTACAGAAAATTATATAAATTAATAACTGACGGAAAGCAGCATTCATTTTTTTCCAGAAATGAACTTCTCAGTAAGAAAAATATATAAGAAATTATCGAAGGGTCATAATTAGACATTTGATGACTGATGCCATATCAGTCTGTCATTTGCGACCAATATTGGTCATGTGCAACATTTGATGAGTTTTTGACTGGCGATAATATGGGTTGAGTGAGAAGTGCCATTTTTGGGACATATCTCCGTATATGGCAACACTAACAGGTCGAAATATTGCCAACAGTTGCATGCAACATGTGTCTAAGTATTGGCTATACATTTACGTGAAAAATCAAGATTTTGTGCAGAAATTGGACTCTTGAGAGATTCCTAGGCTGCCCCTGGTTACATTGAATTCTCTTCACTCACTTTCGCCGCTACTGTGCCTGTATTATTGATTCATCATGGCATATTCATTGGAGCAGTGCGTGTGCATTGCTGAAGAGTATTTTACTACTCATTCTTACACTCATGTGCAAGAGGTTTTCCAATAAAAATGCCCTGCTTCTGCTGTACCTCACAAAGCAACTGTTTTACAACCAGTCAAACACCAACAAATGATCCCCTCAAATTTTTCAAGAGTTGGTATTTATTGTTGAAAATCAGTTCTCAGATGTTTTCAGCAAATTAACAATGTTTTTTTTTTAATAATGTAATTGCTTTTATGTAGATAAATGCTAACCTAAATTTATGAACCCAGTGATAGCCTACAGGATTAGTTTAGTGCACAAAACCCGGTGAAAATATCTCTTAACGATTTCTGATATAGATTTTCAAAGTTCGGATTGCGCGACTTTTGAAACATACTGTAGTATGCACAATTGCTAAAAGTCGTTTTCACGTTCAGAAGACACAATGGACTCTTATGGACAATGCTTTTCTTATGGGAAAATACGAGCGCGCTGTTGTGAAATTTTTCTATTTACAAATTTAGCTTACGTAAAATCGGTACCTGCAGTTTTGCTGGAAATTTTGTAGAGAATACGATGGTGAACACAAAAAACTGGTAACTTGCTTACATATTTTTAGATAAATTAAAAACGCAAATTTTCTGTGAAAACAAAGTTTTTACATTGTTTTCATTCCTAACGTTGAAACATGGCGTAAAATCGAAGCATTCATTATGAAAAAAAATTGACACTGTTTTTTTAATTGTCATAGGTGATGGTGGTGCTCAGAATTTATCAATACTTTAAAGCATATTCGCCTTAAAAAATATTCAAATAAAGTATGTGGAGATTTTTTATATTCGTGCAGTAGAAAATGTCGTCGCTGGCCATTTTGTGTTCTGTAATTTCAAGTAAAAACTTCCAGCGACAAAGTTGTGGAGAAAATAATGAAATTATTTTTATAACCACTCAAAGGTTCCCAGAAATATTACTTCCATGCATTTAGAGTTCCTTTTTAACCCGAACCGCGCGCGAAGTAAGGAGACGTTGTCTGGCCATCTTGAGCTGACTCACCGCAGCATTCCGGCTAATCACCACTAAGTTTTCGAGTTGTTATTTTATTTCCATTCAGTAAAAATATTAACTTCATGCAGTTTGTTATAATAGAATTGCAATGACTTAAATTACAATTATTTCCAATGCTGCTGTTGTGAGCAACATTAGTGCTGTCGCAAATACACGTTGTTTTTGTTTACATTACTGTCGACATTAATACTGAAATGAAGATCACGTACACATAAATTCATAGACACCATATTAACCCTTGAAAGGCTTTCCAACACGTGACAAAATATGGGACTTCAAGATAGAAATATGACATGCCTTGCTTGAGTCATTGACGTCTTATTAGTTCAAGTGGGCCGTAACTCATTTGTTTGTTTGGGTTGCAACAATGAACTGTAACGTTCACAGTATAGTATTAATAATTACATATAATTATCATTATATATACAAAATATGTAACACCTTCATTGTGAAGGAAGCTCATCATTTCCCGGCGACATGAGGTAGCGCTGTATTGGCAACACTGTGCGGTTTCTCCATAAACGCCGTTGTGTCTTCTGAACTTGAAAACGACAGTAGGTGGTTTCCCGGCGCCTGATTTTCAGAGCTGGCGCCTAGCTTTGAGGTAAATTTTTCGAGCACTGCTTATAACCGTGATTTGTGTGTGGTAGTGGGGCCCCAAATATGGATCGTGAAGTAAAAGACTTCGTGAAATTGAAACTTAACTGAACATAGTCATCATCTCCATGTTAAAATGTACACTATCTACCAAAATGTAATTGGGCACGTGTACAAAATGGTTGTCTGGTGCTGCGAACCCTGTTAGAACCTCGTGGAGACACCTCTTGCTGCTATAACAGCAGCCACTCTGTCAGGCATGCTCTCGACTAGTTTGTGGAGGACGTCCATTGGAATGTGTCGCCATTCCTCTTGCAAGATCTCACTCAGTTGCACAATGGAATTTGGCCGCATCTCCCGAGACCTCACCCGCCAGTCCAATGCCTCCCAAAGGTGTTCTATGGGATTGAGATGAGGACTCTGTGCAAGCCAGACCAATCGGTGAACATTGTTGTCGGCATATCATTGCATAGTAGCCTCCGAAACATGCCACCTAACATTGTCATCCTGGAAGTAACAGGGGTCCATTCCGTAAAAACGCCACAAGGTTGGGAGCATTTCATTGTCTTAGTATTGTACAGTATGCCTGTGAGTTCAATGTGCCACGAACAACCACCAGTAGTCCCACTAAATGATACTAAATGAATCAATTTAGATACTAAATTAACCACCATCATAGGTGCCCAATTACTTTTTGGTAGATAGTGTATTTTAATCCATCTTGCCAATACACAACGACATACGAGGACGATTGTTGGCTGAAACTAATACGACGGATATTTTGCACATGTGTATACGATTATATTGTCACTTTAAAATTATATTCGAATCGAATGTATACTCTCGAGATTGGCACGCTCGAGGGTGCAAGACTCGAGCGAGTACGACCGAGCGAAAGTGGTCCCATGCACGCATGCAGTATACTCTAGTACCGAGTACAGACATGTCTCGTCTCGAAATTCGGGATTTTGAGAAGCCGGGAATGGGTCGGGAAATTCTATCCAATCCATATCCCTCGGAGTTCCTTCATGCAGGTCCAACCAAAGGAGTTGCGCAAGTAGGGGTGACCTTTTAGGAAGGCACTTCTACGTCGTAGACGCCGGTAACTGCAGGCCAGCGGGAATCTGGCGCGTGAACCCACAGTCAATGCAACCCTTTGTGGTGTTTTGTGTCGTCACTGTTGATCAATTTAATCTTATCATCATTCATTTTCAGCTTGATAACTAATTCAAATTCACTCCATTCTCGATCTGTCGTAGCCAACCTTCATGGCTTTGGTTAGCACACCGCGCTGGAACGCCAGGGTTCTTCGGTTTCATCATATCATCACTCATTTTTCATCTTAGCGATTAACCAGAATTGACAGAGAAAGGGAAGTAATTAAACCAAATGAAATCGATCTGTCGTATTTGGAGGTCACGTGATCAACACCGCGCTCCGGCTTTACTCTCCTGGCAGGCACGTATCTAGAAATATGTTTCGGGGGATGTACGAACCAAGTGTCTCAGTAATAATAATAATAATAATAATAATGTTTAAATTAAAATAATTATATTAAATGAAATTAATACTAATTACAATACATAAATTAATATTATATTATTATTATTACACGATTAGGTAAAAAGACTGTAGCTATAAAAATAGAGATATAACAGCGAATATTCATTACGTAGCTTACCTTTAGTTAAGATCGGAATAATTTACATACAAACAAGTGCTCTGGCAATGAAATTAATGTCAAATAGGTGAATAATTGAATATTTATCAAATAACAAAATGATGTCACATGTAGTTGGAGAAAAGTAAGTTTCTGATTAAAAAAAGTTCAGAGGATATTAATAACCATCGATTATGCAGCAAATGCTAATATTTTCATTACTTAATTTTAGTACTTGGTAAGTCTTTCGGGGGGTCCGGCCCCTGGACCCCTTCTAAATACGTCCTTCCTGTCCCTCAAAGCCGTATGAACCTAATATCATCCTTGTCTTCCAATAATTTCAGAGGAAATTATACAAAAACGGCTAAACGAATATATTTTTAATTATTTAATTTTAGTACTTGATAAATTTTCTGGGGGGGTCCGGACCCCTTGGACCCCCCTAAATACGTCCTTGTCTCCTGGTAGTCATTGATTACAGGCTGGGTATGCCGCTCTATACGCGGACTTCGTAATTTTTCCATCTTATAGCATCCGTTGCGGGAATCGAACCCGGGTCCCCCGTTCGGCAGCCAGACGCGTATGTGGTCCACGATCTGGCAGTCTCTCTAGCGTATGCCCACACACGCGCCACCGACTGGCCTAGTGTGAATAAACTCTAGGATTCTCCGCTGGTTATTCGTGACATGATTTTGCCTATTCATGATCGTGTCGTATTTTTTATATCACTGCGCAGGCTATAAGAAGGCATGATCCAACACCTGAATCATTCGATATAAGACGACAGACATTAGCCACTACGCTATTGTATGTCACACTATTTTCATAAATATGAGTATTTTTGCAGACGTTTTAAGTGGGCCTGTACGAATCGAGCCACTTTCGCCTCGAATACGGAGAGGGATCAAGTAGCCCGTATGCGGGCGCCCCTGAACCGAATCAGATCGTAACGCAGTTGCATCTGCAAAGCGACAGCGTGTGCCCGCTTGTTCTCTTAATATATGGCCACCGGCAGTGATGAAATATCGGCCTGTGCTTCCGGCTGGAAGCGATTTGTTTCGTGCCAACGCGTTCGCATGTGTCTCCGTCCATATGTCGGCAGCGTTCTTACAACATGTAGGCTATTAGTAGGATTCTGTTCTGCATATGTGTCCCTATTCTGCACGGCTCTGTCGATCCCCAGCCAGGAAAATTGTGCATGTACTAGCATTTCACAAGAAGTTAGGAATGGATGTTTACCAAATGTGGTGTGCCAGCTTCCGTAGTAGAGTGGTATGCATAAGTATTTCCGATCAATTGTCCATGGCCATTTTCATTAATTTTCCTCTTGCATCCTACGCGTTGTTTTAAGGAATATATATTTTTTACTATGCTGTCAGCAGAATTGATTTCGATTTTGTTATTTAGCGTTTCTTTTCTGACACTTTTGGTTAATCGCGACGATGAGGATGAGTGATTGAATTGTTGTTTTAAGTCCACTTTATGCACAGAAAGGCTAATCAGGACTGGGCCTACAGTTTAAAGCGGGATCCGAACCACTATGTGCCTCCACCGCGTATCCAACCCGGGACCCCTTGCTTACAAAGGTGATGAATTTGATGAAGGGACACTTACCCATGGCCAGGGATTCGAACCCGGGGCCGCTGGCGTCGTAGGGTGCTGCGCTAACTACTCCGCCACGGTGCTTGGTACTGTCAGCAGATCGCTTGGCGTTTTGTTTGAATTCTTGACACTCTGATTGGGTAAAATAATCTGAACGAGTATGGTTATGGACAGTTTGCGTGGTGATACTTATGCATCCCACTGTACAGCGCAGAGGTAACAAACTGACAGAAAAGTGTTGAGCTAGCAGATGGCAGCGAACTCCAGGTGAAGAAAATTCCTCCAAGAAGAATCGCGTGTAAGGGAGCTTTCAGACCGAAGCGACAAGCGACACAAGCTTCATGTATCACTTGTCGCTCGGACTGGGCCGTTTTCTCAATACCGTAGGTCGTATCTCCTTGATCTGTTGTTCGCGCATTCGTTGTGAATGGTTTGGCATAGGGAGCTGTCAGACCGAAGCGACAAGCTGCACCAGGCAAGGTGAATTCACACCGAAGCGCCTACATGGGGACCTTCAGTCCGAAGCAAAACATTTACCGTGCATGCGCGAACAATGTCCCCAAGCGACACGATGTACGGTATTGAGAAAACGGCCCAGTCCGAGTGACACACAAGCGACACGTGCAGCTTGTGTCGTTTGCCGCTTATCGCTTCGATCTGAAATCTCACGACGGACCAGCGACGCTACGATCTTACGTCCCAATAAGATTCGCAGTTTTTTTATTCGCAGAGACAACTTGTTTTCATTTCGATGTTCAAATCACTGACTGGAACATAACAATATTGCACAAAATGACAGTTTCCAGCCAGAAATATATTTGTGTTTTTCACGCAAGCTTTACTAGGCGTGGTCAACTCTCATGCACGTGCGGAGTGGTCATCACAGCGCGCTAAGACTACAAGGGTCCCGGGTTCGATTCCCGGCCTCGGCCTGGGCGTTCTTTTGCGAGTGTCCCTTCATCATGTCACGCTTCCTCATCGTCGCGATTAGCTAAAAGTGGCAGAAAATTGACGCTAAGTAACAAAATCAAAGCCAGTCGTGGAGTTCACGTCGCCAAAAATAAGAAATTATCATCCCCGATATATTAGAACGTTTGCACGCTACCAGTCTGGTATTTACTCTTGTGGTCGAGATTCAAGGGAAAGGGGTGGTAAGTGCTCCATTGATTAACAAAACACTCGTGTCCAAGGTCAAAGCGGTTAGAGAGGCTGAGGAGACTGGCAGAGGCCCATATGGCGGACGGGAGCGAATGCAGTTCCTTGACGCGGCTTCCAGATAGTGTGAGAGGAATGCGAAATGCAGAGCTCCCACATGCCACCCGCCATTCAACACACGCGTGCACCACGCAGCAGGAATCCGATAGTGTACAAAAGTCAAGAATTACATTTTTTTCCCTTCTCGGTTTACATATATACTGAGATTGCCACGGCTCTGCCAATTCCCATTCAAGAAAAAGAATCCAGGCCGCGTCCAACCCTAGACAGTCACTGATATCTCCGGAACTACTAGAGCAAGAAAGATGAAATTTGCTCGACTGATAGACCTCCAAACGGCATTAGCTTGATCAGCCCGCATGGCGTAACGCTGTCGCCTTGTGATCCGTGAGCATTTTACAGGCTACCGAGGCTTTGACGTCTGGACTCACAGCCAGAATAATTATGTTTGTAATTATTACTTCATCCATTTCATCTTGTCATCCTTCATCCTCATCATCACAATTAGCCAAAAGTGGCAGAAGAGCCAAGTAAAATAAATCAACCAATCGAGGGCTTCCCCGAAAGCGTAGTGGTAACGTCGTCGTCCTGTAATCAATGTGTTCCGGGTTCGATACCCGGTGGAGCCACATAGTGATTCGGATCCCACTTTAAACTGTAGGTCCACTCCCGATTAGAATATCGGTGCATAAAGTGGACTTGAAACTCAAACTCAAAGGGTCTGAAGTTCCATCCCTCCATTTTTTTATACAGGGCGTATCAGAAGTAATAGCGCAAACTGACACAGTTGAAAGCGCACGATAATAGAAGCAAAAAAAGTCTCAGTAAACATGGGTCTGCAAACGAGCCGTTTTCGAGATAATCGCGAATGTGTGATTACAAGCCGTCACTGACTTCATTGTTTGCAAACGTCGTCCTAGTTGGTAAAATGCTAATAGTGTGTTCGAATGTGTGGTTAGAAGCCGTCACTGATATTGCATTTTGTAAACACCGAGTGCTTTACTCCTTGCGAGTTCCGAGGTTTTCTCTTTGTTTACAAAACAGAAGATTTACGAGAGGTGGCGTTGCAATCAAACAGGATGGATTAAATCAGTACACACACAGTCTACTCGTACTGTGGGAGTCACGTCAGTTGTGCTGTACTGCGTAGTGAGAATGGAACCGTATGCAGTGGCGACACTTTGAACACCTCCTTTACCAGGTACGAGTGTACAGTAATTGTAACATGTAACATACTAACGTAGTACTGTATTCCTTGTTAAAATAAGTAGAAAGTTCAATAAAGGCAATGAGATCTCCAATGACTTTTCTTACTGTATTATTAGCATTTTACCAACTAGGACGACGTTTACAAACAATGAAGTCAGTGGCGGCTTGTAACCACACATTCGCAATCATCTCGAAAACGGTCGTTTACTGAGACTTTTTTGCTTCTATTATCGTGCACTTTCAACTGTGTCAGTTTGCGCTATTACTTATGACTCACCCTGTATATTGCCGAATATTATACAAGATGATTAAAAAATATCTAGACAGTTTCACAACGAAATAGATCTTTAACGAACTGCTCCACAGTAACGTACTACAAATGAACAGAAGTAAAGCGCTCAAAGTTCAGTTTCATAGTCACAGATGATGAACGGATTTCTGTAGTCTTCATGAAATGTGTCCATAGCTTCCGTTGCATCATGGTGACAGAGTTTGTCTTGCATATCTAAATTTTTAGTGAAATGAAATGAAACGAATATACGTTACTACCTTGCAATTCTTTTATTATTATAGCGTTTTAAAAGTGTCAAGATCTCTCTTAATCACCCTGTATTAAACATTTACTGTCTCGATAGGAGCGTGATTTCTCATTAGTACAGACATGGCAGTTCACTCGGCAAACATACAGAGGGGCCCTAAAACTGGGATTATGTATTTGGAGAGTAAAATAGTTACTGTTGTAAGGGTATAACAATTTAAAAGCATTTTCGTGTATTTATACACTGTTTTGAATGTTACACTTACAATATGTATTGTGTAACAATACTGTTTCGTAGATCCGGTGGTTCACTCGGCTGGGTGTGTGTCTTCCACGTGGAAGACCCGTGTTCGATTCCCAAGATGGATGATTTCAGGAGGAAAATTTTTCGAGTTCCTGCATGGAACGGCTTTGGGATTCACCAATCTTTTAATAAGTGGGTACCTGGGGAAAATCTTGGAGGTAAAGGCGGCCGGAGCAAGATGCTGATAACATCACGTTCACAAATGTGTCTTCACGGCATGCTACATTGTTCAAGGGACAACTTTAGCTTTTACCTATTTTTATTATTAAATTAGCTATTAAATATTGATTATATCGACTGAAACTTGGTTGTGTATTTTCAAAATGTAATAAAAATTGTTTTGAATAGACTGGATTTTCTGATATGTGTGTCTGAAATCAAATAGTGGTATGTTACATAATGAATTAACTTGATTGGCCAACTGAAGAATGTATAACCAATGAAATGCCGATATACCAGTTCCTATTTGGTATCCATGGAACTTAATGAAATTACACAGTAAACGCTTTTCCGATTCAAGTTGAATGCTGAAATCTAGTAATCTAGAAGTTTTAGAAGTAACTGGAACCCTTCGACTGCGCAAAGTGCACTTGAGTGGACTCGATGCAACGGAGGAATTGAACCTATCCTTGTGTAAAATTGCCGATACTTGGAAACAGGCCCAAAGGTGGAAGGGGGAGCATTAACACCTCAGGAGGCACGGAATATTGCGTTTCGTGGAATTCAGGGCGGTGCTGAATATAATCAGTTCGTGTTTCCACAGGTCATGTAAGCTTAGACCAAAAGCTCTGTGAGACTATCTTTTTTTCTCATTTCTATTTTTCCCTCTCTTGGACATTTCTTTTTCTCTCTCTCAAAGCCTACACATGGTGTAGTGGTAACGCTGTCCCCTTGTTAATGAAGGTGTACTGGGTTTGATCCACGATGGTGCCACATTAGGAAGTGATTCGTATCCCCTTTCAAACTGTAGGGCTAGATCCCAACTAGACTATTTGAACATAAAAGAGACTTAAAATTCTCTCATGTTTCATCTCCCTTACTTTCCCTCCATATCTCCACCTCATTTTCCCTCTCTATTACAACCCCACTTTCCCTATATTACCACTAAACTTTCTCTCTCTATTACAAACCCACTTTCCCTCTTATCACCACCCCACTTTCCCTCTTATCACCACCCCACTTTCCCTCTCTGTCTCCACTCCACTTCCCCCTCTCTATCTCCACCCCACTTTTCCTCTTTGTCCACATCTCACTTTCGCTTTCTTTTCCCACCCTATTTTTTCTCTTGCCACATCTCTCTCACCTTCGCTTTCTTCCCTCACCCTACTTTCCCTCTTTTGCCACATCTCTCACTTTCGCTTTCTTCCCCCACCCTATTTTCCCTATTTTGCCACATCTAACTTTCGCTTTCTTTCCCCACCCTATTTTCCCTATTTTACCACATCTTACTTTCGCTTTCTTTCCCCACCCTATTTTCCCTCTTTTGCCACATCTTACTTTCGCTTTCTTTCCCCACCCTATTTTCCCTCTTTTGCCACATCTTACTTTCGCTTTCTTTTACCACCCTATTTTTCTTCTTTTGCCACAACTCTCTCACTTTCGCTTTCTTCCCCCACCCCACTTTCTCTCCTTTGACACATCTGACTTTTACTTTCTTTCCCCACGGGTGATTCCATATCAATTCAACCAAAAAAAAAGAGGTTTGGGAACCCACCATCTCAGATTTTTATGAAACTTGGTACATTCAATCCTTCCATGGTGGTAAGAAACCACATAAAATTTTTCGCCTATAACTCATCTGGTTTCAGAGTTATGGCCTCTCAAACTTTCAGCCAACTCTCGTTTTTCTTCATTTCCGAAGCCCTCATTGAAACCTGCAGTGCTTTACAAAAAAAATTCTATCTCGCTCACACATGATTCAATCCTTTTCAAATTTCACAACAATATTAACCAAACAATAGGCATTTCAGAAAAAAATATGACATCACATGATATCAATATTTTAGTAAAACAAAAAATTAATAAAAAAAATATTAGCGGGATTTTGTTGCCGAAAACATGCCTTGCTAACATTTCAATTATCATTAAAAGGGAATGAATTAATACCAGCATAAGTATTTTTAAAATTAACCTGGATATGTATTCTAACTTACCCAGCAATAAAAGTTATGGTTATTTTATTCCTTCTATAAATATAATATACTTATGTCTGATATTTGGATGAAATGGCTTCCGGAGTATTAAAATATTTTGGTTAACTCAAAATCAATCAATAATGTGTTATAAATTAATCAGTGAAGCAAACTCGAAATTCTACACTTTTGTTTATTCTTTGAGCATTGTTGTCTTATTATTTCCTTGCTTATTTATAAAATAATTTATCCATATATAAGCAAAATATATATGGTTCAAAAAAATCTTTGTTTAATGTTGTGTTCTTTGTAAGCAGCAGTTTGATGATATGTCAACATTACCTGAGACAGAATAGCAATGAAGATGACAATAATGATGATAATAATAATAATTTATATTATTTTATTAATATGAAATCATCATTGAACAATATCAGTTATTATGGTATCTCCTCCTGCTTCAACATTTGGTGTTTGATGATTTATCCATATAGATATTTAAATGTGATTGACCAAAACACAGGTTTAAAAATTACTGAATATTCCATATATTGCCTATATATATTTTTTACCTTTCCATATATGTGCATGCAACATATACAAAAATTTACTTTGTGACACAAGTTGTATACTTTGACACAGATTATCTTGTCCATTGAACTTATAACCTTTTGCCATCCAGATTTTGCTTCTGGTGGATCAACAACAGCCAGCACATGGGGAATTGGTACTGCACATATATCTTCATGTCTTGGCCAATAGAATGATGGGGAAGGAGCATGAAGAAGAATTTCTTCTTTTGCAACATCTTCCTTTCTCTTTCTTTTACACATCTTTCACTTTCTTTCCCCACCCTATTTTCCTTGTTTTGCCACATCTTACTTTCGCTTCTTTCCCCACCCTATTTTCCCTCTTTTGCCACATCTTACTTTCCCTTTCATTTACCACCCTTTTTTTCCTCTTTTGCCACAACTCTCTCACTTTCGCTTTCTTCCCCCACCCTATTTTCCCAATTTTGCCACATCTCACTTTCACTTTCTTTCTCCACCCTATTTTCCCTCTTTTGCACATCTTACTTTCGCTTTCTTTCCCCACCCTATTTTCCCTCATTTGCCACATCTTACTTTCGCTTTCTTTTACCACCCTATTTTCCCTCTTTTGCTACATCTCTTTCACTTTCTTTCCCCACCCTATTTTCCCTCTTTTGGCACATCTTACTTTTGCTTTCTTTCCCCACCCTATTTTCCCTATTTTGCCACATCTTACTTTCGCTTTCTTTCCCCACCCTATTTTCCCTCTTTTGCCACATCTTCCTTTCTCTTTCTTTTACACATCTTTCACTTTCTTTCCCCACCCTATTTTCCCTGTTTTGCCACATCTTACTTTCGCTTTCTTTCCCCACCCTATTTTCCCTCTTTTGCCACATCTTACTTTCGCTTTCTTTGAACACCCTATTTTCCCTCTTTTGCCACATGTCTTTCACTTTAGCTTTCTTCCCCCACCCTATATTCCCTATTTTGCCACATCTCTCTCACTTTAGCTTTCTTCCCCCACCCTATATTCCCTATTTTGCCACATATCTCTCACTTTAGCTTTCTACCCCCACCCTATTTTCCCTATTTTACCACATCTTACTTTCGCTTTCTTTCCCCACCCTATTTTCCCTCTTTTGCCACATCTTACTTTCGCTCTCTTGCTCTCCCTTACTTTCTCTTTCCGTCCCTTTCCTTCTTCTTTCTTTCTGCCTCCCCTTTCATCTCCACTCTTCTCCCTCCTCTTTCTTTACTTTTCCTTTCACTCTCTCTTCCCCCTTTCCCGCTCTCCCTGTAGTTCTCCCCTTTATTTATCTACCATGAATGTGCGCAGGAAGGACCTCTTGATTACAAGGCGACAACCTTAGCTACGACGCTATCAGGAAAGTCCGATGTGGATTTTTTTGTTTTGAGAACATGAGAGCGCCGTATAGTGAGGTTCTTCTGTGCATTTTCGTTTTTAATATTATCAGCAGGGCTAGGAGGTTGAAGACCTATAAATTGCCAAAAAAAAAGACCTAAACAATATAAAAAAAGAACCTGAAAACTGAAAAAAAGGACGTATAAATGTGATCCAAATTAATTAATAACTTCAGTTTTAATTGCATATTTAATTAATTAAAAAAATACAAAATTCTGGTGGTATGGAACACACAGTGCGAAAAAACTATATGAATGAAATGCATGTTCTTTCAGGCGTTATACATTTTTTAGATTAACATAATTTGAAAAATCATATTTGAAGAATCATATTTGGCCTAACCACACTAGGGTTACCTCCTTCAGTCGTCCAAAAATGTGTTGCTCTCCTTTCAGGGATGGTTCAAATATATTTATTTCTCTTTTTTTATTTCTTTACTACAGAAAGGATGTTTTAAGAGGTGATGAACTGATGATGATTCGAATTGAGAATGGGCAGTAAAAACGTAGTCGAAAGAAGGTGAAGTTGCAAAAAAAAGCCGTTAAGACCTAAAAAAGAGGCTAAAAAGGGACAAATAAGCCAAAAAACACCGAAAAAGGCAAAAAAGGACAAATAAAACCCACCTTTTTCTGGCCTACAATGACCCAATATGAACATATATTGTGTTGGGCCTCGTCTTCGTACACTAGGAAACAAAAAAGATTTTTCCTCAACTTCCGAGCCCCTAGTTATCAAATTAATATACCATGTTGAGAACAGAATACTTGAGAAATCTGTAAGCAGTATCTATACGGTTTCCGTCGCTTGTCATGAAAAATTCGCTTGCATTAGTAAACAAGGATCGCGATCCGTCTTTTGCGAATATCACATGACCTGATCTCACTTCCGGCAATTCCGTAAGCCGGCGTTATGATAACGAAAACTCGACGTCAGGAAAAGTGATAGAGAAGAAGAAAACTGTCTCCTTACGCGACATAACGCTAGTCTGAGTAACACCGTAGCAGAATTAACAGCCCATGGAGAGATGCTCCCTCTACAGACACGCTATCTTCGTGTTTTATCGCCAGGGGCATGTCGAAACGGGAAAGTGTCGCGTTGCTTTCCTCGAAAGCACTGCTCTGTTAAGAAGATGACCTAAAAAATCTAAAAGGTTGCCCTATAATATAACCTTAATTTTTTTTTTTGAAATATCTAGAAATATCTATTGAACCAGTAATTTTTGTAGGGGAGATATGGCAATTGATGTAGCTTGAATCTTAATTATTATTATCATGCTTATGGTTATTACTATGAAATAATAAATATTATAAATTTTTAAAAGTAAACAAATTTTATTACACATTATATTTATTATTATTATTATTATTATTGGGGAGACTTTTCTACTCGATTCACCCATTGTGTGAATATCCAGCAAATTTTTTTATTATTTTTATTCTACATTCCATAAGTTAGTGTACTGAAATGTATTGTTATTCTATTTTGTTTTAAATTTTTACGCACCTCGTTCAAGAAAAATCTTTAAAAGTTAGGGTTAAAAGTTTATACTGTGTGACATTTACGTAAAACTCAAATTTTTGAAATTTTGAAAACTATGATGCTATTTATTCTTTGGTTTAAATGGTAGAATATGTATTTTACACTAATTTATTTCCCATTTAACGCACTTTTTACATTGTTATTCTGTTTAAATAGTAACTAACTGAACTTTATTTCCGTTATTAACAATAAAAATAACACGCTTCCTGATTTTTTGCAACTTGAAATATCCAGGTAAATATCCACGGGGGGGGGGGGTCGACGGACCTGCTCAATCCTCCCCCCTCTCTTGATGATCACGCTATAATGATATTTTAGACATTAAATTGTAAGCTTCAAGTTTTCATAAATGATAGTCATGGTACTGGTGAAGGTGTTTGAGTATTTCGACGCAACCGGGTGTTCAAAGTTAGTTTTGCGTCAACTTCATGCTCAGATTGATAAAGTTTGTGTTTTAAGTCCACTTTATGCACAGTAAGGCTAATTGGGACTATACCTAGAAGTAGGCGGGATTCACGGAGCGATCGCCCCTCACAACTGCCAGGCTTTTGAATATATTATAATGCTTGAAACTTTTGAAGACTGAAATGTTTTGTCTTTTATCACCAAGTTTAACAGGCTCGAAAATATTTTTTTTAAGACTACTTCGTGCTCTTAACAGGCTAAACGGAACTGGACCTACAGTTTAAAAACTGGTGTAACACATACAGTTTAAAAACTGGTGTAACACACTAATTTTTGCAACAAAACATCTAATAGAGTGTTCACGGCCTCCATGCTTGGTGTGGTTTGGCTGCAAATAGTGTAACCTAACACCAAAGACGATCCTAAGAAAATGCCAATCCCGCATGAAGACCAGAAGAAGTGTGGTTAGCACAGCGCACTACGACGCAAGGGGTCCCTGGCTCGAATCCAGACCTCAGCGTTCTTTGTGAGTGTCTCTCCATCAATTCCTTCATATCATCCCTCGTCATCATCGTCGCGATTATCCAAGAGTAGCAGATAACCGATGTAAAATAAACCAAATCAATCAACCAAAAGGAATGTCTGTTACCACCACTCTTAGTGGCAACTCAGTTGTATATTTTCTTCATAGAGCGTATGAAGATCTCTAATTGGAATAAGGATGGACAAATCCGGATAATTTTTGATCCAGTTATGGCGTAATTTTTTGTCCGGATTTTCGGATATCCGAAATATACGGTTATTTGGATTATCCTAATTATCCGGATTATCTGAAATGTGCGGTTTTCCAAATGTGTGCATTATCTGGTCAGTTTTTTCGTTTATACATTTTACGAGCTATCCACATATCCTTTTATTCGTCATTTTCGCATTTCACTGTACGGATTTTCTGTAATCCTTCATCAAATCTGTTTTATCCGGATATTCGGATTATTCAGATATCCTAATTATTCTAAAATTCCGACAATCCGGAAATCCTAATTCTCCGGATATTCGGATATTCTGATTATCTGGATATCCTAATTATCCTTAAATTCGGACTATCCGGATATCCTAATTCTTCGGATACTAGGATATTCTGATTATCTGGATATCCTAATTATCTGAAATTCGGACTATCCGGATATCCTAATTATCCGGATACTCTGATATTCTGATTATCTGGATATCCTAATTATCTGAAATTCGTACTATTCGGATATCCTAATTATCCGGATATCCTAATTCTCCGGGTATGCTAATTCTCCGGATACTCTGATATTCTGATTATCTGGATATCCTAATTATCTGAAATTCGGACTATCCGGATTTCCTAATTATCCGGATACTCTGATTATCTGGATATCCTAATTGTTCTGTAATTCCGACAATCCGAATATCCTAATTCTCCGGATACTCGGATATTCTGATTATCTGGATATCCTAATTATGCAGATATCCGGATTATCCGTTGCGTCCTAAACGTATGTCGGATAATTTGAAATCAGGATATCCGTTATCCAGATTTTGAGGCCATTCCTAAACTGGAGTTGTATTTTTCTTCAAATAGAGGTAAAGGAATATTCCCCCTTTCTAACTGCACTTTGACACTCATAGAACTCATTTTCCCCTCCGCGGTACATGAAGACTATAGCGCTGATTCCACATGGTACGTGTTGAGAGCCTGGAGGTGCAGGGATCATAAATTCGTACCCCGGAACATGTTTTCTCGACGCAAACTGCATCGCCGTCGACCGTTACCTGACACTCTTGTTCTTTTATGTTCTCACAGCCTGCCTGGCAGTCCACCGATTCCTCCAGTATCTGCGACAACGACCTTCGGAAACCAACTCAGCCGAGCCAGCCTTTTGAACGACTAGCGTAACGGTAATTGCACCTTATTTTCAGCCACTTCAATTTCGTCTGCGTGGAGAACAAGACCTAATCATGTTTCGTGTTTTCATTTTGCGACTCTTTATTCTCTGTTTGATTGCTGTGTTCATTTATTCGTGGTTGTAGAATGTTTGGATCCCATACGTGCACGGCTACATTTGGCCCGTTTAAATCCACTTTATGCACAGAGAAGCTATTCGGGACGTGGCCTACGGTTTAAAGTGGGATCTGAACTACTGTGTAATGTTCTTCCACCGGGCATCGAACCCGGAACCCCTTGATTAGAATGCGAAGCATTTGGCCATTTTAATTGCTACTGTTGGCCTACTTGGGTTAAGTGATTGTATTTTTTTTGTCATTTTGTGATCTTTTTCAAATATTTTTTTTTCCAGTGGAGGCGTGGGACTATACACAACCCCCTCCAAATCCGAACAGGGATTTTGTTCGAGTGAGAGAATCGTTCTCTCCAGCCAAAGGCTCCTTGATCGAGTCCCGTCCAGAACAGTGCCCTTTGCTAACGGTTAACGCGCTTGTGAGTCGCTACTTCTTTTTTAAATCACAGTTTAATATTTTGTTTCTAGTGTTTTGGACGGCGCAGAAATTTTCCAGGAAAGAGGAAACAAATGCGCGAATCTGCTAAAAGGTTAACTTTTAATCTAATTAATATACTAATATTTATTTATCGAGTTTCAGTGATGCGTAAATTTCCTGTCAAAAGGTATACTACTAAACCAATAAGAGAGAACCCCTCGTGCCCTGTCGTCGAATTTCAGCAATACCTGAACGAAGGGACGAGCATGGGCGATGCAATCAGCTGCTTATCATGTAAATCCTACCATTGCGTTGCCAAAATGTGCGGTTTTCTCCAACACATCGTCGTCACCTTTATTAAGTGCCAAGTGCTTGTATCATCACGAACGGTAAAACCGTACACAGCGAAAGCTTTTGAATCTTTTGACAACGAAAGTATACAGGGTGTAGTTAATAAATATGGCAAAACAGGGGCACCCGGCACAAAGGAAAGATAACAAATGACTGTCCACTTTAGTTCGCGAGTTTGCCAGGGTTTTTCCTCATCTTGATCGAGCTGGTTTAGTTTCTTCTGCTTTCACTAACGGTGATGCGCCAATTGAGGAACTGTGACGAAAGTTTCCAATTCAGGAACGGTTATTTTCACGTGGAATGTTCCTAACTCAGGAACCGCTGCCTCGGGAAGGAATGGGGAGAGGTAAGGACTGATTTTTGAGAGGTTGTTATCGATACTGCACGTTACCTTGAAATACTGCGAACATATATATCCATTCGCAGAAAAAAAGTACTGTGCTTTAAGGGGAGTTTTTTCTTTTCTCTAATATATTTTGAGTATATTGCAGATCTATTGCTTGTAAATTAAGTTAGGTTTGGTAAGGTTAGGAGTTAGACAGGTGTGTATAATGCCAACTATTTCAACCCCAATTCATTCTTGCCGGAGGCAATTAGTAGAACGTCCTGAGTTGGAAAGACATTTCACTGAAATATCCAACTGGTAAAGAACAGCAGTTCCTGAAATGGCACTGCTTGCATTGGAATTGACATAGTTCCTGAGTTGGGAAGTCCTGAAATGGGAATAAATCTTCGCTAACTAACTAAGCAACTGTCGCTCTCTATCTGTATGTGGAATACTCAACATCCTCCTTTTTCTCCCTTTCGTTTTGTCTCCTTCTCTCTTTATCACCTTCTTTCTCTGTCTCTATATATGTGCTTGTAGTACGTGCGTGTGTGTGTGTGTGATATATGAATTTCTGTAAGGGAAACTATGATTGCGTTACTCTGTTGCTAGACACACAGCGTTGGCACTGGACACACAAGACATCCTGCTTGCTTGTCTTCACAACAGCGTTATACCATCTCGTACGTTACAAATCTCTTGAAAATGCATATATCCTGCTTGTTCCAGTGGGCGAAGCTGTCTCAACTCGAACCGGACCGTAGCTCGTTTTGGCCATTTTAGGGATAATGCGAGAAGCCGTGTAGGTATTGTTTACATGATGGATTGCCTACAGGTGTATGCGGACAACATGTGCTTCTCTTGGCTGCTGCAACTTAATGAAACGGAGATGTGTCTGTGGACATGTTCTAGTGACTATCTTACCGCAAGTAGTACTTTTGTTGCATGAGTAGGGGGGGAGGGTTTCCTCGGAGCAATCGACGACGTTACCACTACGCCATCGAAGTCGAAGATTTATCGTAAGATGCATGAATTCCACGTTAAACTGTAGGCCCAATCGCGATTAGCCTACCTGTGCATAAAGTGGATTTCAAGTCGTAAGATTCACAATGCCAGCAATGTAATTTTTCATATTCGCTCATTTTCATTCATTCAATCAGTACTGCAATTGTAGTACTTTTGTAAATTGACTTTTTTTCTGAGGCTGTCAGAAAGATTCCAAAGGTGGGTATGATTCATTGCACTGAACTCAAAAGCCTTCTGACGTAAGCGCGGAATGCTCTCGTGGTTAGGGTAGGCTTGTTAGGTTTAAATCTCCCAGCATAAATACACTACATTTAGCCTAACTACTAAAGTATTTAGCCTGACGCCAGAACACGAAATACGGTGCTTGAAGAATGCTTTTGAGTTGGGTGCGATAAGTGACACCCCGAAAAAATGCAGGCTTGGAGTACGGAGTTGTCGGAAGTGACGTCACCTGGTGCAGTTCGAAAGCGTCAATTAAATGAGCGGTCGAGTCCGCAGTATGCAGTATGCGACATTGCAGACTCGTTCACTACGCACGTTCGCTTGTTCACTTGTTTGAAATCATCGAAGTCAAAAGTCAGTGATGGTTGTAGTTCTTCTATTGTGTGGAAATGTAAGTATGAGGGCAAATCAAAAAGTCTTTGCGCCTAACTATTTATTGCCAGATTACAAACCATAAAATAAAATCAAGATATACCCAATCTTCTACGTACTTTTTGCAATTTTTCCACATAATCACCACACCTGTTGAGGCACTTGTCCCACCGTACCACAAGTTTCACGGAACCAACGACGAACAACGTTCTGCACTTCAGTGTCGTTCGTGAACCTCTGTCCTGTCAGGAACTTCTTCAATGGACGAAAAAGATTGTAATCACTGGGGGCTAGGTCTGGGCTGTACGGGGGATGCTCCATAATCTCCCACCCCCATGACTGAAGTTTGGCGGTTGTTTTTTTTTCACAACGTGTGGTTTCGCGTTGCTCACTTCACGAATACCCTGACGCTGACCCTTTTTCCTAATGGCTGCTCGCAGATGGGAGAGTGTGCGACAGTAGCTTGTCACCATACACTGGCGCCATTTCCCTGTGGATATCTGTGGCTGCTTGTCCTTTGCACCATATAAAACGAATAACACTTCGCTGCTCGTATGGCGTGGACTTCCTGAGCACTCCGGCCATTTTTGCCAACTGATAACAACGCCGTGCCATGGAAGAAATCGGAAGTTACAATATGGCTCGTATATCTCGCTTTTGTAATAATACTACTTATAACAAGCTAGAAAAAATTAGGCGCCAAGACGTTTCGATTTGCCCTCGTATAGCAACTTTAAAAAAATGCTATGTGATTTCTATGGTAAAAAATAAGTATTTTATACCGCGGGAAAGACAATGTGCTCTCAGTTTTACCTACTGATCGTATTTGGCGCTTCAGTCGAAGTGCAATTCGAAAGATTTTCGGTCCAAGGCTTGAAGACTGAACTACGAGTCAATTCTCGAGGGATGTTCGCTTCAAGTACGGTCTTGCATCTTTCGGACACAGCCTGAGATGAAGGGAAGTTTGTGTGGAAAAGGGAAATTTTTGTCCTAGGAAAGGAAATTATGCTCACTGATTGTGACACCACTGATGATAAGGTAGAAGGCGCATCCCGAGCGGTTACCGTAATGGAGATGAAGGCTTTCCATAGGATGTGTAGTGAAAGGATGGCGCAACTTGAGTATCCTTGAGTTTCATCGGAATCTCTCCATATTTTCGAGATATCAAGGTCGACTCACATTCCCTCTCACCCGTTCATTGGTCGAGCAGTCACTACGTTAGCAGAGACTTGTTTTAGTTCGCTTGCCCCAGAGATTCCCGAGAAAGAGTGTACTGTAAGCGATATGGTCGAACAACTAAATTAACTAACTCTGTAGCCTTCTTAAACCCGAAGGTTTATGGCTGCAACAACACAAGCCTTCCATGTGTTCCTGTCCTAGGGAAAATCAATCCTTACCGATTTCCTTTAGGTCCATCCCAACATTATCCCTCCATCTTCGTCTTGGCCTTCCTACAGGTCTCTTACCATCAGGTTTCCCAATTCCCCACAATAATCCCGTAAACTCCTCTCCCATTCGTGCCAGATGGCCTGCCCACCTAAGTCTTCTTGATTTAATTATTCTAATAACATCGGGACACGAATGCAAATTATGCAGTTCTAAGTTATGTAACCTTCTCCACTCACCTGTCTCCTCATCCCTTTTAAGTCCAAATAATTTTATTTTCAAATACTCTTAATTTTTGTTCCTCTTTTTATGTAAGGGCCCAAGTTTCACATCCATATGATACTATAGACAAAATTACTGTTTTATATATTTTAACTTTTAGTTTCTTAGAAACACTAAAGTGGTGCATAAAATCAAACATGGCTGACGGTTTCAAAATGGCGGATTTTCCTGGAGTGGGGAAAGTTTGGGAATTTTGAAGATACGTTCTGTAACACGTCCTGGAAGGTTTTATTTTTGTCTGTCTTTTGCCCGAAGTATAATGACACCGGACTAATAGAACAATTATCGTTTTTCCGTCATTATATTACATACTTTCTGAAAGGTAAGAGTGAATGAAGGTCTTTTTTGACAACAGCAAATTGAGAGGTGCGGAAATTGGAAAAGAGAACGTGCTTTTAATTCAACACTTTTTATACAATAATGAAAATTCTTATACTTTTCGTAATTTTTTTCATTATTTGATTTGTTTTTGCTTGCTAATTTATAAAGTCTTTAAAGGCACCTTTATCAGGCCTCTTTATAGAATCGTGCCGTGTACGTTTGTCTTCAGAGTTATTTTCGGTTTTCAGTCATCGGGCTTCATAGGGTAACGGGTGATTGAAGGGAACTCGAATGCCTGCGAAGACCTATTACGACTCTTGCGGAAGGGAATAGTCTTCGTTTCCTTGGATACTGGATTTTTTTTCTTTCAAGAAGCTTTCTGCTAGCTTACTTACGACGCTGAAGGTGAATTGAATCTTATTTTAGCTTCTGAAGTTTCGATTTTCGTCGGGAAGAGAATTACACGCACGTGTCGAGAAATGTATTTCGGGAAGTGTCCCCGAGAACTAACAATTTGTTTATGGAGTAAAAGACACGTGTTTCCACTACTAACTGCTGTTGTAATTGTTGTAATAAAATTTGAAGACAAATTGACTTGAAATAGTTCTCTTACTTTCTCTCTTCTCCCCATATTTTTCTTTCTCTGTCCCTTTTCTCTTTCCTTCTGTCGGTATCTTTCCTTTTGTCTTTCCTTATGTTACTCTTTCATTCTCTGCCTTTCTCGTTCCCTGTGTTCTTCTTTCCTTCTCTATCTTTTCTTCTGTCTGTTTTTCTCTTTCCTTTTGTCAGTTTTCTCTTTCCTTCTGACTCTCTTTCTCTTTCATTCTGTCTGTCTTTCGTTTTCCTTCTGTCTATCTTTCTCTTTCCTTGTCTTTCTCTTTCCTTCTGTCTGTCTTTCTCTTTCCTTCTTCTGTCTTTCTCTTTCCTTCTGTCTGTCTTTCTCTTTCCTTCTGTCTCTTTCTCTTTCCTTCTGTCTGTCTTTCTCTTTCCTTCTGTCTGTCTTTCTCTTTCCTTCTGTCTGTCTTTCTTTTTTCTTCTGTCTGTCTTTCTTTTTTCTTCTGACTGTCTTTCTCTTTTCTTCTGACTGTCTTTCTCTTTCCTTCTGTCTGTCTTTCTCTTTTCTTCTGACAGTCTTTCTCTTTCCTTCTGTCAGTTTTCTCTTTCCTTCTATCTGTCTTTCTCTTTCCTTCTGTCTGTCTTTCTCTTTCCTTCTGTCTGTCTTACTCTTTCCTTCTATCTGTCTTTCTCTTTCCTTCTGTCTGTCTTTCTCTTTCCTTCTGTCTGTCTTACTCTTTCCTTCTGACTGTCTTTCTCTTTTCTTCTGTCTGTCTTTCTCTTTCCTTCTGACTGTCTTTGTCTTTCCTTCTGACTGTCTTTCTCTTTCCTTCTGCCTGTGTTTCTCTTTCCTTCTATCTGTCTTTCTCTTTCCTTCTGTCTGTCTTTCTCTTTCCTTCTGTCTGTCTTTCTCTTTCCTTCTGTCTGTCTTTCTCTTTCCTTACGCCTGTCTTTCTCTTTCCTGCTGTCAGTTTTCTTTCCTTCTGTCTGTTTTTCTCTTTCCTCCTGTCTGTCTTTCTCTTCATTCTGTCTTCCTCTACACCTTTCTCTTTGTTGCCATTAGTGTTGCCCACGAGACGAGACTTTGGCCTGTCTCGTCTCGTGGAGTCTCGTGGAAATGCTGTCTCGTCTCGAAAATATTCGTTTGTCTTATGACACATGGTCAATCTCGTCTCGTCTCGAATTTTTAAAAGCCTGTCCCGTCTCGTCCCGTGGGCAACACTAGTTGCCATTATCTCCCTCTCACACAAAATTACACCTCCCACGCTAATTTTGCGGACACTAATGTGAAGACCAATAAAAAAAATAAAAACATCTAGTGTGTGCTGCGGATAAAGTTCAGCCTGCAAGTTTGTATTTGTGTTATTTTGCTTTTATTTTCTTTCAGTGTTGCTAATCGCGACTATGAGGATGAGTGATGGTTCGATGAAACTGACACGATATCCAAATAACAGCCATGCCAGGGAATGATTCGAACCCTGAACCTCGGTGGCGAGAGCAGCCTTTGGATATATTAATATTTTTCTTCCTATTGTAATCTATTTGAAATTGGCTAAATGTGGTTTGTTTTACTCGCTATTCAGGATTGAGTGTAGACTAGGAGACACAATGAAATTGTGATTCGTATGACATCAGTACAAGGTTATACCGAAAATGTCGTCGCCTTGTAATCAAGAGATCTCGTGTTCGATACCCGGTGGAGGCACATTGCACAGTGGTTCAGATCCAACGGTAGGTCCAATGTCGATTAGCCTGTCTGTGCATAAAGTGGATTAAAACAACAATTCAAACAAGTTCAGTATAAATATAGAACAACTAAACGTCACATCTGAATTAAATACAACTCTTTTTGGCAACCTGACCAATTGCACACTGTCAGCTCTAATCTTGTACTGCTGTTCTTATGAGCGTCAGTTATTCATTATCTAAAAGTTAGCTTTAATTAGGACAGAATAAACGTTTCTCACTTTGCTTTGGGGCGGGGGAGCATTTTGGTTCAATGTGCATTCGTATATACTGCCTTCCAAAAAAACTCCAAAAGTTTTGGAAGCAATTGTTCATTGCATTTCACAGCATGATGGAAGCAATTGTTCATTGCATTTCACAGCATGATGGAAGCAATTGTTCATTGCATTTCACAGCCATGAATAATTTATCCAAAATTCGGGAATTTTGCTTCTATGTTTGTAGAAAGAAAAAGGTCTCTATACAAAGCATTTCGGATTGCCTTTAGTGTACGTTGACCCATTTATCACAGCCTGAGTGGAGGTTTTTGTATATTCATAAGCCACGCTTCTCCAACTTAGACTCTGAGGGCTTTTGTCTTGTGGAACAACTTCCTTTCCGCAACTTTCCTTTTAAGATTCTACAGGATTTTGCACTTGCGTGTACGCCTGTTGTCGTCTTCAATTTGCAAAAGCCCTTCCTTAAGATACTTCGTGGCGATCGAGGCAATTAAGGAGAAATTATGCAAATTAAACAAGGGCCCAGTTAAGCTTTTCAACGGATGAGTCTTCTGGGTGGATGGTCGTTTAATATGACTATCAATAAAGGGATCGTATATTCGTTTGCATATCATAATTGTTGTTGCATCGTTTACCAAACGGTACTTTTATTGTCACCCTTAAGACCACTTCATTCTTTCTTTCACCGCAGCCTCTTGTACAGTCACGGAAACTTCCGGTTTGTATTGCTAACTCTGATTTCGAATGAGTTCATTACAACCCAGAAGTGTCCGCGACAGTACGCTATTCAATAATACCCACATACCATATATATTATGACGGAAATAACAACATTTTAACACGAATCATTCCCGAATTCTTTTTCCTCAGACCTCAAATTCACCGCAATTAATTGGGACACCTAGGTTATGACATGAACACTCGCTTTCCTGTATGGTGTAATGCGTGTTGCCTAACTCTTCGGCGATAGCGGAAGTTTCTATTGAAATTTCGCTCATCGCCGTGGAGTTACGCAACATGCATACCATACAGGAAAGCGAGTGCACCATTTGTGATAATAACACTGTTGTTTGGGGGATCCTATACAGCACACAAATGTCCAAAAGACATCCATTGGATATCTCTTGGATTTTCAGGTCTAGAGTTCTTCTGGATATCCAATAGATAGCCAGGAATATCCAATAGACATCCGCAGATGTGATATCCATGGGATATCCAAAAATGGATATATTTTGGACGTTTCCGGATCACTTTTGGACATGTTTTGGACATCAAGTGGGCCGTTTTCTGGACATTATATGCATTGATTTAGGCATTTTTTGTAACGTAGGGATACGAAAAGTACATTATTTTGACTACATTTGGATATTATCTGGACATTATATGGTTGATTGATTTAGTTTATTTTACTTCGCGTTTTGTGCCTCTTGGCTAATTTGCAAAGATGGGGATGAGTGATGAATGGACATTCACAAACAACCATGCCCGAGCGGGATTCGAACCCGGGACCCTTGGCGTCGCAGCGCGATGTGCTAACCACTCGGCCACAGGGTCCGGCTGGACATTATATGGATATAACAGGGAAGTTTATTATTATTATTTTATAACTTTATTAGGGCATCATTTAGACATCAAATAGATGTCTCCTAGACTGAATTATATATATATCCTTAAGAAATCGCATGTATACGAGAAAATACTCAGCATTAGTAAAAAAAAATGTGAAGCTAAGGGAATTTCATATATTTGTAACATGCACCCCCCCCTCTCTCTCTCTCTCTCTCTCTCTCTCTCTCTCTCTCTCTCTCTCTCTCTCTCTCTCTCTCTCTCTCTCTCTCTCTCACACACACACACACACACACACACACACACACACACACAAACACATCTCCATGGATCTGATCTGGACATTGTGGATATCCAACGGATATCCCTTTTTAAGATTTGTGCTGTATGGGATGGTGAACACAATAGTAAAAAACCATAAGAGCCCATACTCAACTCTCTAACTTGAGCTCGCCAATAGGAAGAACGGGCGAAAAATCGCCTTCTCGGTCGGTCCTTGTCGCCACGTGGCAAGAAGCTGGTGGGATATCACCGCAGATCAACACCCACGCCAATTTTCTTGGACGACGACAACAGTGTTTTATCAAATGTTTTTAGATTTCTGAGAAGAGCTGGTCTCTTCCACTGTCTGTGAGGAAGCTTTTAGTATATTCTGACTTTTTAATGCATTGTGTTTGTTGCACTTTTAATCTTTCCAAAGTGGCTTTTTACACCCCTTGTTTTAAATTTTTAAGTAAGAATTTTAGAAAAGGGGATATAACCACGTTTACATTGAAGGGTGTAAAATGGCCTAATGTGCCGACGCACTCAAAAATTGTAATCGTTCAATCAATCAATCCTCCACGATTCTTGGGCTGTCGGCTACATTTGGTCGTGGTTTTGCAGTTCGATACGGAGAGAGAGATTTAATGTCGTCCTGCGTAATCCGCTCTGCATGACCCGACCACTGAATGCATTACCGGTGCAAAAAACCTGCGGCGGCAGCAAGGAGGCGAGCGCACGTTCCTCTTCTGGCGTCTGTTCCGCTGACCGCGCCTCGGTACCTTCTGCCACTTAAGCACATTAGAGACCTCCCCCGTCTTTATTTGATCTGCGGTATTTGCGGTCCCTCTCAGGAAATTAACCGCGCGGTTTTCAAGGGGAACTGGCTTCGTCAACATTGTTTTTACCGAAGTGTTGAAACATCTAGAAAGGTGTCTAATACAATCTGGTGTCTTTGTATTTTACAGTCAAACCTCGATTTTACGATATCGTTTAAACAAGACCCGTATCAGACAAATAAAGGTTCTGCCGCTGCAGAACCGGAAACGTTTTTCTAGCGCAATTTAAATTCGGTCCAAGTTGCTTTTTGTTACATTGAAAGAAGATTCCTGGACGTTATTTATATTCATCCGGAAAAAGTTTCCTGCACCGTATTTAAATCATTCAGAAAAAAAGGTACCTGGACCGAATTGAAATGCCTTACAGATAAAAAGGTTCTTTACGGTCCAGAACCCATTTAAGCTTGCTGATTTTCCCTCCTGGACCGGAATTGAATTTAATTAAAATTCCTGGACCTCTAACAATCCAGGTACAGACACAAAGAACACCCATGGCCAGGTCTGGATTTGAACCAGGGACGAAACGCGTTGCACTAACCACTTCGCCACTAAAATGAGGTCTGTCCCGTTCTCGCTCTCGACAGTTCCAATTCCCACATACATATCTGAAAATATATACAGTGTGAGCACAAAAACACTCCCTGGTTTTGAAAGGGTATAACTTTAATACCAAAAGTAGTATTCTACAGAAATGTTCACGGTAGTTGTAAAAACTCATAAAGTTTTCGTGGTGTTCATTGGAATTACAAATGCTCAATGTGCGCGCCACCTGTTACGCGGGAAACATCGAGACGATAATCCAGCTCCAACCACACCTTCTCAAGCGTATCCGGTGTGATGAAGTTGACAGCTGTACTGATGCGTTCCTGAAGATGATTCAAGGTTGTGGGTAGTGGAGGTACATAGACCTGGTCCTTCACGAACCCCCAAAGGAAAAAGTCACAAACTGTCATGTTCGGTGATCGTGGGGGCCACTTGCATAGATTTTGATCATTGGCTCCAGCTCGTCCTATCCAACGGTGTGGGAGGTTGT
Source organism: Lepisma saccharinum (assembly GCF_977018435.1). Classification (NCBI taxonomy): domain Eukaryota; kingdom Metazoa; phylum Arthropoda; class Insecta; order Zygentoma; family Lepismatidae; genus Lepisma; species Lepisma saccharinum. The sequence continues at coordinate 69,644,614 of NC_139237.1, forward strand.
CATTCAGAAAGCTGCGTACAGATTGATGCCAGTGTGGGGGCGCTCCATCTTGTTGTAGAATGTAGTCACCTCTCTCTGCAGCAAGTTGAGGAATTAACCAGTCACGTAGCATTGTTAAGTAGTTTTTACTTGTGATTGTTGGCCCCTCAAAGAAGAACGGACCGTACACTCGACGCTCTGACACTGCACAAAAAACCTTCACCTTGGGTGAGTCACGTTCCACATCAAGAGTGGCATGCGGATGCTCGCTTCCCCAGATCCTAACATTATGCCTGTTCACTTTTCCACTCAAGTGGAAGGTCGCCTCATCACTAAAAATGATCTTTGTCAGAAAGGTTTCATCGTCCTCCATATAAGTGTGGATAGTCTCGCTTTACCTTGTCTTGTGGATATAACTTTTGAACCAATTGCAGCCGGTACGGGTGAAAACGCAAACTCTTCCGTAAAATCTTGCTTACGGTAGTTTGTGGCACCTGCAACTGCCTGCTGGTTTGACGTGTTGATTTTCTGGGACTGCGTACAAAGGCTTCTCGCACACGCTCCACAATTTCTTCAGAGATGGACGGTCGTCCAGAATGTTCTTTTCTTTGATCGCAAATGCATCCTCTCTCAACAAATGTTTTATGCCACTGCAGAATGGATTTGTGTGTAGGTGGATCAACATTAAACTTCCGTTTAAATGCACGCTGCACTCTCACAACACTGCTTGTTTTGGCAAATTCTAACACGCACCAGCTTCTTTGCTGCGGAGTGAACGCCATTTTCGATGTTACTGCCCTCTAGCTACCGAATTCACAACTAGCGATTCTGAAAAGAAAGATATTAAAATATTTTGAGTTAACTGAGCTTTGGATATCAATTTTATCAAAATATTCAAGTAACTATTAATTTTATGACATCTTGAAACCAGGGAGTGTTTTTGTGCTCACGCTGTATTGTATATAAAAAGAACGATTCGTTCAGTTGGGACTTATGGCCATGGCTGAAAATGTTCAATGACCGACAGTTGTATCTTTGTCTTCAGCCTGAAAGACTTCTTCTGTCTCTTCCTTCCTGCAACCCATTTGAGCTCAGTTCTTCACCCGTACTCTGGACAAAGAGCACTGCTTATAAATATTTTTTTGTAGTAATCATCTAGCTGCTCTTGATTTCCTTGATGGTATGGCTCTTTGTTGTAGGAGCCTCTCCCTTAGCTGCGGGCAACTCATCTCTCGGCGCTGGCGTGTTTGTTTCTTTGGCTCTGCTCCAGAACATCTCCGTGGTTGTCATTTGTCATTTGCACAGAGTCCATCTCTTGCATCTGTTAATCTCATGTCTAATCCAGTGGACTCGCAGCCCAGGGCTACTGCTCTGTTTTCCTGAGATCGTGCTGCACTTGTTAACTTGAATTCTGCTTGGCTATACCTCAAAGATGAAATAAATTCAGGACGCTACTGGTATGCAGGCATTCCAATCCCCACAAAGGACCAGGGATTCAGTCTAGTAGGAGAACACAATGTTCTGACGATAATATTTATGTTATTCTTATCTCTGAGCTCGAATTTACAAAATTTAATGCACTTTTTTCCCAGTGTGTTTGACAAGAAGATATTTGGTTATAGTGTGTTAACTTATTAGCCACATCACCATTCTTAATACGTTCATTTCCATGTAACGTATATGATAACTAGCGCACGGATAGTTATGCAGTTAAAATACGTAAAACATGCGTGCAAATATGCACTAAAAAGGTGTAAGATATGGAAATAAATATGCTATTTTTAAATGTTTTCTTTCAGTTACTGCGCCGGACCCTGTGGCCGAGTGGTTAGCACATCGCGCTGCGACGCCAAGGGTCCCGGGTTCGAATCCTGCTCGGGCTTGGTTGTTTTTGGATGTCCATTTCATCACTCATCCCCATCTTCGCAAATTAACCAAGAGGCACAAAACGCGAAGTAAAATAAACTAAATCAATCAATCAATCAATATTTCAGTTACTGCAAAAATCCCTACATATAAACAAATCGTTGTTCTTTTTTCAGCTCATACGATTTAGCATGTAATGAATGTAAAAGTTGCAGTTCTGAATTCTTCCACACCCTCTTGTTTACTTTACACTGCTGTTTTAGAGATGAAAGAAAAATTACACCCCTTACAGCTCATGGTTGAACTTGATTAAAACATAACTCAACCTTGAAACTCCTGTATTCGGCAAGAATATTTTTATGCTCGGAGAAAATGCAGCTGATCGCAAGACCATGTTTGAGTTTTGTTTTAAGTCCACTTTTATTTACAGATAGGGTATATGGACTGGACATACAGTTTAAAGTGGGATCCGAACCACTGTGCCTCCACCGGATATCGAACCCAGGACCCCTTGGCAAACTGACGTTCATTTCATTTTGTCCCGGGAATCTCTGGAGCAAGCGAACGAAAACAAGTCTCTGCGCAAGTAGTGACTCGAGAGGACTCGACCAATTAACGCGCGAGAGGGAAAGTGGATGCATGGAGGGGAAAGCGCGGTTGCAGATAACAGCAGTTTGCAGCAACGCGCGCTGCTTTACTCAGCCCATGCGCTTTCTCCCCTTCTCTACTGTTATGCGAGGTTAATTGATCGATGCTCGCTAAGTTTGAGCGAGACGAAAGCGACATGTGCAGTTTGTCGTGTCACTTTCGGTACGAAAGGTTGCATCCATATCTGTGGGTTCGTTCCCAAATGAAAATTGGCTCTTTGTTCTGAAAGCTCCCTTAACCTCCGTTGGTATATGTGTTTCAAAGTAACGCGGTTGGTATACGTATGAATTTCATGTTTTTTGGCATTTTTTCGAATATAGTTTTACATTTATCACATTAAAAATAGCTTATAAATATATATTGCCTAACATATCACTTATATGTTAAAATTTCTTATTTATTACATAATATAAAAATTATATTCTTTTATTGCAATATTACTGATTACTAGGGCTCAGAAGTTGAAGACCTATAAATTGCCAAAAAAAAAAGACCTATAAGAAGACGTAAAAATGTGATCCAAATTAATTAATAACTTCAGTTTTAATTACATATTTAATGTATATGGTCGTATAGACCGTGCTGAAAGCTTCAAAACAAGAGAAAGTTTCCACTTACAGCCCGACCTTCCACAAGTTAGGGTTAAAGGACCTTGTACCGTACCTGCTTCAGTCGTCCAAAAATGTTTTTATCTCGTTTCAGGGATGGTTCAAATACTCTATGTGATCAAAAGTATCCGGACACACCGCGAAACGTGTGTTTATCATATAGGGTGACACAGTACTGCCATCTACCGCGTGGAACACATAATCAGCGAACTCAGTAGTCTGCAGACAGTGTGGGACAGCAGTATGGGATGGTCTGAGCAACTCAGACTTTCAACGTGGTCAGTTGGTTGGGTGCCACTTGTGTAGGACGTCTGTGTGTGAGATTTCCACCCTCCTAAACATCCCTCTGTCCAGTGTTTCCGATGTTATAGTGAAGGGATGTGTACAACTCAAAAGCGTGCAGGCCAACCTCCCATGTTGACCTCCAGAGACCATCGAGTGTTGAAGGGGGTCGTACAGCATTATCGTCAATCATCCATCGCCACCATCACGCAGGAATTCCGAACTGCATCAGGATCTACTCCAAGCACCATTACTGTTTGGCGCAAGGTGCGGCAACTTGGTTTCCATGGCCGAGCAGCTGCCCAAAAGTCAAACCTCAAACAGATAGATGCCAAACTCCGCCTCGTGTGGTGCAAGGAGAGTCGAAACTGGACCATAGAACATTGGAAAACCATGGTGTGGAGTAATGAATCATAGTACACAATGTGGCGATCCGATGGTAGGGTGTGGGTGTGGCGAATGCCTGGTGAACGACACCTACCAGCCTGTATAGTGCCGACAGTGAAATTCGGAGGTGGCGGGGTTACAGTTTGGTCATGTTTCTCCTGGAGGGGGCGTGGCCCCCTTGTTGCTTTACATGGCAATGTCATGGCACAAGCTTACGTTGACATTTTAACTGCTTTCATGCTGCCTACCGTCGAAGACCAGTTCGGGGATGACCATTGTGTCTTTCAACACGACCGAGCATACGTCCATACTGCAAGGCTTGTGGGGGAGTGATTTGACGACAACGTCGTCCCACTAATGGACTGGCCTGTGCAGAGTCCTGATTTGAATCCCATAGAACATCTCTGGGATGTTTTGGAATGCAGACTTCGTGCTAGACCACACCGATCCCCATCAATACCTCTTCTCATTTTGGCGCTCTGCAAGGAATGGGCTGCGATTCATCAGGAAACCTTCCGGCACCTGATTAAAAGTATGACTGTGATAGTGAACGCTTTCATCAAGGCCAAGGGTGGGCCAACACTGTATTGACTGCCAGTGTTCTCGATGGAGGGTTGTGGAAACTTGTACTTTATTTTCAGGTGGGTGTCCGGATACTTCTGATCACATAGAGTATATATATTTATTTATTTATTATTTTTTTTACTACAGAAAGGATGTTTAAGATGTGATGGTCTGATGATGATTCGAGTTGAGAATGGGCAGTAAAAACGTAGTCGAAAGAAGGTGAAGTTGCAAAAAGAAGCCGTTAAAACCTAAATTAAAGGCTACAAATGGACCAATAAGCCAAAAAAACGCCGAAAAAGGCAAAAAAGGACAAATAAAACCCACCTTCTTCTGGCCTACATTGACCCAAAATGAACATATATTATGTTGGGCCTCGTCTTCGGACACTAGGGGGAAAAAAAAGGATATTTCCACAACTTCCGACCCCTACTGATTACCTAATGTGAGAGACAATTTATCACGGAAAACACATTATTGTCATCACTCGGTTCAGCAAGAAATGCTCGGAACTGCCGTTCTTCATTCGTAACGAAAATCGGGTTTCAGAGTTCATTTAGCCAAAAATAATGTCAAAATGGATTAAGTCAAATAATATAATTACCTAAGAATCAAAACAGAAAAAGGTGATCAACACGAATTCAGTTCACACAGAAATAAAATATGCGTGGAAAAATTGGTTACGCGGTTGTTACACGTGTGTGCGCGGCGTTCACAAAACACGAACTGTCATCAAATGACATTTCTGCGCAGACAAGAGGACAATGCCACAACCTATAACTGGCGTCATCTGGTCATAGACATTACAAATGACAGCTACACAAGACCAGAAAGTGATATCATTATCTGGGCCTGAAAAACTTACAATTATATCCCAGGGTGAGAGCCGCACTCACACGTATACCAACGGAGGGTTAATTAAGTTTAGGATGAAGAAACTTTGCACCACGTTACTTCTTTATAGCTTGTAGAACTGAAGATGTAACATCAAGATGGCAGAAACTGGGAACGTAATTTTTTGGCTTCGAAGTCTAGAGGCGTGTCTGGAGTTCTTTCATGTGATTAACGCACAGGGAAAAAAGTTGCTTACCTCCAGGTCATGAACACTGCACGTAGGTACTGTATTATCTCTCTCGCTCTCTCTCAAGAACCTGCTACCGTTCTTCGGATATGGGTTTCTGATTAGGATGGATGCATACTTTCCGATATTCATCTTGTTATTTAAGAGAATTGATCGAAGAATAGCGCGTACGTGAGGGTTCTGGCATTCGCTCATCGATAAACATGTGCCGGGTGGTAGAGCGGTGATGCTCGTAGCGCTGGAAACTAATTTCTTCCCTACAACGGGTCATATGACTACCAGATGGAATCTCTTTCCAGAAATGTATCACGTTATATAATGAACACCATCAGTATCTCTCTCTCTCTCTCTCTCGCTCGCTCGCTCGCTTTTGTACTTACGTTACGAGTTGCTAAAATTCATTCTTCGCGTTTGAAAGGGCGGAATCAACAAACTTCATTTTGAATATGCATTTTCAACTGTAATTTCCAGCCGATATGCAATATATCTTTTTTATTTAATTGAGTATAATTCCTTTTTACATTACTTCGACGAATGTCGTATTTTTTATATTATTTCCTTGTGTGTCGTATTTTTTACGTTATTCCCTGTGTCTTAATTTTTACGTTATTTCCCTGTGTCTTAATTTTTACGTTATTTCCCTGTGTCGTATTTTTTACGTTATTTCCCTGTGTCGTATTTTTTACGTTATTTCCCTGTGTCGTATTTTTTACGTTATTCCCCTGTGTCGTATTTTTTACGTTATTCCCCTGTGTCGTATTTTTTACGTTATTTCCCTGTGTCGTATTTTTTACGTTATTTCCCTGTGTCGTATTTTTACGTTATTTCCCTGTGTCGTATTTTTTACATTATTTCCCTGTGTGTCGTAATATTTACGTTATTTCCCTGTGTCGTATTTTTTACGTTATTTCCCTGTGTCGTAATATTTACGTTATTTCCCTGTGTCGTATTTTTTACGTTATTTCCCTGTGGCGTATTTTTTACGTTATTTCCCTGTGTTGTATTTTTTACGTTATTCCCCTGTGTCGTATTTTTTACGTTATTTCCCTGTGTCGTATTTTTTACGTTATTTCCCTGTGTCGTATTTTTACGTTATTTCCCTGTGTCGTATTTTTTACATTATTTCCCTGTGTGTCGTAATATTTACGTTATTTCCCTGTGTCGTATTTTTTACGTTATTTCCCTGTGTCGTAATATTTACGTTATTTCCCTGTGTCGTATTTTTTACGTTATTTCCCTGTGGCGTATTTTTTACGTTATTTCCCTGTGTTGTATTTTTTACGTTATTCCCCTGTGTCGTATTTTTTACGTTATTTCCCTGTGTCGTATTTTTTACGTTATTTCCCTGTGGCGTATTTTTTACGTTATTTCCCTGTGTCGTATTTTTTTACATTATTTCCCTGTGTGTCGTAATATTTACATTATTTCCGCTCGTGTGTGTAATATTTACATTATTTCCGCTCGTGTGTGTAATATTTACATTATTCTCGCGAGTGTATCGTAATTTTTTGCATTACTTCGAAGATGTGCTGTATTTTTTTTCTTTATTTCGCCGAGTGTTCCGTAATTTTTGCATTACTTCTCCCTGTGCCGTATTTTTTTTTTGCATTACTTCTGCGATGTGTTCTCGTTTTTTGGATTCTGCGATGTGTCGTAATTTCTTGCATTACTTCTGCGAGCGTGCCATATATATACAGGGTGTCATTCTAATGGTGCCCACGGACCACGGAAACGTATAGAGGACATCCAAACAAACAACTTTTCTCAGTAACATTTTTCTCGTTGGTGCGTCGTTTCGGCGTTACAGTCGTTCATAAAAGCCCGTTTTGCCGCCTGAATGCTGGCAACCACACACAACATTTTATTGCATTTGTGACGTCATATCCCGTCGTGAAGCGATGCGTTCCAGTGTTGCCAGGAACACACATAATCTGTGAAAAATGACATAGCTACAATCAGCCACATTATGTACCGTAAAACAAAACGAGAAAACACGTTCTGTAACCTAACAGGAAGTAAACAAACGATACGAAAAATAGTAGAAAGAAAATAGAATTCAAGTGAAAGTGATCATATCGAATTTTGTCTCAGCTTACATGTCAAATATTTGTAAATATAGTTACCAAGTTCGCATCTACAATTTAGTCTATCCACTTCGTTCTTCTGATACTAGTTGTCTGTGACACACTGAACAGATGACAAAATAAAAATGAAATAACTCAAAATTCCAAAGGTAAGCAACACATAATACAAATGTATATTCAGAGCATTATGAGGCAAGTGTCAAAAATGATTGAAAATACAGGGATATAAGTAGAAGTAATACAAGCTCTAAGACGACTATGTGTTTATCTATGCACCGGATACACATGTAATAGTTTGCAAATGTGAACAGGGCAGTATATTCGGTACTGATTCATCATTAGATTGTTACTGTGGTTGTACTTGTTTTAGCCGTAATGTAACAACGTGAACCTCGGATACTTCCGTTATCAGCACAAAAGTACCACAAGGCATCTGGACACGAACCTGTAGATGTCAACCTTGCAACGAGATTTGCAAATATTTGACATGTAGTTGGGCGTAAACAGCCACGTGTAAACTGTAAGTACAATAAAATTTATTGTTGTTGATATTTTAGATGTAGACTGAGACAAAATCCGACATTGACACTTCATTTTGAATACGTTTTTTACCATTTCTCATATCGTTGGTTCACTTCCCCCTTCCCCTGAGATGACTGCTGATCTTTTGGCTGGTAGGCTATGGTGTTCGGTCTGCTGGACGCGTTTCTCGCTTCGTTTTACAGCTAATAATATGGTTGGTAGTTTGTCATTTTTCACAAAATTTGTGTGTTCCTTGCAACCCTGCCGTGCGCTGTTTCCCGGCAGGATATGAGGTCAAAGGTACGATCAAATGTTGTGTTGGGTTGCCAGCATCCAGGCGGCAAAACGGTCTTTTTTGAACGGCTGTAGCGTCGAATCGACGCACCAACGAGAAAAATGTTACTGGGAAATATTGTTTGTTTTGATGTCCTCTATACGAATCTGTGGCCCGTGGGCGCCATTAAAATGACACCCTGAATATTTTTTATCATATACTGGTTTTTCTACAACAAGCTGGCATTGACACTGTAAACTAGATAAGCAGAGACCATAAGCACTACAGAAAAGTTTTTATAAGCGCACTGCTTGAAAGATAAGACCTGATTGGATCGCTTCCAATTAGATAGGTGCAGTTCATCATGAAGTTAACATGACGGTGGTCTCGTCAGCATTCTCCACTTCCGTAGCTATTTGAAGCTGCTGTAAAGTCTCGTCTCATCATAAGACATCTTCCAAGTCATATGGAATCGTTTAAGCTCTTCCCGACAGCTGGTATGACATTTTTTGACCCACACTCTTTGAAAATATGATATCCAATAAGTGTACATTTCTTGAAGGTATCTAGCTCCGGCAAATTTATGACACACTGTAGTGGGGATGTATCAAGATGAGACGAGACTTTAAAGCGGCTCGACCACGTGTCGAGTCGTCTCGTTTTTGATCTGATCTCGACTTACTCGTTTTCATCTCGGTCTTCTCAAGCCTCGAAACATGTAACATCATCAACATATACACCGTTTCACCGTACGAACTTGCACAGTGTATACAAGTCGTTAAGGCAAACAACTTTCCTTCAATACGTTTTTCTGTTTGTCTTAGTTCCGACGCTGCGAGTTTTAAAAATTCTGGACCTCCCCGATGGCATACTGATGGCGTCGTCGCCTTGTAATCATTCGATACCCTGTGGAGGCACATGGTGGTTCGGATCCCATTTTAAACTGTAGGTTCAGTCCCGATTAGCCTTACTGTGCATAAAGTGGACTTAAAACACTAGAAGAATCCTCAAAATTATCAATTTTTATCCTGAATATCGGGTTGTAAGTCATCCTTAAATTACAACACTTGCTGGCTGCGATGGCCCTAAAAGGGCCAGATGTGAGGTAACTAAACCAATAAACAAGTAAATGACATGGCAGATTTTTAAGTCCTCAACCTTCTGACTGAGAATGACAGGTTACAGGAAAAGGGATAACTTACCCCGTTCGGCACGAATAGACTCTCCCTTAGCAGTGTTACTCCTCTGAGCGATGACAATCAAAAGACCCCTCGCTTCCTAGATTACCTGGTTATACGATATGTATACAGTCTCGTGGGACAACTCACAATAGCCACCATTGTGCTGACTTTGGCATTATTATAAATAAAATAATTAACAGTTGGGCTGAAAAGTTCGTAGGCTGACTCATAGATGGCGTTACTAGAATTAAATCCATGTGATTTTTACTTAGTACTAACCTTCAAAAGATACGTGTATAAATTTCACAGCTGCCGGATAATTAGTTCGTGAGATATAGCATTGTGAGTGAAGCAGCTTTTGTTATTGTGAAAAAATGGATAAAAAATAATTTCGTGTGTTAATAAAGCATTGCTTTTTGGCGAAAAAAAATGCTGTTGAAGCCAAGGCTTGGCTTGATAAACATTATTCGGACTCTGCACCAGGAAAATCAACCGTTGAGAAGTGGTTTGCTAAATTTAAACGAGGCGAAATGAGCATCGAAGACGATGCACGCAGTGGACGCCCCAAAGAGGCTGTTACCGACGAAAACATCAAAAAAGTCCACAAAATAATTTTAAATGATCGTAAAGTGAAGTTGATCGAGATAGCTGAGATTATTACATAGCGTTGTTGGAGCGTTTAAAGGATGAAATCAGAAAAGACGGCCCCATTTGAAGAAGAAAGAAGTACTGTTTCATCAAGACAATGCAATGAAAACGATGGCAAAATTATATGAATTAGATTACGAATTGCTTCCCCATCCACCATATTCTCCAGATCTGGCCCCCAGTGACTTTTTCCTGTTTGCTGACCTTAAAAGAATGCTGGCTGGAAAGAAATTTAGCACTGATGAAGAGGTAATCGCCGAAACTGAGGCCTATTTTGAGGCTGAAGAGAAATCGTACTATAAAAATGGCATCGAAAAATTGTATGACCGCTATAATCGTTGTATCGCCCTCGAAGGCAACTATATTGAATAATAAAATCGAATTTTGTCAAAAAAATATTTTTTACTATGTTAGCCTACGAACTTTTCAGCCCAACTGTTATGTGACTTACTTTTATAGATAATCAGGTAATTGTCCTCTTGGTATGTCTGAAGAAATTGCATAGTACAGTAATTTGGTTTAGATTATTTTTTCTCAATCATATCGAAGTCTGTAACGAGGCTAAGAGTATCGAATAACTAAATCTCGGCCTTGTATCGATTTTAAACAGGTCTGGCTCTTTGTCGGTATCGCCTCTATTGTTACAAGCACGTATCATCTTCGGTACAATCCCTACTCTGTTGTGGAGGCACATTGCACAGTGGTTCGGATCCCACTTTAAACTGTAGATCCAGTCCCGATTAACGTTACTGTGCATAAAGTGGACTTAAAACACCAAATCAATCAATCGATTAACCATCTCTGTAGGTCGAAAATAATGCTTAATCGGACATGGTTGTTAACGATTTTCGCTTCGTAAACTTCCCAATTAGATTGTAGAATTGCCAATGTTTTTTTGCAAGGCAACATTAAACTGCCTGATGACTATATTTCGCTCCAGAAGCCAGCACATTTATTATTTTAAAATCAACACGCAACAAAACATTTTATCTGATAGTGTTATCAGAGCGCCATACATTTCTATAGTCTTGTTCAATACATAATGAGGCCTATATACGTAAAATATCACAGGGCACGCACATTTATCGCAATTTATGGGGTGAAGTGATATAGGTTGCACACAAAAATTGCATTTCATCGTCCAATACACGTTTGCTTTACTTCATACATACTGATAATTTGAAACGTGCATGACAAAGAAAGGTCAATGCGTTGCTCTACCTGACAATAACCCATATATCTGTTACGTAATACGGGATATGGTTAGCATTGTGAGCATGCTTAGATATTTTACTTATCCATTCATGCATGCAAACGTTCCAAATAGGTCGGCCACCGTTGTTCCAGGTAACAACTAATTTGCTTCGGCCTTTCAACGAGAACGTTGTCTGTCATAAGAGTGCCGTATGTGAAGGTAATGTACAGTCATGTTCAAAAAATCTGTCGCATGGATTTTTTCTAAGTCCAACGTCTTACGAAATTATGTTGGTAGCTCTGAAACAAGGAAGTGTTGTGAAATATACGATCCTCCAATCAGAGTGAAGTTCGATTCGGAGGAGCAGGAGGCGTGACTCACGGTCTTGTCCACAGGAAGTTCAACCAATGCAGCATTTCCAAATATGAGATAACGTCCCCATTGGTTAAATATTGTTTCAATAATGCGAATCGGCAGAAAGATTGCGCAAAAGTTTAGTTTGTCGTTTTAATTGCCTTTAATCGTTTCAAATTAGTATTAAATTGTCCCAATTATAGTTCACTAGTTTAATATAATGTATTCATGTATGTGTTTGACAATCATATATCACTCATTAGAACAATTTTCACATTGTTTTCACTACGTGAGATGACATTTCATTTACATTTACGATAAAATAGTGGTTTGGGTGTAATAACAGTTTTCATTAATTAATTTAGAGATGCATTTTTATTTGTTGAGTTAATGATTAGGTTAGTTCGTTATTTCTCGCGAAAAGAGGGAACCACAGCTGAAAGAAAATACACAACTTGTATTATTGAGGTCAAGGGTTCGTTTTAACATCACTTTTTGCACACATAGGCTAATCACGACTCGGGATACATTTAAATTGGAATCTGAAACATTATGCGACCTGACTGGAACTCGGAAAACGACTCAGTGATTACAAAACGTCGATACATTACCACTTAGTCTGGCGAACGCCAATAATAATGAGGGGTTGTGGGAGTCTGAGAGGGGTGACGGAAAGTAGAAAATATATAGTATTTTTGGGGGGTATTTAATGTTATATTTATACACATACAAACCTAAGAAAATATTTATTTTGATACATGTGTGTGGGGGTGGGGAAGGGGGAAAAGAGAGGGACAGAAAGATATTGGGAGAGATGGGACGAAGAGGTGATTGTGGAAAATGTTTTATTTTACGTTCAGAAATAAAAACAATCAAATCAATGATCATTATCTTATAAATACCATATTTAATGTAAATTTGTTTTAAAAATGGGGGCGGGGAGCTGTTTGTTTTACGTTCAGTGCAGGATAACAAGTGGAGACACATAGTGGTTCGTATCTCACTTTAAACTGTAGGTCCAGGCCCCATTAGCCTATCTGTGTATAACGTGGATTTAGAATTCAGTAGAAAATAACGTCGATCTAGTATTTTGGATTTTAGATGCGTTGAGACCACTAAAATGTCCAATTCTTGTAATAAGAAACCTGTCCTCATATTACCATTTTGAAAGAGAGCGAGATAATTGTATAATCTTTCGTTGTTAGTTCCAAAGAAGACTAATTCAAATAGTAACAATGGGAACGAATAAAGCTTACGAAAAGTTTTTGCCACCGTGGGGATTTGAACCTACGATCATTAGAGTGATAATCCAGTGCGATAACCACTACCCCACGAGTTCGTTCCTTCTTACGGCATGATTATGAGTTAAGACCAATTCCTTCAATATGCATTAGAAATATAATCCCCCACCCGCCTCTTGATAAACAACGCACCCAAACGCTCCTTTGTAGCAAATGAAATAAAGGTGGTATAAATGTCACAAAACATTTAAGCAAAATCTACTATAGTTACGACGCAATCGTTTTACATGGAGAGGCTACAGCTTCGAAAATTGAGGTTGTGATGTGGTTTCTTGTAGTGGTAGGGTAGATATTCTTATGGCAAGGTTCCAGCGTGCACTAGCCAGTAATTTCCGAGAAAAAACTTCAATGTTTTATGATGGTTCGGTGATATTACACGCCGAAGGTTATAGGTTTGACTTCTGTTCGATTATACCTATTATTATTATATATAGCAACTAAGTATTGTATTTAATTAATAATTTAAAGAAGTAAAAATGTTATATATTTTTTTAAAAAATAACACTTTTTTCTAATGATTTTTCAATGTTATTTTTGAAAATAATTTTTCAGAATATGTTTTTTAATTTCTCATCATTTTACTAGGATTTGTATAAAAATTATCCATGTGTCATATTCGACGAAATGTCATGTTCAGCGAAAGTTATACATTTTCATTTTAGGGAAAATTATCAAGACACAAAACAAATAAATACTATTGACATCCTTTTGTGAAAAGTATTTATTTTACATTACTTTTT
>NC_139237.1:69658427-69853427 GCF_977018435.1 Lepisma saccharinum
TGTCATTTGTCATTTGCACAGAGTCCATCTCTTGCATCTGTTAATCTCATGTCTAATCCAGTGGACTCGCAGCCCAGGGCTACTGCTCTGTTTTCCTGAGATCGTGCTGCACTTGTTAACTTGAATTCTGCTTGGCTATACCTCAAAGATGAAATAAATTCAGGACGCTACTGGTATGCAGGCATTCCAATCCCCACAAAGGACCAGGGATTCAGTCTAGTAGGAGAACACAATGTTCTGACGATAATATTTATGTTATTCTTATCTCTGAGCTCGAATTTACAAAATTTAATGCACTTTTTTCCCAGTGTGTTTGACAAGAAGATATTTGGTTATAGTGTGTTAACTTATTAGCCACATCACCATTCTTAATACGTTCATTTCCATGTAACGTATATGATAACTAGCGCACGGATAGTTATGCAGTTAAAATACGTAAAACATGCGTGCAAATATGCACTAAAAAGGTGTAAGATATGGAAATAAATATGCTATTTTTAAATGTTTTCTTTCAGTTACTGCGCCGGACCCTGTGGCCGAGTGGTTAGCACATCGCGCTGCGACGCCAAGGGTCCCGGGTTCGAATCCTGCTCGGGCTTGGTTGTTTTTGGATGTCCATTTCATCACTCATCCCCATCTTCGCAAATTAACCAAGAGGCACAAAACGCGAAGTAAAATAAACTAAATCAATCAATCAATCAATATTTCAGTTACTGCAAAAATCCCTACATATAAACAAATCGTTGTTCTTTTTTCAGCTCATACGATTTAGCATGTAATGAATGTAAAAGTTGCAGTTCTGAATTCTTCCACACCCTCTTGTTTACTTTACACTGCTGTTTTAGAGATGAAAGAAAAATTACACCCCTTACAGCTCATGGTTGAACTTGATTAAAACATAACTCAACCTTGAAACTCCTGTATTCGGCAAGAATATTTTTATGCTCGGAGAAAATGCAGCTGATCGCAAGACCATGTTTGAGTTTTGTTTTAAGTCCACTTTTATTTACAGATAGGGTATATGGACTGGACATACAGTTTAAAGTGGGATCCGAACCACTGTGCCTCCACCGGATATCGAACCCAGGACCCCTTGGCAAACTGACGTTCATTTCATTTTGTCCCGGGAATCTCTGGAGCAAGCGAACGAAAACAAGTCTCTGCGCAAGTAGTGACTCGAGAGGACTCGACCAATTAACGCGCGAGAGGGAAAGTGGATGCATGGAGGGGAAAGCGCGGTTGCAGATAACAGCAGTTTGCAGCAACGCGCGCTGCTTTACTCAGCCCATGCGCTTTCTCCCCTTCTCTACTGTTATGCGAGGTTAATTGATCGATGCTCGCTAAGTTTGAGCGAGACGAAAGCGACATGTGCAGTTTGTCGTGTCACTTTCGGTACGAAAGGTTGCATCCATATCTGTGGGTTCGTTCCCAAATGAAAATTGGCTCTTTGTTCTGAAAGCTCCCTTAACCTCCGTTGGTATATGTGTTTCAAAGTAACGCGGTTGGTATACGTATGAATTTCATGTTTTTTGGCATTTTTTCGAATATAGTTTTACATTTATCACATTAAAAATAGCTTATAAATATATATTGCCTAACATATCACTTATATGTTAAAATTTCTTATTTATTACATAATATAAAAATTATATTCTTTTATTGCAATATTACTGATTACTAGGGCTCAGAAGTTGAAGACCTATAAATTGCCAAAAAAAAAAGACCTATAAGAAGACGTAAAAATGTGATCCAAATTAATTAATAACTTCAGTTTTAATTACATATTTAATGTATATGGTCGTATAGACCGTGCTGAAAGCTTCAAAACAAGAGAAAGTTTCCACTTACAGCCCGACCTTCCACAAGTTAGGGTTAAAGGACCTTGTACCGTACCTGCTTCAGTCGTCCAAAAATGTTTTTATCTCGTTTCAGGGATGGTTCAAATACTCTATGTGATCAAAAGTATCCGGACACACCGCGAAACGTGTGTTTATCATATAGGGTGACACAGTACTGCCATCTACCGCGTGGAACACATAATCAGCGAACTCAGTAGTCTGCAGACAGTGTGGGACAGCAGTATGGGATGGTCTGAGCAACTCAGACTTTCAACGTGGTCAGTTGGTTGGGTGCCACTTGTGTAGGACGTCTGTGTGTGAGATTTCCACCCTCCTAAACATCCCTCTGTCCAGTGTTTCCGATGTTATAGTGAAGGGATGTGTACAACTCAAAAGCGTGCAGGCCAACCTCCCATGTTGACCTCCAGAGACCATCGAGTGTTGAAGGGGGTCGTACAGCATTATCGTCAATCATCCATCGCCACCATCACGCAGGAATTCCGAACTGCATCAGGATCTACTCCAAGCACCATTACTGTTTGGCGCAAGGTGCGGCAACTTGGTTTCCATGGCCGAGCAGCTGCCCAAAAGTCAAACCTCAAACAGATAGATGCCAAACTCCGCCTCGTGTGGTGCAAGGAGAGTCGAAACTGGACCATAGAACATTGGAAAACCATGGTGTGGAGTAATGAATCATAGTACACAATGTGGCGATCCGATGGTAGGGTGTGGGTGTGGCGAATGCCTGGTGAACGACACCTACCAGCCTGTATAGTGCCGACAGTGAAATTCGGAGGTGGCGGGGTTACAGTTTGGTCATGTTTCTCCTGGAGGGGGCGTGGCCCCCTTGTTGCTTTACATGGCAATGTCATGGCACAAGCTTACGTTGACATTTTAACTGCTTTCATGCTGCCTACCGTCGAAGACCAGTTCGGGGATGACCATTGTGTCTTTCAACACGACCGAGCATACGTCCATACTGCAAGGCTTGTGGGGGAGTGATTTGACGACAACGTCGTCCCACTAATGGACTGGCCTGTGCAGAGTCCTGATTTGAATCCCATAGAACATCTCTGGGATGTTTTGGAATGCAGACTTCGTGCTAGACCACACCGATCCCCATCAATACCTCTTCTCATTTTGGCGCTCTGCAAGGAATGGGCTGCGATTCATCAGGAAACCTTCCGGCACCTGATTAAAAGTATGACTGTGATAGTGAACGCTTTCATCAAGGCCAAGGGTGGGCCAACACTGTATTGACTGCCAGTGTTCTCGATGGAGGGTTGTGGAAACTTGTACTTTATTTTCAGGTGGGTGTCCGGATACTTCTGATCACATAGAGTATATATATTTATTTATTTATTATTTTTTTTACTACAGAAAGGATGTTTAAGATGTGATGGTCTGATGATGATTCGAGTTGAGAATGGGCAGTAAAAACGTAGTCGAAAGAAGGTGAAGTTGCAAAAAGAAGCCGTTAAAACCTAAATTAAAGGCTACAAATGGACCAATAAGCCAAAAAAACGCCGAAAAAGGCAAAAAAGGACAAATAAAACCCACCTTCTTCTGGCCTACATTGACCCAAAATGAACATATATTATGTTGGGCCTCGTCTTCGGACACTAGGGGGAAAAAAAAGGATATTTCCACAACTTCCGACCCCTACTGATTACCTAATGTGAGAGACAATTTATCACGGAAAACACATTATTGTCATCACTCGGTTCAGCAAGAAATGCTCGGAACTGCCGTTCTTCATTCGTAACGAAAATCGGGTTTCAGAGTTCATTTAGCCAAAAATAATGTCAAAATGGATTAAGTCAAATAATATAATTACCTAAGAATCAAAACAGAAAAAGGTGATCAACACGAATTCAGTTCACACAGAAATAAAATATGCGTGGAAAAATTGGTTACGCGGTTGTTACACGTGTGTGCGCGGCGTTCACAAAACACGAACTGTCATCAAATGACATTTCTGCGCAGACAAGAGGACAATGCCACAACCTATAACTGGCGTCATCTGGTCATAGACATTACAAATGACAGCTACACAAGACCAGAAAGTGATATCATTATCTGGGCCTGAAAAACTTACAATTATATCCCAGGGTGAGAGCCGCACTCACACGTATACCAACGGAGGGTTAATTAAGTTTAGGATGAAGAAACTTTGCACCACGTTACTTCTTTATAGCTTGTAGAACTGAAGATGTAACATCAAGATGGCAGAAACTGGGAACGTAATTTTTTGGCTTCGAAGTCTAGAGGCGTGTCTGGAGTTCTTTCATGTGATTAACGCACAGGGAAAAAAGTTGCTTACCTCCAGGTCATGAACACTGCACGTAGGTACTGTATTATCTCTCTCGCTCTCTCTCAAGAACCTGCTACCGTTCTTCGGATATGGGTTTCTGATTAGGATGGATGCATACTTTCCGATATTCATCTTGTTATTTAAGAGAATTGATCGAAGAATAGCGCGTACGTGAGGGTTCTGGCATTCGCTCATCGATAAACATGTGCCGGGTGGTAGAGCGGTGATGCTCGTAGCGCTGGAAACTAATTTCTTCCCTACAACGGGTCATATGACTACCAGATGGAATCTCTTTCCAGAAATGTATCACGTTATATAATGAACACCATCAGTATCTCTCTCTCTCTCTCTCTCGCTCGCTCGCTCGCTTTTGTACTTACGTTACGAGTTGCTAAAATTCATTCTTCGCGTTTGAAAGGGCGGAATCAACAAACTTCATTTTGAATATGCATTTTCAACTGTAATTTCCAGCCGATATGCAATATATCTTTTTTATTTAATTGAGTATAATTCCTTTTTACATTACTTCGACGAATGTCGTATTTTTTATATTATTTCCTTGTGTGTCGTATTTTTTACGTTATTCCCTGTGTCTTAATTTTTACGTTATTTCCCTGTGTCTTAATTTTTACGTTATTTCCCTGTGTCGTATTTTTTACGTTATTTCCCTGTGTCGTATTTTTTACGTTATTTCCCTGTGTCGTATTTTTTACGTTATTCCCCTGTGTCGTATTTTTTACGTTATTCCCCTGTGTCGTATTTTTTACGTTATTTCCCTGTGTCGTATTTTTTACGTTATTTCCCTGTGTCGTATTTTTACGTTATTTCCCTGTGTCGTATTTTTTACATTATTTCCCTGTGTGTCGTAATATTTACGTTATTTCCCTGTGTCGTATTTTTTACGTTATTTCCCTGTGTCGTAATATTTACGTTATTTCCCTGTGTCGTATTTTTTACGTTATTTCCCTGTGGCGTATTTTTTACGTTATTTCCCTGTGTTGTATTTTTTACGTTATTCCCCTGTGTCGTATTTTTTACGTTATTTCCCTGTGTCGTATTTTTTACGTTATTTCCCTGTGTCGTATTTTTACGTTATTTCCCTGTGTCGTATTTTTTACATTATTTCCCTGTGTGTCGTAATATTTACGTTATTTCCCTGTGTCGTATTTTTTACGTTATTTCCCTGTGTCGTAATATTTACGTTATTTCCCTGTGTCGTATTTTTTACGTTATTTCCCTGTGGCGTATTTTTTACGTTATTTCCCTGTGTTGTATTTTTTACGTTATTCCCCTGTGTCGTATTTTTTACGTTATTTCCCTGTGTCGTATTTTTTACGTTATTTCCCTGTGGCGTATTTTTTACGTTATTTCCCTGTGTCGTATTTTTTTACATTATTTCCCTGTGTGTCGTAATATTTACATTATTTCCGCTCGTGTGTGTAATATTTACATTATTTCCGCTCGTGTGTGTAATATTTACATTATTCTCGCGAGTGTATCGTAATTTTTTGCATTACTTCGAAGATGTGCTGTATTTTTTTTCTTTATTTCGCCGAGTGTTCCGTAATTTTTGCATTACTTCTCCCTGTGCCGTATTTTTTTTTTGCATTACTTCTGCGATGTGTTCTCGTTTTTTGGATTCTGCGATGTGTCGTAATTTCTTGCATTACTTCTGCGAGCGTGCCATATATATACAGGGTGTCATTCTAATGGTGCCCACGGACCACGGAAACGTATAGAGGACATCCAAACAAACAACTTTTCTCAGTAACATTTTTCTCGTTGGTGCGTCGTTTCGGCGTTACAGTCGTTCATAAAAGCCCGTTTTGCCGCCTGAATGCTGGCAACCACACACAACATTTTATTGCATTTGTGACGTCATATCCCGTCGTGAAGCGATGCGTTCCAGTGTTGCCAGGAACACACATAATCTGTGAAAAATGACATAGCTACAATCAGCCACATTATGTACCGTAAAACAAAACGAGAAAACACGTTCTGTAACCTAACAGGAAGTAAACAAACGATACGAAAAATAGTAGAAAGAAAATAGAATTCAAGTGAAAGTGATCATATCGAATTTTGTCTCAGCTTACATGTCAAATATTTGTAAATATAGTTACCAAGTTCGCATCTACAATTTAGTCTATCCACTTCGTTCTTCTGATACTAGTTGTCTGTGACACACTGAACAGATGACAAAATAAAAATGAAATAACTCAAAATTCCAAAGGTAAGCAACACATAATACAAATGTATATTCAGAGCATTATGAGGCAAGTGTCAAAAATGATTGAAAATACAGGGATATAAGTAGAAGTAATACAAGCTCTAAGACGACTATGTGTTTATCTATGCACCGGATACACATGTAATAGTTTGCAAATGTGAACAGGGCAGTATATTCGGTACTGATTCATCATTAGATTGTTACTGTGGTTGTACTTGTTTTAGCCGTAATGTAACAACGTGAACCTCGGATACTTCCGTTATCAGCACAAAAGTACCACAAGGCATCTGGACACGAACCTGTAGATGTCAACCTTGCAACGAGATTTGCAAATATTTGACATGTAGTTGGGCGTAAACAGCCACGTGTAAACTGTAAGTACAATAAAATTTATTGTTGTTGATATTTTAGATGTAGACTGAGACAAAATCCGACATTGACACTTCATTTTGAATACGTTTTTTACCATTTCTCATATCGTTGGTTCACTTCCCCCTTCCCCTGAGATGACTGCTGATCTTTTGGCTGGTAGGCTATGGTGTTCGGTCTGCTGGACGCGTTTCTCGCTTCGTTTTACAGCTAATAATATGGTTGGTAGTTTGTCATTTTTCACAAAATTTGTGTGTTCCTTGCAACCCTGCCGTGCGCTGTTTCCCGGCAGGATATGAGGTCAAAGGTACGATCAAATGTTGTGTTGGGTTGCCAGCATCCAGGCGGCAAAACGGTCTTTTTTGAACGGCTGTAGCGTCGAATCGACGCACCAACGAGAAAAATGTTACTGGGAAATATTGTTTGTTTTGATGTCCTCTATACGAATCTGTGGCCCGTGGGCGCCATTAAAATGACACCCTGAATATTTTTTATCATATACTGGTTTTTCTACAACAAGCTGGCATTGACACTGTAAACTAGATAAGCAGAGACCATAAGCACTACAGAAAAGTTTTTATAAGCGCACTGCTTGAAAGATAAGACCTGATTGGATCGCTTCCAATTAGATAGGTGCAGTTCATCATGAAGTTAACATGACGGTGGTCTCGTCAGCATTCTCCACTTCCGTAGCTATTTGAAGCTGCTGTAAAGTCTCGTCTCATCATAAGACATCTTCCAAGTCATATGGAATCGTTTAAGCTCTTCCCGACAGCTGGTATGACATTTTTTGACCCACACTCTTTGAAAATATGATATCCAATAAGTGTACATTTCTTGAAGGTATCTAGCTCCGGCAAATTTATGACACACTGTAGTGGGGATGTATCAAGATGAGACGAGACTTTAAAGCGGCTCGACCACGTGTCGAGTCGTCTCGTTTTTGATCTGATCTCGACTTACTCGTTTTCATCTCGGTCTTCTCAAGCCTCGAAACATGTAACATCATCAACATATACACCGTTTCACCGTACGAACTTGCACAGTGTATACAAGTCGTTAAGGCAAACAACTTTCCTTCAATACGTTTTTCTGTTTGTCTTAGTTCCGACGCTGCGAGTTTTAAAAATTCTGGACCTCCCCGATGGCATACTGATGGCGTCGTCGCCTTGTAATCATTCGATACCCTGTGGAGGCACATGGTGGTTCGGATCCCATTTTAAACTGTAGGTTCAGTCCCGATTAGCCTTACTGTGCATAAAGTGGACTTAAAACACTAGAAGAATCCTCAAAATTATCAATTTTTATCCTGAATATCGGGTTGTAAGTCATCCTTAAATTACAACACTTGCTGGCTGCGATGGCCCTAAAAGGGCCAGATGTGAGGTAACTAAACCAATAAACAAGTAAATGACATGGCAGATTTTTAAGTCCTCAACCTTCTGACTGAGAATGACAGGTTACAGGAAAAGGGATAACTTACCCCGTTCGGCACGAATAGACTCTCCCTTAGCAGTGTTACTCCTCTGAGCGATGACAATCAAAAGACCCCTCGCTTCCTAGATTACCTGGTTATACGATATGTATACAGTCTCGTGGGACAACTCACAATAGCCACCATTGTGCTGACTTTGGCATTATTATAAATAAAATAATTAACAGTTGGGCTGAAAAGTTCGTAGGCTGACTCATAGATGGCGTTACTAGAATTAAATCCATGTGATTTTTACTTAGTACTAACCTTCAAAAGATACGTGTATAAATTTCACAGCTGCCGGATAATTAGTTCGTGAGATATAGCATTGTGAGTGAAGCAGCTTTTGTTATTGTGAAAAAATGGATAAAAAATAATTTCGTGTGTTAATAAAGCATTGCTTTTTGGCGAAAAAAAATGCTGTTGAAGCCAAGGCTTGGCTTGATAAACATTATTCGGACTCTGCACCAGGAAAATCAACCGTTGAGAAGTGGTTTGCTAAATTTAAACGAGGCGAAATGAGCATCGAAGACGATGCACGCAGTGGACGCCCCAAAGAGGCTGTTACCGACGAAAACATCAAAAAAGTCCACAAAATAATTTTAAATGATCGTAAAGTGAAGTTGATCGAGATAGCTGAGATTATTACATAGCGTTGTTGGAGCGTTTAAAGGATGAAATCAGAAAAGACGGCCCCATTTGAAGAAGAAAGAAGTACTGTTTCATCAAGACAATGCAATGAAAACGATGGCAAAATTATATGAATTAGATTACGAATTGCTTCCCCATCCACCATATTCTCCAGATCTGGCCCCCAGTGACTTTTTCCTGTTTGCTGACCTTAAAAGAATGCTGGCTGGAAAGAAATTTAGCACTGATGAAGAGGTAATCGCCGAAACTGAGGCCTATTTTGAGGCTGAAGAGAAATCGTACTATAAAAATGGCATCGAAAAATTGTATGACCGCTATAATCGTTGTATCGCCCTCGAAGGCAACTATATTGAATAATAAAATCGAATTTTGTCAAAAAAATATTTTTTACTATGTTAGCCTACGAACTTTTCAGCCCAACTGTTATGTGACTTACTTTTATAGATAATCAGGTAATTGTCCTCTTGGTATGTCTGAAGAAATTGCATAGTACAGTAATTTGGTTTAGATTATTTTTTCTCAATCATATCGAAGTCTGTAACGAGGCTAAGAGTATCGAATAACTAAATCTCGGCCTTGTATCGATTTTAAACAGGTCTGGCTCTTTGTCGGTATCGCCTCTATTGTTACAAGCACGTATCATCTTCGGTACAATCCCTACTCTGTTGTGGAGGCACATTGCACAGTGGTTCGGATCCCACTTTAAACTGTAGATCCAGTCCCGATTAACGTTACTGTGCATAAAGTGGACTTAAAACACCAAATCAATCAATCGATTAACCATCTCTGTAGGTCGAAAATAATGCTTAATCGGACATGGTTGTTAACGATTTTCGCTTCGTAAACTTCCCAATTAGATTGTAGAATTGCCAATGTTTTTTTGCAAGGCAACATTAAACTGCCTGATGACTATATTTCGCTCCAGAAGCCAGCACATTTATTATTTTAAAATCAACACGCAACAAAACATTTTATCTGATAGTGTTATCAGAGCGCCATACATTTCTATAGTCTTGTTCAATACATAATGAGGCCTATATACGTAAAATATCACAGGGCACGCACATTTATCGCAATTTATGGGGTGAAGTGATATAGGTTGCACACAAAAATTGCATTTCATCGTCCAATACACGTTTGCTTTACTTCATACATACTGATAATTTGAAACGTGCATGACAAAGAAAGGTCAATGCGTTGCTCTACCTGACAATAACCCATATATCTGTTACGTAATACGGGATATGGTTAGCATTGTGAGCATGCTTAGATATTTTACTTATCCATTCATGCATGCAAACGTTCCAAATAGGTCGGCCACCGTTGTTCCAGGTAACAACTAATTTGCTTCGGCCTTTCAACGAGAACGTTGTCTGTCATAAGAGTGCCGTATGTGAAGGTAATGTACAGTCATGTTCAAAAAATCTGTCGCATGGATTTTTTCTAAGTCCAACGTCTTACGAAATTATGTTGGTAGCTCTGAAACAAGGAAGTGTTGTGAAATATACGATCCTCCAATCAGAGTGAAGTTCGATTCGGAGGAGCAGGAGGCGTGACTCACGGTCTTGTCCACAGGAAGTTCAACCAATGCAGCATTTCCAAATATGAGATAACGTCCCCATTGGTTAAATATTGTTTCAATAATGCGAATCGGCAGAAAGATTGCGCAAAAGTTTAGTTTGTCGTTTTAATTGCCTTTAATCGTTTCAAATTAGTATTAAATTGTCCCAATTATAGTTCACTAGTTTAATATAATGTATTCATGTATGTGTTTGACAATCATATATCACTCATTAGAACAATTTTCACATTGTTTTCACTACGTGAGATGACATTTCATTTACATTTACGATAAAATAGTGGTTTGGGTGTAATAACAGTTTTCATTAATTAATTTAGAGATGCATTTTTATTTGTTGAGTTAATGATTAGGTTAGTTCGTTATTTCTCGCGAAAAGAGGGAACCACAGCTGAAAGAAAATACACAACTTGTATTATTGAGGTCAAGGGTTCGTTTTAACATCACTTTTTGCACACATAGGCTAATCACGACTCGGGATACATTTAAATTGGAATCTGAAACATTATGCGACCTGACTGGAACTCGGAAAACGACTCAGTGATTACAAAACGTCGATACATTACCACTTAGTCTGGCGAACGCCAATAATAATGAGGGGTTGTGGGAGTCTGAGAGGGGTGACGGAAAGTAGAAAATATATAGTATTTTTGGGGGGTATTTAATGTTATATTTATACACATACAAACCTAAGAAAATATTTATTTTGATACATGTGTGTGGGGGTGGGGAAGGGGGAAAAGAGAGGGACAGAAAGATATTGGGAGAGATGGGACGAAGAGGTGATTGTGGAAAATGTTTTATTTTACGTTCAGAAATAAAAACAATCAAATCAATGATCATTATCTTATAAATACCATATTTAATGTAAATTTGTTTTAAAAATGGGGGCGGGGAGCTGTTTGTTTTACGTTCAGTGCAGGATAACAAGTGGAGACACATAGTGGTTCGTATCTCACTTTAAACTGTAGGTCCAGGCCCCATTAGCCTATCTGTGTATAACGTGGATTTAGAATTCAGTAGAAAATAACGTCGATCTAGTATTTTGGATTTTAGATGCGTTGAGACCACTAAAATGTCCAATTCTTGTAATAAGAAACCTGTCCTCATATTACCATTTTGAAAGAGAGCGAGATAATTGTATAATCTTTCGTTGTTAGTTCCAAAGAAGACTAATTCAAATAGTAACAATGGGAACGAATAAAGCTTACGAAAAGTTTTTGCCACCGTGGGGATTTGAACCTACGATCATTAGAGTGATAATCCAGTGCGATAACCACTACCCCACGAGTTCGTTCCTTCTTACGGCATGATTATGAGTTAAGACCAATTCCTTCAATATGCATTAGAAATATAATCCCCCACCCGCCTCTTGATAAACAACGCACCCAAACGCTCCTTTGTAGCAAATGAAATAAAGGTGGTATAAATGTCACAAAACATTTAAGCAAAATCTACTATAGTTACGACGCAATCGTTTTACATGGAGAGGCTACAGCTTCGAAAATTGAGGTTGTGATGTGGTTTCTTGTAGTGGTAGGGTAGATATTCTTATGGCAAGGTTCCAGCGTGCACTAGCCAGTAATTTCCGAGAAAAAACTTCAATGTTTTATGATGGTTCGGTGATATTACACGCCGAAGGTTATAGGTTTGACTTCTGTTCGATTATACCTATTATTATTATATATAGCAACTAAGTATTGTATTTAATTAATAATTTAAAGAAGTAAAAATGTTATATATTTTTTTAAAAAATAACACTTTTTTCTAATGATTTTTCAATGTTATTTTTGAAAATAATTTTTCAGAATATGTTTTTTAATTTCTCATCATTTTACTAGGATTTGTATAAAAATTATCCATGTGTCATATTCGACGAAATGTCATGTTCAGCGAAAGTTATACATTTTCATTTTAGGGAAAATTATCAAGACACAAAACAAATAAATACTATTGACATCCTTTTGTGAAAAGTATTTATTTTACATTACTTTTTGTTCACCATGCATAGTTGTGTTCTTGTAAAAAGCATGAAAAACAATATATTCTCTACATTTCGCAAAGCAAATAATATACGAATTTTCGTAATAAGTAAAATGCAATATATAATTTTTCGGTTTAATAAGAAATAAAAATCGCAGATTTAACCGAACGGTGAATCGAACACAGAATTTTACAACCCATAAAATGCCTTGTAGCCTTTGCAATGAAGTGATGTAGATTCAAGTAATAAAATTTCATGCAAAATCGCACGTTATAAAATTGTTCAAATATATTAAATCAATCTGTCCATAAGTTATTATACTGTCAGCCATTTGGCACATCTCGTTACAAAATCTCAGCATATCACCATTCACTAGTTAATCGAATTGAATATTGATTCACTTCACAGTTCAATGTGCAACAATAGTTTCGACTCATATCACGTGAGATGTAAACTCAATTCAATTCTCTCATTGTATGTAACTTGTATGTTGAGCTCATGTAGAAATATCAATTATGAGCTCTAAGCTAAATTTGACACTACAATCGCTTGATCAACTCTTGCGTCTCGCTTGCAGACATTCTACGTTCCTGTTAGCTCCAGGTCGCTTCTGCATTTCATTATCATTGTTTTTACCTCTGTTTCATTCTCATCGTCGTTATAAACCTACGTAATTTCTACTGTTTACAGTAGACAGAATCTACTGTTATCAATTGTAGTACTCTACTGTGTCTCTCGGAAATCTACTCAAAATCAATGATTTCCTACTGAACACTTTCAGTAGGCCTAATGTGTAATTACAGTTGAGGAACTACAAGTGAAATATTCTCTTCAGTACTACATGTAATATTGCATGTAGTGTGTTTGAATTTGAATTGAAAATTTTGGGTGCGTCAGCACTTAGGCTATTTTGCACCTGTCACATTATACGGGGGTCCAGCCCCTTACCAGAACTAAAATAACATAATTGTAACGTCGTGTTGTAATTAAAATATTAAAATATTCTGAATTCGGTTAAAAGCTGAGGCTGTAAAGAGGCACTCAGCACCCACAAGGACCAATCACAGGACAACACAGAAAATTATACTGGCCATGGGGCCAGTCGCCAGAACCTAGTTCGTCTGCAAACTGAAGTCCAGGGTGTACTACGTGGAAGCAATAATTGGGTGTACATACTTCGTGGAAGGTCATCCCTTACAGCCTTGTAGTGTGTTTAGCTCAGCATGTTAGCTGTAAATATAACTTTTTATTCCTCCTCACTAACAATTTGTTTTTATATCTATTTAAAATTTCAACCAACCTCACTTCCATGTAGTACACCCTGAACTGCATTTTGCAGACTAACGAGGCTCTGGTGACTGGACCTACTGTTAGTATAATCTTTGTAGGACTGCGTGTGTGTTGTCCTTGTTTGTGCTGACTGTCTGTCGCTTTACAGGCTCAGCTTTTAACCCAGGTAAGGATATTTTAGTTTTCAGACACGCTTTTATTTTTGTCATGATAAGGGGCTGGACCCCGTATAGCGTGACGGGTGTAAAATACCCTAAGTTTTCAGGCACACAAATTGTAATTCAAATTTAAAAAATCTTAACATAGATGTTTCAAAACACCTATTGATCTACTGAAACCAGTACAGTAGAGAAACTGCAAGTGAAATTAATTTATTCAGTATAGTGTATAATATGTTAAGTTTAATATTTTGGCTGTAAATATTAATTTCATACCCCCTTATTATTTTCTTGTATTTATATCTTTTTGAAAATCTGAACACAGTAGATGTTTCAAAACACCTATTGATCTACTGAAAACAGTAGACAAAAGTTTCATTGGAGTAAGTAGAAAAGGGTCATGAAATAATACCCAAAGAAGTCAACCATTATGAATTAATGATACATACTTTTTTTTATTTTACTTTCCAAAACCTAGGAGCTCGAAATAATACATGACATGCGATTTAGTAGACAGTCTGCTTTTCTGTGATTGATTCGTCGTGCCCAGTCGGGGATTACTACCGTTCAAGGTAAAAGGGGAAGGGGAAGAAATCCACCACAGTACCATGACGTATGAAGTAACATGTCCACAGGCATTCAATACAACTGATAAGGGTTCACCTGACCTTGGAAGTGTGGGAAACACGTTTCCCGCTGGTTTCCAGAATGCTGTGGCTAAATTGGAATAAGAAATAGTTTCTAACATTTAACAATGACATTTCGCATTTACAAAATATGAGATATGTAGACTTTGATTTATTTATTATAGTAGACGGTAGAGAATTACTTACCACGAAAGTCAAGGTCTAAATTGCAGACATCAAAATCTACTCCAGGTTGTAAAATACATTTGTGATAGACAGAAGATAGATTAATACGGTTTACAAGATTGCTAACGACTCTTAAGACAAACGTTCAACGAAGGTTATTGAGTGATAAAATGGGAAATTGTTAAAAATAGCGGCCTAATTGAGTGAAGATCGAAGGTTCGAATCTCTTATAGAACCGGCTATTTTTTACACTAATTTTTGGTGCGTAATATATTTAATGTATTGTCGACATTTATAAGAAACAAAATATGAAAACTCTCCTCCTCCGTAACGGTGCGGTTTAAGACTCTGTGCTTTGGACTCCGACTGCATCGGGACGGCATAGATTCGAGTCGTCCTGGGTTCTCGGCCTGTTATCTGTATAGGACCGGTGGCAACCCACCTTCGTGAGGAAATTGGGGACCTACGAGCGACTGGTGTAACCTGGTTTCAGATATCTTCTATAACGGCTGAGGGTTCAACGTGCTGACCAACGTCACCTCGTTGCCAGTTGAAGATAACTCTAGGTAGGATTGTGGAAGGGAGACTGACAGTCGGGAGATAGCCCAAGGCCTTCGAGGTTTTAAAATATGAAAACTATTCCTTCCGTAAATCTAATTTCTCGTCATTGTCACGTGAGATTTCTTTTCAGTATGACTCCTGCAATACTAATTAGTTCCTAAGTGAGACAATGAGATGGACAGAGAGATATTAAATTATGAGTTCACTGTTTAAATAATAAGCATTAACACATTTTTATATTCACATACCTCTTTACAAATTCCTGAGCACGTCGCTACAAATGAACCAATCTAGTGCACACTAGAGCATTGGCTTATCGATACCTATAGGGTATCATACAATTACAGTCAAACCACAACCTCAATTCTCGAAGCTGTAGCCTCTCCATGTAAAACGATTGCGTCGTAACTATAGTAGATGTTGCTTAAATGTTTTGTGACATTCATACCACCTTTATTTCATTTGCTACAAAGGAGCGTTTGGGTGTGTTGTTTATCAAGAGGCGGGTGGGGGATTATATTTCTAATGCATATTGAAGGAATTGGTCTTAACTCATAATCATGCCGTAAGAAGGAACGAACTCGTGGGGTAGTGGTTATCGCACTGGGTTATCATTCTAATGATCGTAGGTTCAAATCCCCACGGTGGCAAAAACTTTTCGTAAGCTTTATTCGTTCCCATTGTTACTATTTGAATTAGTCTTCTTTGGAACTAACAACGAAAGATTATACAATTATCTCGCTCTCTTTCAAAATGGTAATATGAGGACAGGTTTCTTATTACAAGAATTGGACATTTTAGTGGTCTCAACGCATCTAAAATCCAAAATACTAGATCGACGTTATTTTCTACTGAATTCTAAATCCACGTTATACACAGATAGGCTAATGGGGCCTGGACCTACAGTTTAAAGTGAAATACGAACCACTATGTGTCTCCACTTGTTATCCTGCACTGAACGTAAAACAAACAGCTCCCCGCCCCCATTTTTAAAACAAATTTACATTAAATATGGTATTTATAAGATAATGATCATTGATTTGATTGTTTTTATTACTGAACGTAAAATAAAACATTTTCCACAATCACCTCTTCGTCCCATCTCTCCCAATATCTTTCTGTCCCTCTCTTTTCCCCCTTCCCCACCCCCACACACATGTATCAAAATAAATATTTTCTTAGGTTTGTATGTGTATAAATATAACATTAAATACCCCCCAAAAATACTATATATTTTCTACTTTCCGTCACCCCTCTCAGACTCCCACAACCCCTCATTATTATTGGCGTTCGCCAGACTAAGTGGTAATGTATCGACGTTTTGTAATCACTGAGTCGTTTTCCGAGTTCCAGTCAGGTCGCATAATGTTTCAGATTCCAATTTAAATGTATCCCGAGTCGTGATTAGCCTATGTGTGCAAAAAGTGATGTTAAAACGAACCCTTGACCTCAATAATACAAGTTGTGTATTTTCTTTCAGCTGTGGTTCCCTCTTTTCGCGAGAAATAACGAACTAACCTAATCATTAACTCAACAAATAAAAATGCATCTCTAAATTAATTAATGAAAACTGTTATTACACCCAAACCACTATTTTATCGTAAATGTAAATGAAATGTCATCTCACGTAGTGAAAACAATGTGAAAATTGTTCTAATGAGTGATATATGATTGTCAAACACATACATGAATACATTATATTAAACTAGTGAACTATAATTGGGACAATTTAATACTAATTTGAAACGATTAAAGGCAATTAAAACGACAAACTAAACTTTTGCGCAATCTTTCTGCCGATTCGCATTATTGAAACAATATTTAACCAATGGGGACGTTATCTCATATTTGGAAATGCTGCATTGGTTGAACTTCCTGTGGACAAGACCGTGAGTCACGCCTCCTGCTCCTCCGAATCGAACTTCACTCTGATTGGAGGATCGTATATTTCACAACACTTCCTTGTTTCAGAGCTACCAACA
Source organism: Lepisma saccharinum (assembly GCF_977018435.1). Lineage (NCBI taxonomy): Eukaryota > Metazoa > Arthropoda > Insecta > Zygentoma > Lepismatidae > Lepisma > Lepisma saccharinum. Next base: position 69,675,670 of record NC_139237.1, read on the forward strand.
TAATTTCGTAAGACGTTGGACTTAGAAAAAATCCATGCGACAGATTTTTTGAACATGACTGTACCTTTTGTATTTATGTTCGGTTATTTTCTAGCTGTCTCCGTATGTGCCTCCACTATGTGCCTCAACCGTGTATCGAACTCGAACATCTGTCAGATTTCATTATCTTATGCTGATAAGCCATTACGAGAAACGGGAAATCATTGAGGCGAAGATGAGATGCATTGAAACGCATTAAACTTTGATTCAGCACAAAAAAGTAATCCAATGTTTCTCATGATTCATCATAACATTTGCTTTTGGCTTGAAGATTGGGTCATTGACGAACGATTACATGCTGAGTTGCAACAGTTAGTGTATCTGAAGGGCATAAATTAAATTTGATTCATTTTATTTTCTGTGTGCAAATATGCAGTTTGTTTCTTATGTATACTCCGAAGCAAATATGACCTAAACGTACATATGATATTGTACTCAAATTATACTAATTGTACTAATGACTATACTTCAATTTTGTTCATGCAATAAACTTTATCTTGTATAATATCCAAGAAACTAAAAGTGAAAATATACAAAACAGTAATTTTGTCTGTAGTATTATATGGATGTGAAACTTGGTGCCTTACATTAAAAGAGGGGCAATAATTAAGAGTATTTGAAAATAAAATCCTTAGAAAAATATTTGGACGTAAAAGGGATGAGGATACTAGTGGGTGTAGAAGGTTACATAATTTAGAACTGTATAATTTGTATTCATGTCCAGATATAATTTGAATAATTAAATCAAGAAGATTTTAGAAGGGCAAGCCATGTGGCACGAAAATGAGAGGAAAGAAGAGTTTACAGGATTCTTGTTGAGAAACCTGATGGTAAGTGACCTGTAGGAAGGCCAAGACGAAGATTGAGGGATAACGTTGAGATGGACCTAAAGGAAATCGGTAAGGATGGAAAAGATTGGATTGATCTTGCCCAGGATAGGATCAGGGAAAGCTTGTGTTGCTGCAGGCATAATCCTTCGGGTTTAAGAAGGCTAGAGAGTGAGTGAGTTATTCATACAATTAGAATTGGGAGCTTGTCTTAAGTCTTATTAAGATTGTATACCAAGTAAGATAATCAGAAAAAGTTAATTGCTTATGACTGGAGGCTGTGCTATTTAGATGTAAACTCCCACAGGACTCGAACGTTGGCTAGTTCGCTTGCAATACATGGCAACAACTAAGAGGGTAACTCCCAGGAAAATAGAATTTTCTTGTGTAGTGATTAGCGCAGTAGCCCCGTTGTAGCACTCGCAAGACCATATGATTGATTACCAAATCATCTACTTTGCAAAGTAATGCTTGTATCAGTATCAGGTTAAAAATTATCTTTCTATTCTATTTTTCGTATCAATAGAACAGAACATTTGATTGTGTTTAATAAAGCTTAGATAAACTTTACACATTGCTGGATGTTTTTATTATTGTCCTTTTGAGGAGGAGATAAGGCTAAGATAAGTTAAATCAAAGTTTTCTCAAATCAAAAGTACCTCAATTCAAATCGTATGTACTTTTAAGCACTGATACTATTGAATGTGTGATAACAGCATTTTGAAACTATACGTGAGTTCTACACAGTCCCCATCCTCTTCTTTCTATAGATTAGAACCCGTTTCGGCTAGTGGCTTATGAGAACAACATTATCTAATTTGACATCTGTCCGCCATGTTAGGCGAGACAGGAATCACTCCGTTTTGCCTAATTCAAATTTCGCCTAAAATGAAGGAAATTTACTATGCCGTTAATAATTATTTTCCCTGTGTTTATGTATATGCATGTGTAAGCCTCGGTTCATTTATTAAAACTCCTTGAATTCCGGGAATTTTGCGTGAATTTTTAGCTCCGGGAATGTTACGTACCCAATAGGACCAAGTAATGTGAATAGTTTGCCAAAGACGAATAGAGATGGCAGCACCAGGCGTGCAAGGTTAAGAATTGGCATAATATATGTGAATAACTTTATAAATAAGAACAAAGCAAATTGGTAAGATGGAAAACAATAGAATATATTATAAGAAGACAAAGAATAAATATGAAAGAAGTAAATTAATATATATATTTTATAAATCAAATCAGTGATCACTTGTAAGTTAATATGAAAATTAAGGAAGTCAAAGCACTGATACAAGTTTGTGTCTTTGAACAGATATTGCATCTGTATGATTGATTTACCGTTCCTATAGAGGAAATTTTGTTTACATCAGTGGCGAGCGCGTTCTGGTCGACGCCCCACAGCACTTTTTGGTTGCGCAGTTTAACTGTAGCACCTACTTGGATGCGCATGTCAATCGGCTGCACCAAGTATACACTCTGTTGTACCTAGTTAGTGGTGGCGCGTTCCAATTGCAGCCCCAAGGGAGGATATTAGTATTATTCCCAAAGCTTGGAGGAAAAAGTTGGAAAAGGATAAAGGCATTCGTTAAATAGTCAAAACCTAAATTGAAATCCAGAGGGAAGTTTACAAAGAAGATAAGAAGGAAGTCCCGATCCAGAACGTCCATTGAGAAGGAAGTCCATATCCTCCATATTAAGAAGGAAGTCTAGATCCAGACCGCCCATTGAGAAGGAAGTTCCGATCCAGGCCGTCCATCAAGAAGGAAGTCCCGACCCAGAACGTCCATTAAGAGGGAAGTCCAGACCGCCCATTGAGAAGGAAGTCCTGATCCAGATCTGCCCACTACTAAGGAAGTACATATAGAAGAATATCCAAATAAAGAAAATAAATAATAAAAAGAATATTGAGATGAAAATTGACTGTAACGAGAAAATTATAGAAGAATGTTGCTTATCATGTAAAATTCTTACTCCATGTATCCTGTGTTTAAATAATATATTCGTTTAAACGTCTCCATTGGAAGGCATCCTGTCTGGTTTCGTTGTCTACAAAGAACCCTACCCTGTAGATAAGCTAGCTGAGTTTTAAGTTTAAGGTTTATGTACCTTTGCACCAAATGTAGGTAGCATGAATAAATGGCGCCCAACGTGGGGCTAGAGAATAAGGAACCAGACAGCGAAGAGAGAGAGAATAATTGAAAATGGAGGAAAAGGATAAAGATGGAAATGAGAATGGGAAAGCTACAATGAAGGAAGACGGAGAAAAAAGGGAAACTTTCATTTGTTGCGGAGAGGAAGGAAACAAGGAAGAAATTATTTTCTGTGTCACATGTAAGGAAATGAAACATTGGACGTGCGAAGGAATAAGAAAGGAGAAATACATATCAATAAGTAAAAGGGAAGAAGATTATACATGTAAGGAATGCAAGAAGGAAAAGCTAAAAGAAAAGCAGAAGAAGACAGAAGAAATAAACTTGATGGAAATGTTCCAAAAGCTGTCAATGCAGATAAATGAAAATAACAGAGAACTGAAGAAGATTGAAGAAAGTAATAGGAAGGCGGAAGAAAATAACAGAGAAGTAAAAGAAAAGTTGGAAGAAAATAACAGAGAAGTAAAAGAAAAGTTAGAAGAAAATAACAAGGAAGTGAAAGAAAGGCTTGATGAAAATAGTAGAAAATTAGAAGAAGTAAGAAATGAAAGCAAGAAAATGTACGAGATAATAACCGAGACATGTGAAGAAAATAGAAGATCATTGGAAAAGAAGATAGAAGAAACAACACTGCTAATTGAAAACAAAAGCGTGGATATAAATAGGACGATCGAGGAAGAAGTTTCAAAACTTAGAGAGGAGAATATACATAGAACCAACAGTATGGAAAGAAAAATTGTTGAAAATAAATCGCAAATAGAAGCAGTATCTTCTAGAGTAGATGCAAATGAAAGCAAAATAGAAGAAGCAAAGGTCCTAATGGAAGATAGAAGCTGGGAAACACGCAATAGAATGGAAAAGGAAGTTCTAAAACTGAGAGAAGTAAGTACGCGGGAACTGCAAGAAGTTCAAGAAAAAACTAGCAGTATGGAGAAGGACATTGCGGAAAATCAAAATAAAATTAATGCAGCAGATAACAAAGGAAAGGAATTAGACAGAAAATTAAATGGGGCAGTGTCAAAGATAGAGAAAACAGAAAAGAAAGTAGAAGAAGTGGAAAGAAAGTTAGGAAAGCTATTCATCAAAGAAGGAAACATAAATCCTAGGTTTCGAGAAAGTGAAGAAACGAAGGTTAAGAAAGAGCTGAAAGAAGAGAGTTCAAGCGATGAATCGACGACGGAGGAAGAAGAGAAGCATAAGAGATATAGAATAGCGGGAGGTCACAAGAAAAGGAAATGGAAGAATAGCGAAGATGAAAGTAATAATGAAAGGCTCTTAGACATATTGGAAAATGAATTCCCGAGAGACGAGAACTATAGGACCAGGATACCTAGGCCACAAGAATTGCAGCATCTTCCAAAATTCAATGGGAATATATCTGATAAATGTCCCAGAAAGTTTTTAAGGGAACTAACAACAAATGTCAGACTTATGAGGATCCCCGAAGGAATGATTTTGAACGTCATAGAGACATGTTTTGAACAGTCGGCAGCAGGATGGTACCAACTAAATGAGCACAAATTTAGAAATTTTAAGGAGTTCAGCCGAAAATTCCTGAACTACTACTGCAGTAAAGACATAAAGGAAAGGCAGCTAGAAGCATTAAAAAGAAGATATGTAGATTGGTCAAAAGTCGACAGCCTGGAAGAACATACATGGGAGACTCTTAGAAGCTTCAAAAACCTAAAGGAAGGATGCAGTGAAGAGGAGCTGGTTAAACAAGTTGTCCAAACATTGCCATTAAGAATACAGAGAGCTATAGCAGTGGTTAAGATAAAAGCAGTTGATGATTTGATTGAATATCTAAGAACCGAAGATGTGCTAACAAAAACTCAGAATTCCTGGAACGATAAGGAAGGAAGATTCTACGGAAAGAGGCAACATTCAGAAGAAGAAGGGCGCTCAAAACCAAAGTTCCGGAGACAGGAATTTGATGTAAGAAGAATAGAAGTTAGAAACCAGAGACCAAGTGCAGAAAGAAGAGACGTAGGAAGAAACAATGGAAGATATGAAAGAAACATAGACTCTGTGGAAGAAAGAGAGAGAAACGATGATAGATATCGAGGAAATTGGAGAAACGTGAGAGGCCGAAATAATTTCCGAAGATACGGAAGAGGAGGAAATCAGCGATGGAGGAACATATATGAACAGAACGAAAGAGAATACCGAGTAAGTGTGCCCAATGAAGAAATGGAAAGAAGAAATGCACTTCCGGATGTAGAAAGAGACGAAGCCATAGAATTAGCCAGAAATTATTGTAATGACGCAAGAAGATTCCAAGAGGGAATTACAGCAGATGAAGATTCAAGAAATGCAGAAGAGAATAGAGGGTCAAACATGTAATGCTCTTGCAGCATCTCCCAGGTGTGAGAGCAAAAACAGAGAGAAATGTAAGGCAGGGAGAAATTGTAAATAGAAATGTACATAGTGAAAGAGAAAGTCTTGAGTTATATTTAATAGAAGAGCCGAATTTCAATGACCTGAAGCCAGGGAGAACTTTTTATGTAAAGGCAAAAATTATAGAATTAGAAGTAAAGTGCCTAATAGATTGTGGTAGTGTGGTAGAAGTAATGAGTTATGATTGTTGGAAACGGATAAAAGGAAAATATCCACAAGCTCGTCTAGATGCATCAGAAAGGGATAAAATAAGATTGGTCATGGCAGCAGGGAAAGAAGAATATAAAATACAAGGAACCGTCGGCGTAATGATGAACCTTCAAGGGTTAAATTTTCCTGTCAGATTCCTCGTAGTAAAAGGTCTAAGAAGTGATATGATATTAGGAATACCATTTTTGGAAAAATATGATGTTCATATTTATATCAAAGAGAGAAGATTGAATCTAGAGTCATTGGAAGAAGAAAGACTAGATGTTCCTATGGAAACTGTAAACAACGAAATGGAGAGAAAAGAATGCATTGGCAACCTGAATTTAATGTACGGACAGATGAAGGCAGTACCAAATGATATATGTGAAGAAATTGAAAGTGAAATGAATAAAGAAAATGATGAATACACTGCATCTGTTGAAGAGATAAAGAATAAGGTTGATGAGTGCAAAGATATCTCCAAAGAAGAGAGGAAGGAATTACAAGAAGTTTTGTTAGAGCATAGGAATTTGTTTAGCCAAAAGCCAGGACTCACCAGAGGGTATTCCTACGAAATAGAAGTAGATACAGAAAGACCTATAGTATCTAAACAGTATCCGATACCTTTTGCGAAAAGAAAAGCTGTAGAGGAAGAACTTCAGAAATGGTTAAGATGGGAAATTATAGAAGATTCAAATAGCATACATGTAAGCCCGATGCATGTAGTTGACAAACCCAATGGAGGAGTTAGACCAGCCTTAGATCTGAGAGAATTAAACAAACACGTATTACTTCCAAGAAACCAGGTGGATAAAATAGATGAGATGCTACACTCATTTGCAGGAAGCAGATACTTTACTTCTTTTGATTTGACCCTGGGATACTTTCAAGTTGAGATCGAGAAGAAGTCAAGAAAGTATACAGCATTCAGATATGGCTCAAGATTGTTTCAATTCAGAAGATTGCCATATGGTTTAAATTCATCGGTTTCGGCATTTATGACTGCGTTGAACAAGATATTTGGGATAGAAACTAAGCATTGGTTAGCCATATATGTAGATGACATGTGCATTCACAGTAAAGACTGGGATTCACATATAAGAAGAATAGATTGGGTATTGAACAAATTAGGAAAAGCAGGATTAACCGTAAAACTGGAGAAATGCTCTTTTGTCAGAAAGGAAGTTAAGTTTTTAGGCCATGTTATATCCGGTGGAGAAATTAAGCTATGTACAGATAAGGATGAAGCGATAAGACATTTCCCTAAGCCAATTACAAAGAAACAATTACAGAGATTTCTTGGAATGTGTAATTGGAGAAGCAAATTCATTAGAGATTTTGCACAAAAGGCCAGACCATTGTATGAGCTATTAAAGAAAACTAACAAGTGGAATTGGGGAGAGGAAGAAGATAAAGCTTTCGGTGTACTGAAGATCGATCTCATATCATCGCCTGCCATAAGCCAACCGAATTTCGAGAAAACATTTTGCTTGGGAACCGATGCATCTAATATAGGACTAGGGGCGTATCTATTCCAGAAGGACAGCAATGGAGAAGACCAAGTCATCCAGTATGCCAGCCGTTCTCTTAAGACTTTTGAGAAATCCTATACGATAAGTGAACTCGAATGCCTAGCCATCCTATTCGGAATACAAAAGTTCTCACCATACCTCAAGGTATTCAGTGATCACAAAAGCTTGGTCTGGTTAAATTCGGCAAAGCAGTGGAATCCTAGACTTACCAGATGGGCCCTGTTAATACAAGAATATAGCTTTGAAGTGATTGATATAAAGGGCAGGGATAATCAAATTGCCGATGCATTAAGTAGAGCTCCAATAAGACCCCAACAAGAACCAGAAGAGATAATCAAATTGTCCATAAATGCGATTGTGGAGGAAGAAATGAAGAATATAGTAAAAGAAGAATGGATAAAAGAGATGAAAGAAGATGAAGAACTTAGTACTATATTTAAAATATTGGAAGGAGAAACTATTGTTAGAGAAACGAAGATGAGAAAAGCCAGAATCAAAGGGAATTACAGAATTATAGAAGGCATGATTTTTAAAGTGAACATTGAAAATCCACACCAAGTAAGGTTATGTGTACCCAAAACAATGATCTATAAGATCTTAACAACAGTACATGAAGAGTCAGGACATTTTGGGACAGACAAAACTTTGAGGATGGCACGTCGTTTTTATTTTTGGAAGACTCTGAAAAAGGATGTTGTGGACCATGTTAGAAACTGCGTTGTATGCATACAGACTAAGCCATCTAAATGGAAATTAAGAAAGGAAGAATTACACGTTATAGCTCGAAGGCCATTGGATTTAATATCCATAGACTTAATTGGACCACTGCCGAGATCAAGAGGATTCCAATACATCCTTACATGCGTGGACATAAGTAGTAAATTTGTAATGTGTTACAACATAAGAAAAGCAACATCAAAAGAGATAGTTAAATGTTTCGAAGACGGTTTCACTAAACACTTTGGAATTCCTAGAAAGGTGTTAACAGATAATGGTACACAGTTTGTATCGGAGTATTTCATGGACTATATGCAATTCAAAGGAGTCAAAGTAATAAATGTAACGCGATACCACCCCAGCTCGAATCCCATAGAACGATACAATGGAGAAATAGTCAGACTGTTAAGAACATACTGCCATGATAACCATACACGATGGTCAACTGTTGTTAATAAAATAACTAAATTGTTAAATAACGCATTGTCAGAAGAAACAGGAAGAAGCCCTGCTGAATTATTTCTCGGATACACGGAGGAACCATATGTGTTTGAAGAATTGGAGTGGCCAGATATGATGGAGCAAAAGAGCGAAATGAAGAAAGTGATATTAGAGCTGTATAAAAAGAGAAATAGAAGAAAGACAAAGGACGAGAAGAAGGTTAAGAAAATAGATATCAAGAAAGGAGATTTGGTGTTTTGTAAAACACATCCGGTGAGCAAAGCTTCAGAGAAAGCTATCAAAAAGCTATTTTTCATATATGAAGGCCCATATGAAGTGATAAGTATTTTTAGAAATACAGTTCTTCTAAAGCACATAAAAACAGATGTAGAAAGGAGAGAGAATTTAGATAACATTAGAAGATATAATTGTACAGAAGAGAAGAAAGAAAGCGTCAAGAAGAAATAATAGACTTGTACATATATAATTTGAAAAAAAATGTATCTGCATATATATATATATATATTACGACAATTTTTTTTTATGGCCAACGGGGGGAATATTGTGTTACGTACCCAATAGGACCAAGTAATGTGAATAGTTTGCCAAAGACGAATAGAGATGGCAGCACCAGGCGTGCAAGGTTAAGAATTGGCATAATATATGTGAATAACTTTATAAATAAGAACAAAGCAAATTGGTAAGATGGAAAACAATAGAATATATTATAAGAAGACAAAGAATAAATATGAAAGAAGTAAATTAATATATATATTTTATAAATCAAATCAGTGATCACTTGTAAGTTAATATGAAAATTAAGGAAGTCAAAGCACTGATACAAGTTTGTGTCTTTGAACAGATATTGCATCTGTATGATTGATTTACCGTTCCTATAGAGGAAATTTTGTTTACATCAGTGGCGAGCGCGTTCTGGTCGACGCCCCACAGCACTTTTTGGTTGCGCAGTTTAACTGTAGCACCTACTTGGATGCGCATGTCAATCGGCTGCACCAAGTATACACTCTGTTGTACCTAGTTAGTGGTGGCGCGTTCCAATTGCAGCCCCAAGGGAGGATATTAGTATTATTCCCAAAGCTTGGAGGAAAAAGTTGGAAAAGGATAAAGGCATTCGTTAAATAGTCAAAACCTAAATTGAAATCCAGAGGGAAGTTTACAAAGAAGATAAGAAGGAAGTCCCGATCCAGAACGTCCATTGAGAAGGAAGTCCATATCCTCCATATTAAGAAGGAAGTCTAGATCCAGACCGCCCATTGAGAAGGAAGTTCCGATCCAGGCCGTCCATCAAGAAGGAAGTCCCGACCCAGAACGTCCATTAAGAGAAGTCCAGACCGCCCATTGAGAAGGAAGTCCTGATCCAGATCTGCCCACTACTAAGGAAGTACATATAGAAGAATATCCAAATAAAGAAAATAAATAATAAAAAGAATATTGAGATGAAAATTGACTGTAACGAGAAAATTATAGAAGAATGTTGCTTATCATGTAAAATTCTTACTCCATGTATCCTGTGTTTAAATAATATATTCGTTTAAACGTCTCCATTGGAAGGCATCCTGTCTGGTTTCGTTGTCTACAAAGAACCCTACCCTGTAGATAAGCTAGCTGAGTTTTAAGTTTAAGGTTTATGTACCTTTGCACCAAATGTAGGTAGCAGGAATTCTGCATGCATTTTTCTCCGTAGACGTGAAAAATTGCAACTTTTATTAATCCAAATCCCATTGAATTTATACTACTTTATAAATTCCCTGTGGCAAATTTTTACATGTTTAGCTTTTATTTTTATTAAGGAAGGAGAATAAAGGTGAGTGGAAAATGAAACATTTCTCTCAATCCGTTTACTTCGATAGTGTCGTTTGCAGAACAATCTATCTGACAGACGGAAGATTCTTGCAAGAGGAGATATATATTGAAGTTGATTAGGTAAATTTCAGTTTGAAATTTCTTTACCAACTTTTCCTAGATTAGTATATACCGTAACATTTGTGATTTGTGTTTGTAGCCTAGATGTATTTCGATTCCGAGTATATGAAAATGGCAAATGTAAACACCGCACCTTCAGTTAAATATTTTAAATATACAGTTTAATTTATTTATTTAATATAAGATTCCAAATACAGCGTTAGCAATTTTACATCGGAACGTACTAACAGAAAATAACAACAAAAATAATAGTATGAAATTGAATTGAATTACAATTTTTGGATACATTAAAATCGCACAGACCCTTCATATTGTCAATATTTGTATGTGTGTGTGTGGGTGGTTAGAGGCTGTAATACGTAAGGTTGAAATAGAAAAAAAAACATCTGCTTATATGCATTGAAAACCGGGAATTATGCTTGATTTATCAATGTCCTAAAGTGGCCACCCTGAAACTGGAACTGTAATTTATCTCTGTTTTATTACAAGTTAGAGATCCAACAAGTGTCTGGGAATTGGGTGCTCTTGGTTATAGTTAGTTTTTTTATATGTATATAATATGACTAAAGCTATTGACTAACGTGACTAAACCTAACCTAAGGGTATTGGCTACTATATTACCGTTACATATTAGGCTGTTTTGTTGAAATTACTTTTTCTGCATAAACTGCATCAATCATTTTGTTTTCATCTTAAGTACTTGTTCCAAATATGTTTGTGTTTACGTTCATCATCATGTATAAGATAGACAGTCTGATATAAATTTACCTCATTTGAAATATTTCCCTTTCAGCTTAAATTAGGCGAAATTGGAAATAGTCGAAAACAGATATTACTACTTTGCCTAAAATGACGGTTGGATCATTACATCACAATATCGTGTAGTGAAAAAGCTGTTAAGCAAAACGGGAATATAATTTGCACTGATGTGTACAGTTGATACTACCGCCAATGATAATTTTGTTATATGTGCTGTTTCAGCAAAATCTATGTATGCGAGTGTGTATAGTCATCGACAAATATAATAACAAGTCCATCACCGTGTTCATTCCTTCTGTTTTCCACAACCTGGGGTTCGAGAATTGAAACCAAGAACACGAATATGGAGAGTACAGCATCTGATCCAGTTCCATTCCTTAGAAATAAAGTGAAGGAAAACTAGGAATATACAGGGTGTTCAGCTTAGAGGGATCATGAATTTAATGCTCACAGTTTAAGAACAGAGGAAGATATTGATATGATTTTCATTTTACAAGATACAGAAATTCTCGAGAGTTATATACCAATAGTGAATACATGTACTTGCGCATGCGCGCCAACGTGTACTGCGGGAAGAAGCCTGGCACTATTCAGTAGAACAACAGACACGCCACACTTGGCGGGAACTTGAATACCGTTTAGATGTCTGCAGGGTCTGCACACATCGAGTTGCATTAACCGTTATCCAAACTCGGAGCGTTTCTACATCAAGGTATGCAAAAAGGTGTGTTAATAAACTATTATTTACACTTCAAATTATCAATTATTTCTACATCACTCTAAGCGAAAACATGCTTATACATAAGAATATATACATTTGTTGTATTAATGTATAATGAATTGTATCTAACGGTTAAGCTGAATAAATGGATCTTCGGTGGCTGAGTGCGTTGAGCGTTGGTTTCATCGAACGATTAGCCGGAAGAGACAGAAAAGCAATACAAAGTAAGGACTAGGAGAAATATTCTGTAAGGTCTAACTCTGCCATTGAGAATAAGGCAGTCAATAAGATTATTATGATCATCATTGTTCTGATGCAGTAATTAATTATATGTTTATATCTTTCTTCCAGGTGTTGACGTGGACTTCGTTCTGGACCAATTATACCGGTAAGTGATAAATTTGTACGGAGAGAAAAAAATGTACTAAGCAATTTCATAAGTGTAAGTATTTAAAATTCCAAAATACAAAGTTCATTGTTTTAAGCGATGTATTCAAATGTCAAATAAAAGTATTAGACAGTTGACGTATTTATAAAAATGGGGTAGGAGATAGGAAATAGAGGCTGCGGCCGTGATATAGCTAAAGGCAGAAATGCCCCGCTCTGTCGTGCTCGTTGGAAAGACGACATGGCCGTGAAATCGTAGGAAACCATTTTTTTTGTACGTTTCTTGCACCATTTAGCACAAAACTGAGCCAAATTAATCATTATTGTAGAAGTACATCTGTAGATAATAAAATTATATTTTACTCCTGAGGTAGAAATGTGATAAAACTTATCTTTAGCCTCGATTACTTAAAAAAATAAGACCCTTCAACTCGGATACCACGCACACGATAACGTTCAGACTGCACCTGAGAATAACTAATAACAAAGAGTGCATTGTCGCAGAAACTCGCTGAATTACAGGACGTGGGGCATCTCACCTAAAATTACCCTATGAGGATTAAAACAAAATACTAACAGGATATAAGAAATGAACTTACTCTCTAGCCTTCTTAAACCCGAAAGTTTATGACTGCAGACTCACAAGCCTTCCACCTGTCTCTATCGTCGGCAAGATCAATCCAATCTTTTCCATCCTTACCCATTTCCTTTAGGTCCATCTCAACGTTATCGCTCCATCTTCGTCTTGGCCTTCCTACAGGTCTCTTACCATCAGGTTTCCCAACAACAATCCTGTAAACTCTTTTCTCTCCCATTCGTGTCACATGGCCTGCCCACCTAAGTCGTCTTGATTTTATTATTCTGATTGTATTTGGACATGAATACAAATTATGCAGTTCTATATTATGTAACATTCTACACTCGTCCCATTTAGGTGCAAATATTTTTCTGAGGATTTTATTTTCAAATACTCTTAATTTATGTTCCTCTTTTAATGTAAGGGACCAAGTTTCACATCCATGTATTACTACAGACAAAATTACTCTTTCGTATATTTTAACTTTTATTTACTTACGAGATAGATATTATTGAAAATAAAAGTTTATGAAGAGATAAGTAACACACATTTCCTGAAGTAAGTCTGCTTTATATTTCCTCTTTAATATAATTTTAATTTGTTAGTAACCTCCCCGATGGCGCAGTGGTAGCGTCGTCGCCTTCTAATCAAGGGGTCCCGGTTTCGATACCCGGTGAAGGCACATAGTGGTTCGGATTCCACTTTAAACTGTAGGTCCAGTCCCGATTAGCCTTACTGTGCATAAATTGGACTTAAAACACTAAATCAACCAACCATTTGTTAGTATTACTCCGAAGTACTTGAATTTTGAATCTGTTTCAAACGAGTTTTTATCAATAATTAAATTTTGATTATTACCTAACACTTGGTTTCATGAATATGAGAAGAGTGAAGTAGTGGCTGAAGAGAGATTAGTAAAGGAAATATGTAATGTGGAACCCATTACTAGAACAGTACAAGGAAGATCTAAGACCAGACGATGTTAGAAACGACATTTGAAGATATGAAATTGAAAAAAAATATTGATTAGAATCGATGGAAGAATCTAGTAGTGGAGGCTCAGAGGAATTGTGTCTAATAATAAGTATGATCTTCGGAAACACTCCTGGGAACGTTGTTCAAGTGTGTATTACATATTAAAATCATGCCTTGCAGCCCAACAAGGAATTATAAACAGCTGCAAAACAGAGCTGTTTATTGTATGCATTTTAATGCGCTTGATACTACAGTCACTCCCCCCTACGTTCCCTGGCTTTCTGATTGTTTTCTTTTTCTCTGCACCTGTCTTGCGTTTGATATGCAACCGGTACCCATCCGTTCGTTCTTGCTATTCCGAACACGATCCCACTTCCTTATCGCGGAGCAGCCACCAATCGTTTCAAATGGAATCACACGGTAGCAGCTAACGAAACCAGTTAATTACCAGGTGTTCACATTCCCCCCCCCCCCCCGTTGAGTATCGAACGTTAACACCACGTTTTTCCTTCAAATTTTGCTTATTAATATCTCATAAGTTGACATTTGTTACTCATTTCATATTAATATATACATAACTGCAATGCGCGCCAGTTATTCATAATGAGAATAGAATCGCGCCGATCTGCGTGGCGTATGGTTAGCACACCACGCTAGGACGCCAGAGGTCCCGGGTTCGAATCCTGTCATAGGCGTGGGTGTTCCTTGTTGATTGATTGATTGAGTTGGTATTTTAAGTCGACTTTATACACAGTAAGGCTAATCGGGACTGGACCTACAGTTTAAAGTGTTATCCGAACCACTATATGCCTCCACCGGGTATCAAACCCGCGACTCCTTCATTACAAGGCGACGACAAGGTGTTCTTTGTGTACCTTCATCAATTTCATCACACATTCACTCATCCTCATCGTCGCGATTAGTCAAAAGTGACAGAAAATCACAGCAAATTCTTGTCAAATACAGATTACAATTGGCACTTTACATTACAATTTCTGAAAATCACTGTCGCAGTAGCAATGGCTAATCACGACGATAGCAATGGATGGTGATGTGATGAGACAATCACAAACATACGTATACGGACTGCACAACACAACTCTACAGAGGACTTTTTATTGTCCCTTGTTTTTTTATATGTAAGTTTTTTAGTACACAAGGTTTAAGACATAGATTTACGTACCTAAAGTAAAAATATTAACAAAATTTTAGTATTCCAGTTGGTTTAAGGGTGTATTGGACTGCAAAATGTTACCCCACCTTAAAGTCCTTATCAATAGAGGCCGTATTCGTATGCACTCAGAACGACAGATGCGTTTCGTTGTGTTATAGAGACGGCCACATTGTTTAGGTATAATCCCGGACTTCGTTAAGGGAGGAGGAAGGGGGGGGGGGCTGGGCCCACCAGTTTCAACTGTGACTCCTTCAAACAAAATTTTGATAGATTAAAAATTATCCTCAAATAATACTATATACAATTTTTTGGTAAATTTGTAGCAAAGCTGGTAACACGCGCAGGGAACAAACTTGCCTTACTGAAGAAAATCTTCAGAAGCAAATATATGACCCCAAAACTTCCACCCTTTCGTTGCTTACCTAGAACTTGTGTTCTTGTAAAATAACTCATCTCGAGTTGCTGTGGGTGCGGACACCGTGTAATTGTTTGTGTGTGAAAAGAGTTCTAAATGGTTGTAGTGCGTTTCCATTTTTAATGAATAAATTCCTATTTTTCTTTGTGATAATTTTTACATAAGAATCAACTAACTTGGTAGAAAAGGTAAAGTGTTCCCCTGTTAGAAAAGTTCCCGGATTTGAACCGGCCGGGGATCGAACCCGAGACCTTTAGCATGGTAGTCAGACGTATTACAGACTTTTATATATATATATAAAGGTAAGCCCCTATGCGGAAACTTCCCCCATCACACTTCATTCACTCATATAATTTCATTCATATTTCAATTTCAGGACAGACAATCACAAACATCCATGTCCGAGCCAGGATTCGAACCCGGTACCCCTGGCGTCGTAGTGCGATGTGCTAACCACTCCGCCACAGGTGCCACTAATCAACTAACTTGGTCCTGGAAAAATAAATCATACTAACGCCTATGTTTTTGTCCGTTACTATAGCAATATTGAAACATTGTTTATTAGCTTTCGTTTCTGGTAATAGTTTCATGGGAACAAAGTTCAGATTTGCCCCCCCCCCATTCCAAACTAAATAACCTACCTACGTCCCTGGGTATAATATTCGCGAAAAAAATTGAAATCAGATACATTCCTGTCCGCCCCTCCTTTGAGTTCCAGCACTGCTTCTAGGCATTGCGATTTATTGCAAACTGATCTTATCCAGCCACAGTGACAATTGGATGTGCATTTCCAGATATTTGCCCCTTTTCTAGAGGGCCCGCATGGCCA
Source organism: Lepisma saccharinum (assembly GCF_977018435.1). Classification (NCBI taxonomy): domain Eukaryota; kingdom Metazoa; phylum Arthropoda; class Insecta; order Zygentoma; family Lepismatidae; genus Lepisma; species Lepisma saccharinum. The sequence goes on from NC_139237.1 coordinate 69,691,746, forward strand.
GTGGCTTCTACTGAACTTGTTTGCCATCTTGCTTCTATCGGTACCTTTGTGTGCAACTCGATAAGTAGTCCTCCTCCACGACTGAAAAATAACTCATATGTACTTTAAGAAAGTGGACAAACCAGTCGGGAATTGCGATAAAGCAGCGATTATTTTTGTCGTTGCTAGCCGTCGGCGCCAGAGGCGCTAGTGTCTCCCGAACACATTAGCTGTTCGTGGCCTTTGTACAAATAGCTTCATTACTCCGCTACGAAACTCGGTGTCCACGGGAAATCATGATGTTTGAAGGTAGAAAGGAGGGGGGAGGAACTAAATGGGCCGTGTTTTGTTTCCTGTTCATTCATGTCTGCGATTCTCAATGCGAAAGGAAGTGATTCAGAAATAAATCGAAATATATTAGTGGGACATTACGTTATAATTGCGACCTTTAAATTACATTTCTTTACTGGTTATTTTCAACGACGAGGCATTGCCTTCTCTGCTCAAAAATAGCAACCGGTACTATAGGTCTTTTCTACTCTTACGGCGGCCGGTCCTTGTTCTGGCAAGGGAAGCGGGGATTACGCCGCAGACCAACCAGAAAACAACGGTGGCGCCGAGAGTTACGACGCGGCGGTAGGAAGTTCTACATGTACCTCGTTCTACTGGCTGCTGCGCTTCTTATCGCGCTGGATTGGTCGCATCCCGCTCCCCACTTCCCTTGCCAGGATTAGGATCGGCCGCCGTAACAGTAGAAAATACCTTTAAATGATTAGAATTAGAATACAAGGTGTCTATGAATTACGATAAGAATATTCAGAATTTCTCATGTGAAGAAATTTGATTCTTCTCGTAATTCTTCAATTCTTTATTATTCCTCAACGTTTGAGTCTTTAAATCCACTTTATACAGGCTAATCGGGACTGGACCTGTATTTTAAAATGGATTCCAATCCATAATGTGTCTCCAAATGAGTATCGAACCCGGTACCCCCTGATTACAAGCCGAGGACGTTGCCACTTCTTTCTATGTGTCGAAATTAATCCAGAGAGAATGAAGTACATTTGTATAATCAAGAGGTCCCGGGTTCGATACCCGGTGGAGGCACATAGTGGTTTGGATCCCACTCTAAGCTCTAGGTCCATTCCCGATTTGTCTGTGGACTTAAAACACCCAATCAATCAAATACATTTGTAAGTTAGAAACGTGAAAATTTATGAATTGAAATATCGAAAGTAGTGACCTCGTCCTGGCTATAGAGGATGTAACGAAAATACAGGGCATAACGTTAGTAATTGATTTCTCACATGTAGATAAGAGAAAAGGGTTATGTGAAAAGGGATCCGGAAATGTACGAGGGTAAGTCGATATATAAGTCGCAAAATAAAATAGAAAGAAAAGTTGAAATAGTTACCTGATGAAATATGGTTTAATTTTCAACGTAATCTCCATGAACATTAGGCACTTGTCCCAGCGTTTCACGAGTCCCTCAAAGCCAGCAGCGAAGAAGGTTTGTGGTTGATGTCATAGCCAGCTGGTAACCTCCCAATGGACCTCCTCCACATCCTGGAACCGGTGACCACCAAGGTGATTCTTCAGTGGGCCGAAGAGATGAAAGTCGGATGGTTCCAAATCCGGACTGTAGGCTGGATGTTCCAGTCGTTCCCAACCTAGGGACCGTATGTGACATTGGCACTCTGTGGACGAACGTTGTTACGGCCTATTGCTCACCATGCGTACACTCGGCTAACACACCTGCCATCTTACCCACTTGGCACTCGAATGGCTCACCGCAGAGAACGTGACTACTAGCGCCGTATACGATACACGGTGGTGCTGCCACCTACACCTACACTTGCGGAAAGAATCATTGCAACGACTGATATTCATAAAACAATTTCACATTGCAGCAATTCGAAGATATTTCATTTTGCGACTTATATATTGACTTTCCTTCGTATAATTCATGAATAATAAAACATAGATGCATGACCATAGCGTTCTGTAATAAGTGTGTTACTCTTAAAACACGCATGTTGATGTTACATTTTTATTGGGTAATTCATTTCTGAAGTTTTATCCGATATATTTGTTACACCCTGTATTTTTAAAATAGTTGCGTACTGGGAAACTGTCCAATTTGTTTTAAGTTCGATTTATGCATAGATAAGCATAGTAGGTCCGGACCTTCAGTTTAAAGTTGAGTGAAAACCACCGTGCAAAGTGCCTTCATCGGGGATCGAACCCCGGACACCGTGATTGTAAAGCGCCCAGCGTTTCCGCCTTCATGGAGGTTCATATATTGTTACTGCCGACTCCTGTGGCGGAGTGTTTAGCACAGGACGCTACTACGCTAGGCGTCCCGAGTGCAAATCCCGGCTTGGGCATTGGATTGTGAGTGCCCATCAATTTAATCATATCATCACTCATTTATTTTAAAGGCACCAGGGCACTAAGTGCATACCCCTGAATGTATGCGGATGGAGGATGGGTTACTTCGCAGGTTCCCCTCTTTTCTTATCACTAATTTCCTTCTTCACAGTTAGCAAAAAGTCCTGGGTTCGATACCCTGTGAAACCACACAGTGTTTCGGATCCCACTTTAAACTGTAGGTCCAGTCCCAATGAGCTTATCTGTGCATAAAAGTGGATTTAAAGCAAAACTCAATTCAACTGAACATTAGCAAAAAGTGACAGAAAAGCGAAGTGAAATCAACCAAATCGAATCAAAATCAATAATTCGTAGTTACTGAGAACATTTTCAAGTCCGTTTGTATTTGTGTTCCAAGCATCGAGATCAATGCCAACAGGGCCAAAGGGCTTAGTTCCGACTACGAGCGTCTCCGAAAAAGTGTAATACACTAAAAGGTATTTATAGGTAGACCTACGATCTTCCGATAGAGTTCATATTATACTCTGCTTATACACATATAATGGAGCTGGGATCAAAGGATTACATTCCCAAGAAGCGTACAAAAGGCAGTGCCGCGAGCATTTGTACCGTTGCCAAGGAATGGGAAGCAAATGGCTTACGGCATAATCCCAACGATCTGGAGACGGTCAGCAAATATTTTTCCATTTGTCCTCCGCCGGAAAAGGTTTTGCCCGTAATCTAGTTATAAGCAAGTCCTTCCCATGGCGAGCGAAATAGAAAAGCTGCAGTCCGATGTCTGCCCAGTCCTGGCTAGAGGAGTATCCAAGAGCGTTTCATTGCCAAGATCCTTCCTTCCCTGCAGATATGTGACCTGCTTTTTATCAGATTTTTATTCAAGAGTGTTCTCAGTGGTGCGTGAGTATCATGCTGATACCAGTGCAACATGTAAGCTGGGAACAATGAAGACTTACTTGTTTTTCTACCGTGTGGAGCTGTGGTAGGAAGTTATGGGTTACTACCTCTGGCACATCTCTCCCTCCTATCCTATCTACCTCTGATGCTTGTACTGGACAATTCAATTGTGAAGGGTATGACATTCAGATAAATTTACATTCATTTTAAAATTATTTTCTTAGCACCTTCAAACATGTAACTCTATCAATTCATGTAATTTCATTTTCCTTTATAAAGATTAGTATTTAATTTCAGAATATTTCTCCTCCATTTCAAATTCCAGCTACAGAGTTTTTTGTGACGGGTGTGACACTTCTGAGACATGACTTGAGGGTGTTCCTCAGTCTTTCAGAAAGCTCTGTGAAATATATGGGTTTACTGAAGCAATTTCATTTTATTTTCACAAAGCAAACTTTACTCAACATTTAGATGCTTTTAGTTTCTAAAAATATTACTACATAATTTTTTATAAACATATTTCTCTGTGACGGGTGTGATATTTATTATGCACATGATGTAGGATTTTGGATCAGTGCCAAGGCTATGAAGATTATCACAAATATATTCTTGAAACTAAGGTTTGTTTCAGAAATGAAGTAGGATACTTCAGAGCTTAAGATATAGAAATAATAATTGAGAGGATTGGAACGAAATTAGAATTAATTTAGTTTTCTTATGGTATAATACTGTATCATAATGAAACTAAATTAGGTGGAAACACCATACACAAAATCCCACTTCTACTATAAAAAAATAGGTTTGAAACAATGTGTTATTTAAAAGCCATGAAACTAATGTTTGTATTAATAATTCCAAATTCTACATAGTTTTCACTTTAATTTCATATGTAATAAGTGAGGCTTTTAATAAAAATAAATTAACCTTGTTTGTCCGCTCTGTTTCAACCTCTGCCCACCACGATATCGCTTCAACGTTACCAACACCTACTAAATCAAAGAATATAACTCCATGAACGGTTTCTCTAGTAACAATGCTATAATTGGAGTCGTCCCGAAAATTTCGCGGCTTCAACCTCCCTCTGTAAATCCTGTAGATATAGTCTTGTAGATATTCAGAAATGGGAGGGATAACTCCTAGTTACTTTTACTTGTACTTGCTTATATTTACCTAAGAGATATGGAATTTTAACAAGACGAAGATGGAGGGAAGATGGACCTAAAGGAAATCGGTAAGGTTGGAAAAGGTTGATCTTGCCCAGGATAGGGACAGATGGAAGGTTTGTGTTGCTGCAGCCATAAACTTTCGGGGTTACAGAGTTAGTTATAAAATTTTACTATGTTGCAAGCTCTTTTTTGTTTATTTCCTATGGCATTCCATATCTGGAGAAATTTTTCTAAGGACAGAATTTTGATATATATATATATATTACGATTTAACTTGCTTCTTTGTCCTTGTTGTGTTTTTTAAGGTAACTGAATGGTGAAACATACGAAAGCGTAACATATATTTTTGTCAGTTCTTATATTCGCTAGAGTTAGCTGAATTTTGCGAAAAGAATGATTGGTATTCCATATTTAGGAACTTTCCCTTAATATTATAAATTTACATTGAAAACATAAGAGACATTGATTTGGGATGTAATAGTGTCACAATTTGTCGTGTAGCTGCATCACTTCTCAGCGCATGAACGGCAATGCCAAAATAAATAAACAATATGAAGGGCAAAGGGGGAAGACCAGCTTGTGTTACGTTTGTCTTGGTAATGAGGATTTTATCTCAGATTTCAGAGCAGGTCCAGTCTCTCAGCATTCTCGTGATAAACGGCATCAAGTCATTCCTCTTATCGCCCCCAACATGCAATCCAGCTTACGTGCGAGCCTCCACACCCCGGGGCGAACCCCTCTTAATGATATGTTGTCGAGCGAGGATGTGTAGCTCGCAGAGTGCGTTCCGACAAGCTTATTCAGTGTTGCTTTCTTTTGGGTTTCCCTGCTTTATCGTTGGAAGAAAAGGGTCTCGAGATGGTGGAGAGTAATGCTGTTAAAATTTTGACACTTTCGGTTTTCAAAAACTGAAAAAAGGTGTGTAAAGTGGTGATCTTTTCTCAAGACACTCAAATGTCATCCTCACGTCAACGTAGTACACCCTGGACTGCATTTTGAAGACTAACGAGGCTCTGGCGTCTGAACCCATGGCCAGTGTAATCCTTTATGGGGCTTGCGTTGTGTGCTGTCCATATGTGTTTGTGATTTCCTTTCATATTATCACCATTCATCCTCATCTTCACCATTGGCCAAAAGTGGCAGAAAAGCGAAGTAAAATAAAACAAATCACCAAAAACTGAGAAATGTTTTTTTTTTAAATTTCATTCTTTCAAAACTTGTTTTCGGTTTTCTTTTCTTAAAAAAATAAATCTGTTTCGACAGCGCTAAACTCCGTACCAGCTAACTGTAGACCAGGCGAACGACAATACGTAGTGACGCGAGACGGCTCCACCAATGAACAGTGAGAGAAACGGAATTGTGTAATGGGTAGAGGCATGCAAATTTCGTATTTGATGAAAACACGAAATATGAAGTAACATGCTGTAATTTTCATTTTTCATGTTTCTGAAAGCTGTGAGGCGCATTTTTCTACCCTGTTTTGTCATGAAATAATGCAAAATGAACTGCAAATTGCGAAATATACTCTTAAACACGAAATTTACCATTTATATACCGACGCGACACTTTCTGAAGTCTGAAGTATCCTGTGAGTTATGCAATTCACGAAAAAATTGATTAATTCTGCTGTAAATATTTGAGAAGCAAAAATGGAACCCTTTACACAGGAATAAACTTAATACTCTGCTAACTACATAAATGTGCTATTAGAAGGGGCAAGTTCATTTTGTGTAATAAGTGCAGTTTTTAAATCAAATTTAGGATTATATTCACAATTTTAAAACCAAAATGTCATTTTGTATAGCACTTTTGATGTGATTATTCACCGCTATAACACCGAAATTTTATTTTATTTACCGCTTTTGAACCCGAAATCGACTCTGTTTTTGAACCGAAATTTTGTTTCTTTATTTACCAAAAATATATGTATAAAATATATAAAAAAATGGGTGACGGGAGTTACCCGTTTTCCTCCTTTGCTATGCAGCGTTGCAAACTTTTGAAAAGGATAATACCGAACGCACATGGCAAGCGGACCGTATTTTTGTCTCCAGGTCCGTACGATTGGTTTAAGAATTTCTTAGGGAAATATTAGGAATAAAACTGCAAGAGCAAATTTTGACAAGCCGTGCATTTAGCGTACGGACTAAGGTCTGGACCGTAGGGTTGGCAACGCTGCGCTTTCACCACTCGATTTTCCTCTTCCTCCTCGGCCGATATGTGCGGCCCTGCTCTACAGTTAGCTGGGACAGGATATAGTCGAGAGGTAGGTTATCCCCGTTTGTATCTAACAAGTTACTTACCGTTACAAGTAATAGGTGTTTCTAACAACTATATCTGCAGCTACACTATTGTCTCCGGAATCTGTGGATCAAGGCTACGCATAACGGTAGAGAAGAAGAGAGAGCGAGTGGGCGAAGCAAAGCAGTGAGCGCTGCTGCAAACGGCCGGTACCTGCAGCTGCGTTTTCCCCTCCATGCACACACTCATTGGGCAAGCCCTCTCGAGTCGCCACTTCCCTAGAAGACTTGTTTTCGTTCGCTTGCTCCACAGATTCCCTGGACAGAGTGTAGTTTTATTTTTGAAGTGATTTGATTGTTATTTAACGTCGCTTTCCCACTTTTGGCTAATCGCGACGATAAGGATGAGTGATATGATGATGGAAACTCACAAAGAACACCCATTCGTATTAGCGTTACCATAGAAACGGCGCCACTTGGTGTGTGAGAAAAAGGGAGGAGGTACAAAGAGAGACAGGCAAGTCCTCTATCTTTTAAGCATGAAGTATTAATCACTTTAATTTTTTTTCCTGTAACATGACTAACCAACTAAGGTACAGTCAATGAAATCTCCTGAAATACTGGCTACCCTGCAATGTGTTGTGTGTGTTGCCTAACTACGGCGATGAATGAGCTTTAATCGCAAATTTTCAGTGACATGTGCAGTAGAATTATGCTATACAGCACACACAACGCTGTGCTGGAAAGCGATTATTTCAGGATATACAAGGTTCGCCGATAAAAAAAAAACAGAACTTTTTTTTTTAGGAAAGAAAACAAGTAATTACCTTCAAATGAGCTTTCACCTTCAAAATAATCACCAGAGGAGTCAATACACTTTGACCAGCGTTTGTACAGGTCTTGGAAACACTGTTGATAGTCACTGACAGTAAGTATTCGCAAAATACGCGTAACTTTTAATTTGATGTCGGCGACGTTGTCAAATCTTCGTCCTTTCATAGCCATTTTAAGCTTGGGAGAAAGGAAAAAATCAGGCGATAAGTCCGGAGAATATGCAGGATGATTGATCACTGTCACCGAATGCTTAGCAAGGTATTGTTGTACATACAATGCAGTATGAGGCCGCGCATTATCGTGTAACAGAAACCATTGGCCAAAATCAAAGAGATCTTTCTTAACCCTCTTCATCCTGTTTCTGAGTCGACCAAGCACTTCCTTGTAATACCACTGATTGGTTGTTTGGTTTTCATGGACAAATTCATGGTGGATCAGCCCTTGGGAATCAAAAAAATGCGATCAGCAGCACCTTTGTCTTCGATTCCGGCATCCGTGCTTTTTTTTTCTTTACGGGCGAGAACTGCCCTTTCCACTGCGCACTCTTGTCTTTTTGATAATGCTGTATCATCTGTAACGTTTCGGTAAACGATTTACCCAATTTGTAACAACAGTTTATGCTGTAACGTTGTTTCATCTTGGTGCGCGTATTTTGTACACCGCCTGCACACGACTTGCATCTGACGCACGCTTGCCCCGATACCGACTGCCTGTAACAGGTTGAAGTATGCACTGACGGGAAGTTTAAATATAGCTCTTTGCAGTGTTGCCAGAATACGGTACCTTATTTTTTTACAGTTCGGTTTCTTTATGGGCGGACCTTGTAAGTATACCATTTTTATTGCCTGTGACTACTTATATTACACCTCTTTCAGCATCATTCCCTTCGGGGTGCTGCACTAAGTACAGTCGTGGACACGTTTGGGTTGTACCTACAAATGGCCTTAGAGTTCCACCACATCTTTCTTCTGACACATCAGAATTTTTTTGGCCGCGAACGTCGTTTGAAAATCGTCTCACTCAATCCTGGAGATTTTCCGTTCGAGTTGCGTGTGCTGTTGCGTGTAAATTTTGCCAATTGAGTGACGCCATCACATCACCATGAGCCTGTCTGTTTTTTTTTCTTGTTGCAAACAAACATCCATGCGAGTCACATGCGATACACACGACTGTTCCCTTAAATCCGCCTTTGTTCTCAGCTTTCGGAATGCTATATAGAGTTTCCTAGAAGCGACATTGATTAAAAATGGAGTTCTAAATTGTATATTTAGGTTATTGTACGTCCGTGAGATGTAGGGGAAGCAGGGGCTAGTTGCAACAGTGGATGGGTCATTTTGCAATACATGGAAACATAAATGAAAGTAAGAACGTAAATCTTAATTTATTTAACAAATGATACAAAAAACGATATAATATTATTTTAGTAACTGTTCAACATATGCTGACATTGTAACAATATTTTAAACTTCCAAGTAGACCTAAATTTAGCATATTTGTGGTTTACAAATGTACGCTAGATAAAGGAGTATGCAAACAAAAGAAACACTTTCTTTAATCTGAGAAACAATGATGACAGACATAAGACTTATCTTCTTTCGCACATTTCTTGAAATGTGCCCACCCGTTACACTCTATACACTGTACCCACTCCCTTCCATCATCTTCATATGCCTGTTGCAACTTACCCCTCACTCACTTTACTTAACAAAAGGACAAAATTCAAACTAAATTCTTCAAATTTTACTCACCTGGTCTGAAAACAACAGTTCTTCTTTCGTGTAACTGCTATCAGCTCTCGTACACCAACAATCTAGAACGTTTCTTCCTCCACAAAATGCGCATGCGCGAAGGGCAAGTTCGTTCTCGTAACTCTTCAAGTTGAGGAGTGTTGCAACATACCCCTGTTGCAAATAGCCCCAGCTTCCCCTATAGGTCGTTCATTTGATGAGCTTGGACCATGTATTTTTTTTCGACACGAATTTTACGTAAATTATGCATAAGTTACTAGTAATTTACTTAATTTTTGTGTCCGTAAGGGAGCTTTCACACTGCAGTGACGTCACATGCTGCATAAGCCTGCAGTTGATACGTGGGGCCTGTAGCTTCGATGTGAAATATTTCTTAGGAAGTTAGCCTCGGTATCCTGCAAAGATTCCTACTTGGCTTGAGAGAAGAGGAGAAAGCGAGACGCTAGGCGAACTTAGTGTTCTGATGTCAGATGAGGAATGCCTATATTGTTAGACTAGATCTGTTAGGCTTGGTTCCCGTAGTATAAATACACAGAAAATGTCCTATTTATGCTGAGAGAACTAAAACTAACAAGCCCAGTGCCGTATCAAGGTTTGTGGAGGCCCCTGGGCAAAATGTTTTGTGCCCCCCCCCCATTTTTTAAATTATTTTTACTAGGAGCTTTATTAGCTCAATATGTTAACCACCAATTTTCAGCAGTTGAAATGGTAGACCTGATTTTAGAATTAGGTTAGATAGGTTTGCAGGGAGAATAGCGCAGTAAAATAAAGTTACAGGAAGAAAATTGTAGTGCTATAGCAGCAGTAAAATTCTGCGTCTAAATGTCTACAGTATATTATGAAGAGTGAACACCGTAACTACAATATATAGTAAATACTAAGGGGGTTCAGACTGAAACAGAGAACTGAGCAGTAGACTGTACTTACGTACATAATTTATTATAAATTATATTATTTACAATTAATATGTCACTACATATGCACGGTCCATCTACTGGGCAATTACCGACAGGTTCATTGTGGAAATTGTAGTAACCACACTTTCTTCAAGAAAATTCCCAAAGGCTTGACACTTATAGTAAACACACTTTTTTTTTCCGCCGAAAATTCATCTACTCTATCATCGAAGTCCAATTCAAGTCCAATGCTTAATAAACAAAGATTGGATAAGCGATCCTGTCCCATGGCAGCACCCGCCTCCCCCATGGCGCAGTGGTAGCGTCAATGCCTTGTAATCAAGGGTTCCCGGGTTCGATACCCGTTGGAGGCACAAGTGGTTCGGATCCCACTTTAAACTGTAGGTCCAGTCCCGATTAGCCTTACTGTGCATAAAGTGGACTTAAAACACTAACTCAAACCAAACCCATGGCAGCACGAAGCCTTTTTTTCACTAATTTCATTTTTGAGAAAGATCTTTCTCCGCTGCAGTTTGTTACCATTAAGACCAAATACATTCTTAAGAGAATTTCAGCATTGAGAAATGTACTACGGAACAGGTCATTACATACAATACAATACATAGACAGTTCCACTGGGATGTCTTCCTGATGTTTGACATTGCTGCTGTTTACTAGGTGTGCAAACTGCATCAGCTCATTCTCTAGCGAGGGTTCCAGATCCTCCTCGTAAATGCTCGCGAGCTGCAGATGTAATTTGGGATGGAGTTGCCACTACAAGTTCATTTAGAATACTGAACCAGATCATTGTAGACATACGACAATATTGAAGTTTTTATGATTTTTAATATACAATTTCTTATGTAATTGTTCACACGTATAGCCACCTGGTTAAAATATAAATTTGGTGGAGGTTCCGGGACAATTGCCCCAGTTGCCCTTAGGTTAATCCGGCCCTGAACAAGCCTAATCTAACAACTTAGTTTAGCAATGAAAGTTTTCTGCGGCGTCGTCAGAACGCATGGTTGCCATCGCGTTGTGCGATAAGGGAGACCTCTGACGTATGAGTGTCATCAAAGGTTATGAGGCAAGACGCCTCAACCGGCGTCGAGAAGGATCGTATATAACTGTCTAGTATTGTAGTTTAGCAGCAGCCCAGAAGATGTCTCTGACGCGTAGTTCTTTCACCGTTCAATCAGAAGTACGGATGAATAAACTCGCTTCCGTCCGGAAGTTCTGTTATTGTAAGACATTTATATTAAACTATTTTCAAGCAGGTTTTAAGTACAAAAAATGTAGACGCATGCGCAGCTGTCCTTTCGCAGTATCGGCGATGGTAACACGACTAGCGCCATTGTGAGGAAAGAGGTACAAGCCAATCACATTTAAAGGATTAGAACCAACTGCGTACTACTTGGTGGTGGTATCATTGCACATGCAATACGTTTCGATACGTGGGGGCTTCGATAATCGAGGTATCTTGTTGGGGAATCGATGAAAGATGAAGCAACGGAGACAGTGGGACTTCCATGCATTGCCCAGAATTCGAAAACAGGGCCTACATCACCTCAAGGCTTACTTGTATCATATGATGCACTGTGGTGTTACTTTATAAATGATATGCAAAAGTGCATCAACAAAGTCCAAGAAGCACACTTTAGTGCATTTCTGGTGCACAAAACATACCGGGTGTTTCATAAGTACTTTATTGCAAGTAAACTGTTGAACTTACGTTAATGAAACCAGTCCCGAACCATCTAGGAACGCAAACAGTTTGTGCGTGTATGTTTTGTTAAGCTGAGAGTTCACATCTCTGCCGCTAGGCGACACTCAAATCAGCCACATCACTCAGTGTTTTGTGCAATGTTTTGGTCCCCAAGATTACCGGACCTTACACCTTGCGACTTCTTTTTGGGGGGTTTCATCAAAGACGTGGTATTCGTCTCACTGATGCCGCGTGATATCGCAGCCCTAAGGGAACGTATCAACGCAGCGATATACACTGTCGACAGGCCCATGCTGGTGCGAGTGTGGCAAGAAGCAGATAATCATGTTGATGCGTGCCGTGTCACCCGTGGTGCATACATTGAACATTTGTAGGTGTAGAAAAAAACTGAGTTTCTCGTTGGTTCTGGGCTGGTTTCATGAACGTAAGTTCAATACTTGACTTGCTAACTCCTCAAGTATTTATGAAACACCCGGTATTTGACGCATTTAGTTGTGTGTGTGTGTGTGTGTGTGTGTGTGTGTGTGAAGGGTAACGCTTTCGCCTGGTAATCAAGGAATCCACGAGTTCGATTCCCGGTTTAGGCACATTTCTCAGCGGTTCGGATCCCTCCATAAACTTCAGGTCCCGTCCAGATGTGCCTATCTGAGCATGACTGTGGACTTAAAAGCAAATTTTAGTGTCTTGGTGTGGTCTTGTTTGTACTTGCGTGTATGTGTGCGGCGCAGTAAAATTTCACTTTGGAAGTACCCATAAGCTTTCGACATGGAAAGAACAGTTTCATGATTCCAGCAGTTTGTAAAAACTATTCAACCGTCGCGTTTCGTGAAAGGCTGCTTCGCGATTTTACGAGTCCACAGAAATCGAGAGGCGCTTGTAAATCCTTTCTGCCTGTAAAAAAACACGAATTGTAAACCTCCCACGTAAATCCTACAACCTTGGCAAAGCTGAATAGATGGATTGGAAAATAAAGATGAGGAGGAAATTGTCCTTCCGGTCTTTTCTCACATTTTATGTCCAACATAAATATCGGTGATTCGCTTGCAATTCAACCTTGAGAAGTTATTGGTTATTTTGCTTTTCAAGTTTGTGCCTTCGCGAAAGTCTAGTGACCAACGCGCTCGTTTTGTAATCAAAGAGCTCCGGTAGAGAGACTTCCAGTGATTCGGATCTTACCGTAAACTGTAAGTCCAGAGGCATGTAGATATGAGATCAATACCTTCACTTAGTGTCTTATAGTGACATAATACTTCAAGGAATTTGTGTGTATAGTCGTATATGTTACCTAGATATACACATAGGTTTGGTTTGTAGTAATATACAAAGTCAGTTCATTAGTGGCAGTTACAGGCGTATGCTGCTTGGAGTGACTTTCCTTCATGCATTCAATGTTAACCCCTTCAACATAGTACACCCTGGACTTCATTCTAGAAGACTAACGAGTCTGGCATCTGAACTTGCAGCCAGTATAATCTTCTGTTGAGCTTATGTTTAGACCTTAATGTTTTAAAATTTGATTTGATTTTGTTAGTTAGGGTCGCTTTTCCTCCACTTTTGGCTAATCGCGACACTAAGACGAGTGTAACAATCAGTGTTAGCGTGGGATGCGGCCTTTTTGGGGCGCCCTGCTCTGGGATGCTAGACTTGGGTTCAGGACTTGAGTCAAGTTCTGTGAGTTAATGATAACAGCTGCTATAGATATCAGAACCGCTCTGGAAAGCCAGAACGGAATCAACTTATGACTCCACGATTATGCATTCTTGTCTCACTACCCGAGAAACGTTATTAAAAATGTTACTAAAAATGTTATTAATACTGTTGTACGTACAACAAGAAATCATACAATAATGGAAAATGTACAAACATCCATGTCCGAGCCAGGATTCAAACCCGGTACCCCTGGCGTCGTAGCGCGATGTGCTAACCACTCCGCCACAGGTGCCACTAATCAACTAACTTGGTCCTGGCAAAAATAAATCATTCTAACGCCTATGTTTTTGTCCGTTACTATAGCAATATTGAAACATTGTTTATTAGCTTTCGTTTCTGGTAATAGTTTCATGGGAACAAATTTCACTGCACTAAGGGTTAAAAGATGTACATGTAATGTAATGTCACTCACGAGGTTCATGTCCTCTGTTCTGGATCGCAGAAGAGAGATCATATCACATAATGTATTGTATACACCAATTATGTTATATATATATATATATATATATATATATATATATATATATATATATTCGTATATATAGCATTATAATATATTATTATACTTATTACAAAATGCAATGAAATTGTAATAGAGAAAATAAAGTCGGGTAACCGTTAAATTCGGAGCAACGGACGTCCTGGTATATTTTTACGCCGCAAACGAATTACGCACAAATCTCACTGACCTGTTTTGCGCACAGATTTTTATCGAACGTTGCCACTTTGATAGCTTTAAAGTCTGTGCGCAAAAACTGTTTTTTTTCTTTAGACAAGAAGAGAGAGAGAAATTAGAAATAAAATAGTAAATCTCTTAAAGATTAAATAATAAATATAATTTGACCAGTAAATATAGCAAGTCAAGATACAATTTTCATACCAATTTACATAATACAGTAAGTCATTATTGATGGTTTCAAGATGCAATTTTCATACCAATTTACTCAAAAGTTAGGTTACGTTAGGGTAATGACTTCACAACAAACACTTCTGTCAATCGAAGCTCGTGACTTCGGTATAAATAGGGAGATACACCGACCATTACATTCTAGCCCACCAATCAGGTTCATCCTCTATGCCTATCTAATGCTACCCTTCCAGCAAAAACACGTGTAGTCCACAAACAAACACAACAGAAATGAGAACGGCTTGAGAACATTTTACATCTGACAACATCACCTTATTTTTTTGTGCGCAATCCTGTACATTGTGACAGCTTGTCAACGGGTTATCAGATACCACTGATAAGACCGGAAAAGTGTGCGCAATCCGGCTGTATCCTATTTTTAAGAACCAAAATAATAAGCGCATACCCTCGAATGTATGCGGGTGGAGGCGGGCTTACTTCGGGGGTCCCCCCATTAAAAAAACACAATAAAGACGAGTGATGATGTGATGAAATTGATGAAGGGAAACTCACAAAGAACTTCCATACCCAGGCCGGGATTCGAACCCATGACGTAGTTCGTGGTAACCACATGGTATCCACGGAGGTCTCATATAAAGCTCCCGTGGGGTTTTCGGTTTGTTTCATCTCTGTATGTTTGCGATTTTTCCCTTCATCTTATTGCCGTTCTTCCTGATGTTCGCAATTAGTGGCAATTGTAGATATTTTAAAAAAGGTAAAATAGAACAATTCAATTAATAAAGTAATATATATATATAAATATATATATATATATATATATATATATATAATATATATATAATATATATATATATATATATATATATAATTGCAAGATGATTTCGGCAGGAGCGTTACTTGGGACGTATCTTTGTGGGAGGGGGATGATTCGAACTTGGGGCTTAACTTTGAGAGTGCAGAATCAAAAAGTTTTTCTGTCTCATAAAAGTTGCTTGCAGTACTATTTTGCTAATATACTGTTGCATATGCGTATCAACAGTCGGTAACGCGTCTGACTACCATGCTCAAGGTCCCGGGTTCGATCCCCGGCCGGTTCAAATCCGGGAACTTTTCTAACGATGGAAGCGGTCCCGGCGCCCACCCAGCGTCGAATGACATGGGTACCTGGGGGAAACCCTGGGGGGTAAAGGCGGTCAGGGGCGTGATGCTGATCACATCACCCCCACTCACGACCGGATCAAGAAAGTGTGGGGCGTTACCCCCACACCCCCTATACGCCTTCATGGCGTGGTGCTAAGCACAGGGGAACACTTTACCTTTACCTTTTATATGCGTATCATAGAAAAATCTCCTGGCTTTGCTCCCAAGGTCCTAGGAGTCAAAAGCAAGAGTAGCGTTAACTTTTAAATTTGAAAAAACCTGAAAATTTTAGGGCAAGTACCCTCCTTGCCCCGCCAAGTTACACCTATGAAGAATTTCGTTATAATCCTTACCCCTGCCCACTCTTACCCTCAATTCGAGTATGATCAAATTCAGAAAATAGATACTCCCTCTGTCCCATAATTATAGTCCGGTATGCCAAAATGGTAGTACAGGAATGACAGACGAAGTGGCAGATGGAAAGCACAGTTTGTACTGATCCTTGAGTAATAAAGTTGTATGACTCATTCCCGTGTTTCATGTTCTTCTTCTGTATACACCAATGTCACAGTTTGAATATAGGGCAATTATTATGAGACAACAACCAAAGGTGTACCGGACAATAATTATGGGACAGAGGGAGTATTAAATAGGATCAGAATATCTGAAAACACGAGTAAGCTTTCTATGGTCGGTAACTCTTATGCATGAGTCTCTGTACACTTTTTTTCTTACCTTCCACTAGGGCGTGGCTACTCTGTGAGCACGTCGCGACGTGTGTCCGTTGTGATTGCGTGTTTGTCGTGAAGAGTGATGCGGGAGATTTCCTTTTGGTGTCGACGTGAAGGCATCTGGAACAGCGATAGCCGTCCGCTACTCTTTCGTCCCGCTGAAATTGAAGAGAGCTGAGCGTCTCTTGACAATGGCCTCGGCACGCTTCTATGGCCGGACGACAAAAGTACCCAGTGTTGCCATCTTCGGAATGTGTACGATACTTTCTATTTCTTTAAAGTGGCTGTTTTGGAAGAGGTTTAACATGGGTATGACTGAAACTTCTCGGTTCTTAAAAATATACCGGGTGGTCCAAAAGTCTCGGAACGGTCACATATCGTGAGAAATGCACATCGGATCGGAAAACGGAAAAAAATACGTGTTTAATAAGTGAAAGAAAGCTATTCAATGAGATCACACTTGATTCTCCACCCCCCGCCCCCTGTGAAATCTTAAATGGAAACCCCCATTTCGTATTGTAGAATCGGAAAGAGGACTTCATTCAGAGTCCAACGAGCTATCAACCAAAAATAAAATAAATCATAAAATCCCCCCAAAAAATTCAAAGGGACGCTCTGCCCCTAATTGAGCTAGAGTGAGAGCGATTATTTTAAATTTTCGCCAAAATTCCTAATTGAGCTAGGAGGATGGTTGATAGAGTCCAGCGCAGATAATTCTGCCGTGCAATGCGCGACAGAACTAAAGAAGCAGTGTTGCTAATGGAGCAGATAGAAAAATCGCTGCGGTGCGCCGATGCACAGCTGTTACGTACAACAATAAAATTAGAGAATTCAGGTCTATCTAACGTTGAGTTTTAAACGTCATGCATTATACCAGGACTAGGATTAATATGTACTAACAAGTGACTATGTATGTAGCTACATACATATGGACTAAAAATTCGCAAAATATGAACTAACACATAAGTAAAATTACCAAAAATGCTGCAAAGAAGACTTCTTCATACGATTCCTTATTTGAGTGATTTCAAACAAAATAAAAAAATATATATATTATTTTTCATTGCATTAATGCACTGGTGGCGTTCTAACTTTTCACTCCCAAAACCCGTATACACTGGTATGGAACTGCAACGGCAGATAATAACATGCCAACGTGTTAAACCGCTACAATTGCACCATAACACTCCTCCTGAAGCAGTATTATTATTTCCTCTCTGAGATCGGCGACAGTCGGTTGCCTTTGTTGTACATTTACAAAGGATGCCGGCTTCCACAACAATAACAAGTACATATACTGCCACTAGACGATAAGCTGCGCGGCTTTTTCTTTTGTTATGAACCAGGGCCGGCGCTAGTCATTTTGCCTCCCTGGGAGGTGGCGGCAGATGCCGCTCTATTTCGACCCCCCCGGTCATTACGCAGCAACGGAAAATTGAAAATCAATATATTCCTAACTAAAACATCAAAATATAAAATAAATAATGAGACTTCTTATGCTATTTCAATACTATTCAGCGCAAAAGAATATCTCGCTCGATCACAGTTTTCAATAGGCTTATTTTTTTCTTCTCTTCAAATTTTGCCGCTCTGGGCGATGGGACGGTTCGCCCTCCCCTTCCGCCGGCCCTGCTATGAACTTGGTCACCCATCAAAGCATGGCAATTTTAACACAGAAAACAATATGTATCGCATTAAGCAGCAAAAATGACAGCCTCCTCTATGCAATTTCTACAAGAACACGTGCCGGAGCCAGAGTTGAAATGATGTTGGAGCCACATAATTTATTTATTTTGAATAATTCCAAAATTATGAAATATGAACAATTTGTTGCTGCTGTTCGCTGCTCTCTTGCCAAAATGCTTTATTGGGATGCTAACACCATGACTGGCTTCCTCCTTCATGAACTCGTGCACGTTGCTTAGAATTTCCCGAGCTTGGCTATGCAAGGTTTTTGATTTCAACTTCGACAGAACTGGAGGCATTATGGAATTTAACGTTCATCAGCAAACACACACTTTTACATAAACACACGCAATACACGCACACAACGTCAAACCGGTCAAATACTTAGTATAAAATAAAAATATGGTGCTTCCAATCCAACAAAACTCACCGCCACTTTACCTGCTTTCCCCTTCCGTGACAGAAATAGTGCTTCATTATTACAGTTGGCAACACTAGTTACTAGCTAGCCAATGAACATGCACTGCATAAAAGAAGCAACGACTCCGCCGTGCTATATTGCCACATTGCCGTCCCTGCTGACCGGTGGGAACCGCGAGCTGGAGCGCTGTTCAATTGTTTTCAATGAAGTTTGCGCGAGTGTGTCCAGGAATGGAATGACAATATGGCAACAATAGCGAAGGTTTTCGAGCAGGGTAGAACACGTGATGCTAAGAGAGAGGGAGACGAAACGAAAATACGTTTCTACGCAACGGCAAATTTACGTGTGTGGCACTCTAGCTCGTTGGACTCGGAATGAAGTCCTCTTTCAGATTCTACAATACAAAATGAGAGTTTCCATTTAAATTTTCACAGTTGCCCCCCACCCCGCTCCCAGGGGGCGAGGGTGGGGAATCAAGTGTGATATCATTGAATAGCTTTCTTTCACTTATTAACACGTATTTTTTTGTTTTCCGATTCGATGTGTATTTCTCACGATATGAGACCGTTCCGGGACTTTTGGACCACCCGGTATGTAATATATACATGGTGATTCATAATTCCTCCGGGCGTTTCGAGCTATAGTAATATAGGGAATATGCAAAGTAAACAGTCGAACCGATTCACATATACGTATAACATAAGTGTTGATATGATAAAATTTTAATAAAAACAACTGATTTCGAGAATAACTTTTAACCGTCGAAAGTTTTCTCGTGAGTTAGGATAGTTCATTGAATTAAAATTAGCGATATTATATAATATTGGCGCTAGAGTTGGAAATAGATTTCTAAAATTGCATATGCAATTCCATATCAAACCTGAATATTCTTAATTTCAGGTGAGATTGCAATCTCTCGTGAATGATGTGTGTGGGGAATTCCAGATCAGTCAAACTTGTCGCAATTGTCCTACTTGCAACTTTTAAAAGGACATTTTACAATTGTCGGTAATTGAGACTACCACAACTACCACTAGCAGAAGTTTGAAGATCGCAAAGTGTTAACGTTATACGAGGGATGATCGGAAGAAAAGAATCCAGAGCTTGTAAATTCCAGCAGGTATTTATTACAAAAAAAAGTACGGACGCGATAAGAAGCAGCTTGCAATCAGAACGCAGAACGGTAGAACGTGACCAAATTCTGTCTCCTCGTTGGCTGCCATGTGGCTGGGGGGTTTCTACGTTGACACGTTCGCACAAACACACGGACAGGCTAGTCAGCTGTTGGCAAGCTCTTGAAAAAAGCGTCACGCGAAATTAAGCACGTACGTATCAGTATGCTAATATATGTTATTTCCGTCGTAAAGTGATAATTTAACGAATCTAGAAGTTTGAATCTGAAGTTTCCTTTGTTGTGTTTTTATTATGGTACATTGCAAGCATCAGCTACCGGCATCTTTTTACTTATGTTGTATCGTATCACAATTACCAACAAAAGAAAATGCGTCCTGTCTTATGAACAACACTGTGGCAAATCGTTCTCCTTTGATTTCATGCCGCCTCTCTTTGCCTTCTTTATCACGCCGCGATTGTTGAAGTTTCAGAACGTACAAATGAAATGTATTTCTTGAAAATTAGGGCAAATTACGTATAAACAAATTACGTACAACTTCGTTTGGTTAACACGTTTTTAAATTATATTTTGAGGAACCTACAAAAATTCACCTCTAAAACAGAATTTTACAGAACTGAGTTACTGTATTACGGAGAAGAATTTATCAAGAACAAATCAAATGTGTGTGAATTGATTGATTGAGTTTGTGCTTTAAAACTCCACTTTATGCACACTACGGCTAATCTGGAATGGACCTACAGTTGGAAGTGGGATCCGAACCACTATGTGCCTCGACAGGGTATCAAACCCAGGACTACTTGATTACAAGGCGACAACACTTACCCTACCACTGTGCCATCGGGGAGGCACGTGTGGGTGTGTGAAGTGAGATAATTTGGGAAGCTATATGAGAATACAGGCTCTGGCAATACAGAGTTCAACAAATTACAACGAAACGCTTGGCAATTGCTCGATTTCCTTAACATTAATGATACATTTGGTACATGTGTTATTAATGCTTTGAGCTACCTGTATGTAAAAACATAAAAAATGAATGAAAGAACAGAAGTAGTAGTTAAAGAATCAGTTGTTTTTGCTTACTGGCTACCATTGCAGTGGCGCTATCCCAAGATCATCTTCATTGTTGGTTGTTAAAGGAACATCTTCATCTGAGCTACTACTGTCACTGTTGTCTTCCCATCCAAGTGAAATTACAAAATCCTCCATTTGCTGCTCTTCAACTCCCTCCTTTTCCCATGCTTCGGAAATAATCTTCCTTGTGTGTTCTATAGCCGAACGCCACCTATCTGCTGTCACATCCCCGATAGCCTGTTCTGTCAATTGCAAATTCTTAGACGGTGTGAAAGGTGGCAAAGTGTTCCTCTGTGCTACCAGCCCTTTGACCTGTGCCCAAATAAGTTCGATGAGAACAATGGAAGTGTCCCGTTGTTGACTGTTTAACCAGATGTTTAATCCGACACGTGTTTCTGTGGGCTCGCGAAAATCCTGAAGTAGGTCAATCCGGCAACAGCGCGTCGCTACCAGAGTGGGTGGTTCCACGCCGCTTGCTAGCGCGTCCCGACTGTAGATGAGTCACGTGAAAGGCGACTTCATACACTACTTCTCAACATAGTCTCCTCCCTGGTTCAGACATTTATCCCAACGCTTCACGAGACTCATGATGCCTGTCTCATAGGACTCTCCACGTTGTCTTCCCAACGGTTACAACGTATGTATGAGTTTCATTAGTTCTTTCTCTTTCCCTCCCTCTCATTCATTCTTCCCGTCTATTCTTTCCTTTCCCTTTTTCCACCAGCTCTCTTTTTCCATCTACTATTTTTCTATCTTCACTCTTTCCACCTGTCTGGTTTTCACTTCTCTCTCTGTTTCCATCTGTCTTTAATCTATTTTCCCTTCTCACTGTTCACTTTTCTCTTGTTTCTTTCCGTCTGTCTCTTTCTGTTTTTACTTATCTCTTGTTCTCTTTTCACTTCTCTCTTTGTTTTCATCTGTCTTTAATCTCTTTTCCCTTATCACTGTTCACTTTTCTCTTGTTTCTTTCAGTCTGTCTCTTTCTGTTTTTACTTATCTCTCGTTCTCTTTTCACTTCTCTTTTTCTCTTTTCACTTCTCTCTCTCTTTTCATCTGTCTTTAATCTCCTTCCCCTTCTCACTGTTCACTTTTATCTTGTTTCTTTCCGTCTGTCTCTTTCTCTCTTTTTACTTATCTCTTTTCACTTCTCTCTCTGTTTCCATCTGTCTTTAATCTCTTTTCCCTTCTCAGTCTTCACTTTTCTCTTGTTTCTTTCCGTCTGTCTCTTTTTACTTATATTTTGTTCTCTTTTCACTTCTCTCTTTGTTTTCATCTGTCTTTAATCTCTTTTCCCTTATCAATGTTCACTTTTCTCTTGTTTCTTTCCGTCTCTCTCTTTCTGTTTTTAGTTATCTCTCGTTCTCTTTTCACTTCTCTCTTTTTCTCTTTTCAGTTCTCTCTCTGATTCCATCTGTCTTTAACCTCCTTTCCCTTCTCACTGTTCACTTTTATCTTGTTTCTTTTCGTCTGTCTCTTTCTCTCTTTTTACTTATCTCTCGTTCTCTTTTTTAATCTCTCTTCTCTGTATCTCTGTGTATTTTGTTTGCGCGTTCTAATCTTAACTCAAGGCGCTAGTTGTTCAGAATAAATACTTTTCCATGCATAACAACCTTGTCTGTTTGGCACAATACGGCTGTATCTTATCACTGCCGCAGCGGGGAAAAACAGTAATACGAGTAATTGTTCTTGAAATCTTGTTTACCCAGAACAGTGCATGCTAGTAAGATTGCTGAAGTAGATAAGAAAACCTTACACCATGTTTCTGGGCCAATGTGTGTGAGAGGGAGCGGTCAGAGCATTTACTCAGATCCCGCAGACGGAGGAAAAATTATTTTTTCTCCGCGGATCTACTCTTCCGTTCACAACATTCCCCGTTTGGCGTACGAGCCAGATTTTCTTAATCCGCGAGCTCACGCTATGTTACATCGCAAGGCTTTCGTCGTGCAATATATATATATATATATATATATAAAAGCGAGCCTTTTTCCCATGATATTTCGTGCAGCCACGCGTGAGCTCATTCATTTCGAGCAGGGAGTCAAGCGCTGTTTTTTCCGTTCTATCTTGGAGAAATGGTGTCCATAAAGAATGTGGAAAGGAGAAGTTGGGGGAGGGGAAACGCAAGGAAATAGTGTATTTTCTGAGACTTGTTTCTCGACCGAGATTTGCTTCTAGAGTTTATTATTTCTGCCATTAATGTGCACTATATGTAGGGACGTGAAGTTTTCTTTCCCTCCCCAAATTTCCATGTTATTTTTTATTGCAGTTCCATGTTATTTTTCGCTGTTTAGGGCAAAATTCGGTGTTATTAATTTAAAATCAGTGATATTTTACATGCGTCTTTACTGTTCCTTGAATGCTTAAAATTTTCACATTGCTTTTACCATACCTTACCATCCAGTACTGGCCTTTGTCTCTTCCACGACGTGCCTCCATTCTTCTCTATTTTGTATTCTTCACTCCCATTCTCTTATTTCCATCTTCATGTCCTGGATGACTTCATCCCTCCATCTTGATTTTGATCTCCCTTTTCTCTTTGAATACATTCTTTTTTCATTATTTTATTTGGCAACCTTTCCTTTCCCATTCTTTCGACGTGCCCCATCTATCTGATTCTTTGTGATTTTACGAATCTAACATTGCTTGAGTTCTGGCAAATTGAGACAAATTTTTGTTTTAATGACAAAAATAATAAATTTAAGGCTTACATTTGTGATAAATGACCAAATTTCTTACATTTGGAAAACTATTTCATCACATCGGCCACTAAATATAAAAACACTAAACCGCCAAACTGCAATAAATGAAAAGTGATAATCTCTTTCATCGAACTTTCACCAGCTAGGCTAGAAATAACATAACTTATTACGCTTCAGGTAACTCTGTATTGCATATTTCGCGGCGTTTTTCCCATTAAATAAATAAATAAATAAATATTCGGTGTTATGAGTATTCTGAAAATTGGCGTTGAGCAGCTTATTGTGCTACAGAGAATATTGGTTTTAAACCAACTTTATGCACAGATAGGCTAATCTGGACTGGACATACAGTTCATAGCGGGATCCGAACCACTGTGCAATGTGCCAGCGGAGAAGCCCTGTTCATAGAATAGTCTTGCCAACAAAGTTTCCAAAAAGTGTTTTGTAAATTACTTTTTTTTTACATTATAATATTGATGTTACTTTGTAATGAAAGGTTTGTCAAAGTTTCTTGTTAATCCATTTTAGGCTCAGGTAGTCTAATGGGGACTCGACCTACAGTTTAAAGTATGTAATGTGCCTCGACTGGGATATACACAAATAACTAGAAATGAAGCAAATCGAAGTTGATACACATGTGGCATCAATTGACATACTTAATTCCTGTTTTTCCCTGTGGAACATAGGACATCAACAAAGCATTTCCACCTGGTCCTACTGACGGCAATTCTCTTCACTACATTTCACCTCTAGTGCCTCTCTCTCGACAGTCTCATTTTCCTTCCTCAACGTATCCAATTCCATTTTCACCGCTTTATCTCTATGGACACCTCGGTATCTCCAGTCTTTATCCAAAATTCTTGGTTTTGAATCACTTCTGGCCAAATTATATTCAATTTTTTTCCTCTCGGGCAGCGATTGATGAAGCTCTGTAGTTTAGAGGTGATCGTTTTTGTTACCTTCCACGTCTCAGACCCGTATATCAGCACAGACTTAACATTACTTCGAAAAATACGAAGTTGGGTCTTTATATACCCTGTATATATCTTCTGTTTTTCCATACTGGATATAGCCTCACAAAGGTGCCGTTTGATTTTTTGGATACGTTGAGAAACATCCTGTGCAGCCCCTCCGTCTTTGCCACCACACTACCCAGGTAAGTAAAGCTGTCCACATTTTCAATAAACCCTTCACCGATACTAAACGAGTCTATTTTTGTGGAGTTAATCTTCAGTGCCTTGGTCTTTTTGGAGTTAATCACAGGTCCTATTTTTTTTCTATTAAATCTGCTAGTTCTGTTTGCAATTGACACAGGTATTATGTTGGTTTCTTTGAAATGATCGTGCCTGATCTCGAACTGATGCAGTTTTAATTCATCACACGGAACAGCAGCTGGTAAAAGTGCCCTTTGATGCACTTCTGTGGGTATTTTCACACACAAAAAGTGCATCATTAGCAGTTCCTACACTTTAATGTGTTACAGAGTCAACAAGCTTGTGTTAGTTGACACATTTTGCGTTGTGTGTGTACATTGTAAAACCTTTACGACGATGTGCGTGTATGGTGAAGTTGTGAACAAAGTAACATTTCTAATAGGTGTACAATTTAGAGGGAGTGCTATTTCTGATCCTGCACCATTAACTGTGGCAGAAGGATCGATATTGACATAGTTAAGTTGCTGTAATTTCAACGTGTTCGTTTTTAGCACATTGTACCTTTCATAAGCTACGCGAAAGTGTGGTTCTTTTGCTCATTCCTCCTGTTGAATATCGTAATCAAGGAGGTCGTGAAAAGTGTCACTACGCTTGTTGTTCGTGACGGTGACGAGTTACGCCATAATTAGAACTTCACGCCTGCTTGATTCATCTCACTGGTGTTGTTCAGAAGTCAGTTTAGGCTTTCCCTCGGTTGAGCTGGGAAAATCCCGATTCTCCTATGGGATTCGTATCAGCATGTGTGTTTGCTTACGTATTCTGTGTTTCTGGACATTTAGTTTCAGCTTATACAGATCCCGTGTTTCTGAAAACATTAGTGTCAGCTCATAAAAATCCTACTTTTTTAGAAACCTTAGTTTCAGCTCGTACATATTCTGTGTTTCTAGAGACATTAGTTTCAGCTCATATAAATCCTGAGACAATTTCTCTCTGTAAAATTCTTCGGAAAAACGGATTAACCCTCCGTCATCCGCGTCCTCATAGCAGCACAAATGTCCCGCTTGGCGGAACCAACGCTATTTACGTGAATTATTGATGCAAGTCGAGGTTGAATTATACTAGCACTTACTGGAAATCAGGCGAAATATACGTGATCGCAAACATGTCCATTTCGGACATTTTTATTAGCTATTAAAAGAAAAGTAAACAAAAATGATAGTCTCATACAATTACAAGCTTAGACTCTTGAATCAAATTCACCAAAATATTATTCTAAAAGTAATTAAAACTTCGCCATATAATGAATGCACTAAAAAATGAACTTCCCATTCACAGAATTATGAAAGTATTTTCCAAAAATTTTCAACGTATTTTTTTTTCAAGATTTTCAAAATATTTTCCAAATCGAATTGTAATCGTACAACTTATATGGGCTTATAAAAGAACTATTTGTTCCAAAATTCTCTGTCAAAATCTTACTGGCTCGCAGAAAAGGCAATAAAATGTAGAAAACACCTTGAAGAAACTTACAAATTATTTTTAAAATGTTCAAATCTCAATTTGTTTCTCGTACTCTTACGAGGTATACGTAAGAATAGACATAGTGACTCAAATATAAGGAATCGAATGTTGTCACTTTTCTATAGCCTATCGTTATTTTGACAACTCCGACATTTCGTATGGGTACTGCAATGGTTTCTGCATACAAATAATTTGCAATCCGAACAACGAGCCGTCGTTTTATTATTCTTTTTTTCCACCAAATTCGTGGTTGGCGTGCTGTAATTTTAGGTAGGAAACGTTCCCGCGCGCGGTACTGAGTGCCCCCAAAGGGGAACCGGTCACTTCAGGGTCGTGCAATAAACTGAAAGAACGACAGAAGAAAGGCGCCAACATCTCTGTGTTTTGTGGGAAATAGTGAAGATAAGTTACCTAGTGCTTTACCGACCATTATTGCGCTGGTAAAGAAAAATAATTCAAAATTTTAAAAAAGGCGGCAGCGCGGGTTACAGAGGGTTAAAGGGAACAATAGACAGTGGTGTTCCAGGAAATTTTATTCAGTTGCGATCGAAAGAGATAGAAACTATTTTCAGGTGGACTCTTCTGTTGTGCTCATGGTTATTAACATTCGTTCTTTTTCTCGCTCCCATTGTCAAGTCTTTCTTGCTCTTTTCACCCATTCTTTCTCTTTTTCTACTGTTGTCTCTGAATACACCTTCTTTTCAATTTTTTCCCAACTCTTGCTTTCTTTCCATTTTCTCTTCTGCTTCTGATTTTCGATTTCTGTAACGCTCTCTGTTTGTTTCTATCTCATTCTTTCTTTCTGCCCTTTTTTATATTTCTTCCTTTTTTACCTGTATTTTTCTTTTTCTTTCTTTCTTTTCTATTTCTTTCCGCCTTTTCCTCCCCATTTTTCTGTTTGTTATTTCTTTCTCCACTTTTTCTATTTATTTCTCCCCTTTTTTCTATTTATTTCTCCCCTTCTTTCTATTTCTTTCTCCCCTTCTTTCTATTTCTTTCTCCCCTTCTTTCTATTTCTTTCTCCCCTTTCTTCTATTTCTTTCTACCCTCTCTTCTATTTCTTTCTCCCCCTTTCTTCTATTTCTTTCTCCTCCTTTTTCTATTTCTTTCCCCCGTTTTTTCTATTTCTTTCTCCCCTTTTTTCTATTTCTTTCTCCCCTTTTTTCTATATCTTTCTCCCCTTTTTCTATTTCTTTCTCCCCTCTTTTCTGTTTCTTTCTCTCCTCTTTTCTATTTCTTTCTCTCCTTTTTCTACTTTTTTCTCCCCTTTTTCTATTTCTTTCTCTTCTTTTTCCTATTTTTTTTGCCCTTCTTTCTATTTCTTGGGGGTAATTTTTGCTATTTTCGTGGGCACAATGGTATTCTATTGTGGGATCGATGGCGACACCTCTTAATATACACTCGAAAATTTTCAACGAATGTCTTTTGTTTTAAACGTCTAGCTCGTTCGCCAAACTTAATCGGAATTGTCCCCAGAGTTTTAACTTTGATCCAGACACTGAAATATGCCTGTATGAGGAGATCGAAACCTACAACTCATGGTTTGAGACTTCTGTGTTTTATAAAAACAGGCAGCACCGGAGGCTCACGATGCAGGGAGGATTTATGTGGGGATGTAATGGTTAGCGCTGGCCAAAATCCCAAAATTGAAATTTCGAAACTAGGTTTGGTACCCTTATGATTCTAGAGTAAAAGGTCCATTCTATTGAAAACTACTTGATGTTACATAATAAGTGTCGCCCTTAGTTGGCTAGCAACCCTTGAAGTGCGGCTATGATATTTGTTTTGTTGCAGGAAGGACTTTTCCATGTTAGTTTTGCGTCTTTATAAACATTTATCGGATACCAATTGCGATTTGAAATTTATTTTTTGTTAGTTTTAAGCTTTAATTACGAGGAGATACTTTTATCATCTGTTTTAATCAAGTATTAAATTGTTAATGTGCCGGAACTCAAGTTAGCCACAGATTTCTTCTTTTTCGATACTTCTCGTTGAGATACAAAACGACTCAAACAAGCTCAAGTTAAGATTCAACCATCTTATGTTAGAGTAGTGTTTCTAGTTTCAGGATCCAAAAGCAGTTCTTGCCCCTATTATAAAAAAAAAGTCTTAAAATGCAATTGGGTATGCGAGATCATAACTCTTCTTAAGTTGGGTTGGGATGGACATCTGGGCAATTTCAATTAAGCAGATGGTCAAAGAAGAAGGATTTCAAGACACAGACAATTTCTTCACATCCCTTGTGCACTATGAATGTAAGAAACTTGAAAAAGTTGCTATTTAACAAAATCTTGTGACTTCAACGACAAATTTTGCTAGCCGATCAGGCTCCAATTGAAAAAGGAAACCACGGGTCTCACAGAAAAGTGTTATATGCGCTTAAGCACTATCCTATAGGCACTATCTTATGGGCTGGGCGTAGACGTGGTGAAATTTGAGATGGGAACCAAGCAGATAATTGAGCCGCACTTCTCGCTCTATCAACATGACAGCTTCCATTCACAAGATACTTGCCCAGCAATTATTTCGGCTGCTCAAGATACCGGAAAGAAGCATATAAAGAAGTATTATCCGTAACATCATATTTGGACCAATTCTCGGGAGGGAAAAAAATGATGAATGTAATCCTTCGACTCCTTAAATTCAGTCATCTCCACAGAGCAGTCTGAGATAGACACTTAAAACTGATGTATTATACTTTCTTAAACGCCCCCTGCAGTCACTGGCTGATGTTGAAACCGATCGAGATGGAAATTGTAAATACGTTGAATAACTCATAAGTCGTGGTTTACTGTACTGAGAGTGCAATTGGCATTAGAACATCATAATACTGTCGAATATTGTGTTCCTACCCTGTAATTATAGAATATGTGAAAATAATCTGCGTTCTGAGTTCATAGATCAAAAAATGAATTTTGACCAGGTTTTCCATGCATACCACTGTTCATTGGTGCGAGCGTGAACCGACGAAAAGATCCTGGAAAGGCTGTTGTACAGTCACGAACATTTCTTGCTTGTATGCCAGTGGAGTTGTTACAATCCAGAACTGTTCATGGCTGTACCACGGGTTTGAATAGTAAATTTAACACCAAAATGAGCATGAATCAAGCTTAGGTAGTGTGATAATTTTGGGAAGGGGTTTGGGGGAGACTGGAAAACACGGTTTCTGAATTCATCTTGTACACCTCGGTGTTAAATTTCGACTGGGAAATTCCCACCTCCAGGGGGAATTCCCTCCCAGTAGCATCACCGGAAGCTTCCGAGCCCGACCGCCTGCAGAATCTCATCTCGTGTCGTTACTCTTTTGTTTCCGAACCGCTGCGTACCATTTTGGCGTCACTAAAAGTCGTTACTTTTTGTTTTCCAGGTTTGTGTGCTTAGTCGAGTCATATTGTGTAACAGGTGGACCACTCCTCTGCACTAACGAATCGTGACATGTCCTCGGTCCCAAACGCAATCCAGCGAATCCGCCTTCGAGAAGAAAATAGGGCCAAATTGTGCACAGCGTGCGCTCGGGGAAAAAAAATATTGATTTCTTCTTGAGCTACATTAGAACTGGGTTGTAGACAGTAGTTTGCTATCGAATGCAAAAATGTCTTAAAATGTCGCGTTTTCCTTATCGTTTTGTTATGCGAATTAGGCATTAAGTAGCCCAGTAGTCACTAGATCAATAAGACTTTTTGTTCACAAGTTGCTGAGGTTTTGCCGAGAATTTCCTCCTGTTTGTGAAATTTTAATTAACCTCAATCTTTAGTCCTTAAAGCTCGTCGTCACTATATGTACACCCAACGGCGAAAGAAACAGTAGGCGAATTGCCCACCACCATTTTCATTTAGTCTGTATTACACAATGTGATGACAATGAATTGAAATAATAACATCAATAAGTAGAGGGCAATGCCTGCTTCGAACCAACATAGTTTAATTTCTTGAAACAACACAGGATGTAGAATAAAAAAGTAATCAAAATAGCTGTGGACAATTTGCCTACCATTATCTTTGCCGTTGACTGTACGTCACCTTCAATAAGAATGGGACACACAGATCCTGAAATATTACCTTTTCTGTAAGGCGTTATGTGTGTTGACTAACTCTATTATATGTGTATTGTTGAACTACCTACTGGCAGCCCAGGGATGTAACAGTAGAGACACTCGCTTATTAATAGCAGTAGCACATTCTATCAGCGCCGTAGAGTTAGGCAACACACACAACGCCTTTCAGGGAAACGAGTATTTCGGGATCTATGTGTCACATTTTAATTGCCGGTCACTGTACTTGAATAAATAAGACACCATAACATCCTGTGTGTATGTGTGTACCAATTGATCCTTTTTGACTCCATTTTAAAAATGAACATTAGTTACAATTATACATGCACAAGAGTGCTTCCCAAAATATATTTCTATATTGTGAACAGTATGTCTTCAACACCTCGAGACAGGTGTACGAAATGTTGTCCAGAGCTCATTACATCGTAAGTAGTAAACCTTCTAGTATAACCTGTAGTATACCTTTCCTTGGAAAAAAAATACAGTAGCACAATCCGGGTGCATTTCAGGTATTAGATGTGACGTGGAGATAGATGCCTTTGTGTTGTGGACTCCCGGGCAAACTTGTCGTTTCCTCTACATCTCGTTTGTGTTTCTCCATCTTGTGTCCACCCACAAATACTGCAACGTCGAGAGTTTGAAAATACATTTTCTGTTTCCATGGTAACCATTGAGCATTTTCACGCCTTTTGCGATGCGTCGCTTGAGAAAATCGAGCATACAATGTGGCTTGCAACTTTCACATGTTCTGGCTTGTTTTGTGGTATGTTATGTGCAGGGAGGAGCATGTTTAAGGAGGAACTTACGGGGCTTGGCCCCTCCCCCTCTAACGGAAATATCCTGGAAACCACAAATATACTTGTACTGAAGTTATTTTTATGTAACCTTTTTCTCGTTGAGTATTCGTTTCGACGGTACAAAACTCCAGAAAGTTTGTCATTATTTTTTGGTCATACGGAATCCATGTGAAAAGTAGATAAATTTGAAATTACGAAGGTCGTAGTGTCGAAAGCAGAGTTTGCAGCAATAGACGCGAGCGTCATAGGTTGCAGGCCAGAGTTTCAAATATGATAGGGGATCAGTAAGCAATTAAAAAAAAATAACTATGGTGTTTTTTCAGACAAGCCCATTCGTACTGTTTTTCATCCCGGGGAGCTTTCTTTTTAACACCCACCACCGTTAAAGAATATACTCTCCTTCCGAAATGAAACTGTAAATACGCCATTAATCCCCAAAACCTGGTTTACAATGGTCGAGTAGACTGGAGAGTAGCTGGAGCGAGTAGGGAGTACTCGTGTAAACAACTAGAGTACTGGAGCCAGTATTAGCTCCAGTAGTCAGGACAGTAGAGTGGCTGTCCAAGGAGCACAACGGCTCGACTGAGTTGCTTCTTCCCTCAACGATTTTTTCCACTCGCGCGCGGACAAGACAGACCACTCGATCAATGTAAATGCACTCTGAGGAAAGTAGATTCTGTGTTGTGGTAGAGAAGAGTCAACCTTGTTGTGAGTTCGCTTATTACTCGTAGTTATTTTCTGTTTAAATCAACCATGAATAGGAGGTGGTCCAAGTCCGACACATAAAGTTTGTATAACTGCACCTTGAACATGAGTGTCCGTGGAATTTATGCAGTGTCGATTTATAGAAAAAAACAAGGGCGTATGAGGCCATAGTGCATTTGGCGTAGGAGAAGTTGAAAATAAAGAATTTATGTTCTACGTGCAACCAAGAACGATTGAAAATAGAAAAATCAAGGAAGTCAGCTTTCTTTCTAGACGTGCCTTCGTGCATTATTGTATTCATTTCTCGTAAAAAAAAGTATAAGAAAGTGTAAACAGTTTCGGAGCTTTTTTACTCACCAACGACGTTGATATCGCAGATTGCGAATGGGTTCGTTCTGTCAGAAAAGCTGCAACCACTATCGCACTTTACTAAACTGGAGTAGAAAGTGTGTAAACAGCTAAAGGGTCGAGTCGAGCAGATAGGTCAGTAACTCATTCCAGTTACTCTCCCTCCCACTTGACCAATGTAAACCAGCCTTAAGCCTCTTGTTTTTATTTCTTTCCTTCCTTCCTTTTTCATTTCTTTATTTGCCAACTTCTTTCTATTTCAGTTTTCCTTCCTTTTTCATAGCTTTCTTTCTTTCGTTTATTTTTGGTTTCTTTCTTTCCTTCCTTCCTTTTTTCAATTCTTTCTTTCCTTCATTCTTTCTTTTTCATTTCTTTTCCTTTATTCTTTCTTTTTCATTTCTTTCTTTCCTTCCTTCTTTTTTCAATTACTTCTTTCCGTCATTCTTTTTCATTTATTTTTCCTTCCTTTTTTCAATTCTTTCTTTCCTTCATTCTTTCTTTTCTCTTTTCATTTATTTATTTATTTCCTTCCATTTCCAATTCTTTCTTTCCTTCATTCATTCTCTTTCATTTCTTTTTCCTTCCTTCTTTTCCATTTCTTTCTTTCCTTCCTTTCTCTTTTTCATTTCTTTCTTTCGTTCCTTTCTCCTTTTCATTTCTTTTCCTTCTTTTTCATATGCTTCTTTCGTTTATTTTTTATTTATTTATTTCCTTCCTCCTTTCTTTCCTTCCTTCCTTTTTCATTCTTTCTTTCCTTCCTTCCTTTTTCATATCTTTCTTTCCTTTCATCCTTTTTCAGTTCTTTCTTTCCTTCCTTCTTTTTAATTTCTTTCTTTCCTTCTTTCTTTTTCAATTCTTTCTTTCCTTCATTCCTTTCTTTTCATTTCTTTCTTTCCTTCATTCCTTTCTTTTCATTTCTTTCTTTCCTTCATTCCTTTCTTTTCATTTCTTTATTTCCTTCCTTCTTTTTCTTTTTATTTCTTTCTTTCCTCCCTTATTTTTTATTTTTTCTTTCCTTCCTTCTTTTACAATTCTTTCTTTCTTTCCTTTTGTTTTTGATTTCTTTCTTTTTGCTTCCTTCTTTCTTTCCTTTCTTTTCCTTTCCTCTTCTTATTTCTTTTTATGCCTTCGTTTTTTCCTTCCTTTCTTTTACCTTCCTACGGAAATAGGTAATTATCAACCATATACGTTTTTCCTTTTTCTTTTTCCTTCCGTTTTCCTTTCCTTATTCTTTCTTTTTCCTTCTTTCCCTTCTTTCCTTCCTCTCTTTTCTTCTGCCTTTTCCTTTCTTTCCTTTCTTTCTTATTGCGGTTCAACATTCGGATTCCGTCCACTCTGCAAACATAACTCCAGAGAACTTCTGTCGGTGATCCCCGAACTGCTAACACTGCTTCCCTCCGAGGCTTGTGCATTCTACTCATATAAGTATAAGGATCTTGGTTTCGGCTGGAACCGTCAGAGGATGCAACGTGGCGCTATTCGCAGCTGGCTCACGTTCACTCCGGATCAAAATAATATACCCAAGTCTCGTCAGAGGTCACCACCATCTGTTGCAGAAGTTGGGATTAAAGGAACTGCGAAAAGGCTTGTGCTGGCAATGCTGGAAACTGGCCAAAGAAATAAACAGGCTGCAGAGGTTCGTAAACATATGTGTAAAGAAGAGATCATGTTTGAACAAAGCGGAATCGTGGACAGTGACTACGAGATACCGGTTGACAATCTAACTTGGTAATGAACAGGCACGTATCTATACTCTGTCCCGGCTATCTCTGCAGCAAGGTCGCGCATAGCGCCAGATAAGGGGGGAAATCGAGGGGGCAGATCGAAGCAGTACATCCTGCTGCGAAGGCTGGTAACTGCAGTCGTTTTTCTCCCCTCCACGCAATCCCGTTACCTCTCACGTGTTCATTGAAGGAGCCGTCTCGCGTCACTACTTGCGCAGAAACTTGTTTTCGTTCGTTTTATGCTAATGGTGACAGTATAGAAATACATTTCGAGATCCAAACCAAGTATCTCAGAAATAATAATAATATAAATGTTTTTATTAAAACAATTAAAATAAAATATTGATTTAATATGTAAATTAATATGAATAGGTAAAGAAAATGTATAAGAACAGAGATATAACAGCACGCATTCATTATCCTTCTTGGGTGTACTTAAGCTCGTCAAAATGTGTATGAAAACAAGCGCCCTGGCAAGGAAATTAATGACAAATAGATAAGGAATTGAATATTTTTTATTGAATAACAAAAAATAATGTTAGATCCAGTTGACGAAAAGTAAAGTTCGTGAATAATAATTTATGCATATTATTGTTAGTAGTAGTGTGCATAAACCTTCTGTGGTACTGTCCTTCAAAGCCGAATGATCCCACTAAGTTCAGAGGAAATAATGCTATGCAACAAGAAGTACATTTTCATTATCTAATTTTAGTACTTGGTAAGTCTTTCGGGGGCTGGACCCGTGGACCTTCCCCTAAATACGTCCTTGGTTGTGGCATAAGGACAGAACTGCCAGCACGACTTTCAAATTGCATATTTTTTGTGTTTAATGATGCTGTAAGATATTTATGTCCGTACTTTCAGCGTAAGAAATTTGGACACATACTTTGTAAGTACCCTGTGCCGCTAGGGTTAAGGGTCTGCCAAGCGGCTTTTTATTGAATTAGCTCATGGATTGTACACGAGATCCTTGATACAACGCCACAGGAAGAAATGACACAGGTTGAGCTCAGGTGACTTGGGTGGCCAGGAAAGAAGAGCGCCCAATCTAGTGGCCTGGGAAATCAGCGTTTAGGTAGCAAGGTAGTTTAGTAACACCCAAGCCCCCTCAAGTCAAATGGTGGTTATAATTTTTAAAAATACTTTTAGCACATTTTGTATGTAACTTTTTTTCATTTTGAAGCTCCCTTTCAAAGCTGTTTTTTCCCCTCACTACAGCCCCTTCTCTGAGAGAGATACCGTGTGCTGTAGCCCCCTCAAGTCATATGGTTTGTTATATGTATTTTAAAAAATATCATATAACATTTTTTGTCATTTGTAGCCATATTGCAATGCAATTTTCCCCCACTGCAGCCCCTTTTTTGAGATAGATACCCGAGGCTATATCCCCCACAAGTCAGACGGTTGGTTACATTTAAAAATATTTTACCATTTTTTCCTTTTGTAGCCCTTTTCAAAAGAAGTTTTTCACCCAGTGCAATCCCCCTTGAGATAGGTTTGATTTCATTTGATTTTTATTAAATAGCGTCGCTTTTCCGTCCCTTTTGGCTAATCGTGACGATGATAAACTTGATGGACACTCGCAGAGAACAACCTTGTCTTGGCCGGTATTCGAACCCAAGACCCTTGACGCAGTAGCGCACTATGCTTACCACTCCTCCATGGAGGTCGTCTGATTTGAGACACGTACCGGAGACTTTAGCCCCCTTAAGTCCACGTTAGGTTCTGTCAGTTCGTGTATAGCGGCACCCTCATTGACGCCGTTGACGTGAACTCTTGCAGCTCTTCTCTTTCAATTTCTGAACGGACCCCCCTCGGCTGTGGCAAGTTACGTTTGAAAGTTTGTGTAAATTGAAACATGACAGCGCAAAGTAGACCACTTCTTGACGGCCCATTATCGCCGTCTTCCTCATTAGCCGCAACTGTGCAACCATCGTAATATCCGATAGGCTATCTCTCGCCATTGGGGACAGATAAGAAAAGCGGTGTCCGTTATTGGATGGCGGATTTTGTTACTTTCCCCCCATTCCTCATAATACACTGCTCCACAAAACGTAAGGAACACCCAAGGAATTATGAGAGTATTAGAGAATATTGTAAATCTTGAGAACAACATTACAATAAAATATCCCTTCTGCACATCATCGTCCCAAGTGTATTTAAGCTTTGTCACGCTACACTGGCGTGTGCAGAGGAGGGCTGATGAGGCTTCAGCCCCATCCGAAATTGAGAAAAACAACATTTTGTGTTCATATGTTCGCAATTTGCGTAGATCATTTGGTCCGGAGTCCCTGTTTATGGATGACAATGCTCGCCCGCACCGCGCACGTATTGTGTCGGAATTCCTGGAAACTGAAGACATCAGTCGTATTGAATGGCCGGAATACTCACCGGACCTCAATCCTATCGAGGGATGCTTTTGATCAGGGCTTATGAACACCAATACGATACAGATGCAACGAAAATGACCAGCAACATTGCAAAATGGTATACAGGGTGAACCCCGTTTTTTGTGTGTGTTTCCGTTTGTTCCCTTGGAGCTCCTTAAGTTTTGTGGAGCAGTGTACATGTATGTACCTTGAACGGAGAAATAATGGTTTCCAGTGACAGTCGCCAAATAAGAAACAAATACGTACAGGGTGTCTCACTTAAAACCGACGTATTTTATTTATCTTAATACTGTTAAATTGGAGATAAACATATCTGTAACCCCCCCCCCCCTTTCAACCACGTAAAAGCGTATATTTCAGAGTTTTTTTTACCGATTATTTCCGAATTCGATACCATGTCAAATTTCCGAGGTATCTAGCAACTGCATAATTAGCAGCTTAAAATCACAACATTTATGATATTTATCTGGAACCTCCCTGATGGCGCAGTGGTATCGTCGTCGCCTCGTAATCAAGGGGTCCGCGGTTTGGTACCCGGTGGAGGCACATAGTGGTTCGGATCCAACTTTAAACCGCAGGTTCAGTCCAAGATAGTGATGCATGAAAATTGTAAAATATTCAAATATTACATTAGAATCTAAAAATATATCTTTATGTATCCACGAAATACAATTTATTGACACAAAAATTTATTCAAGCTTCGAATTATGCACGACGTCCATGATTGTCTCCGCGAAAGTGTCGCGTGCCATTTTTGTGGATCCTGCGAACGCCGGAAAAATATCGGCCGGTATGGGTAAATAAAAACCAACTGATATATCCCGATACCGGTAACACTGGTATCGGCTCAGCCTTAATATATGGTGAGTTACCTTATTGTTAACCGAGGGATGTAACTGTGTACAGACACTCGCTGTTAAATGCCCAATACTTCCTTTATTGTGAACGCCGTATTCTTCCTTAACCCCTCTATCTTACCTTATACTCTGTCTAAAATATCTCTGGGCAAGCGAGCGGAAAGAATTCTGCGCAAGTGATGACGCGAGGCGACTCCACCAATGAACACGTTAGAGGGAACAAGATTGAGTGGAGTGGGAGTGACTGAAATTCCCAGTCTTCGCAGCAGCTTGTACTGCTTCGCTCCGCCCACTCGATTCCCCCTTCTCCTCTTCTCTGCCGCTATGCGTGGCCTTGCTCCAGAGATAAGCGATACAGAGTATAATTTCCTATCCATGATCCGTTCCCCACTCTCGTGGCACCTCCTTCTCTTTCCATTTCTCAAAAGCAACTACCTCTCACTTTTCATGACTCAGCAATGACATTGTCTGATCGGAAATCATACCTGCATTCCTTCAAGATCTCCTCTGTCCACAACATATCATATCGATATCAACACTATCGATTTGATAGATTGGCATATATTTCCTACTTCTAAAATATCTCGACGTACTGGTTGGCAACGCCGGAAAAGACTGTCTTGTCTTGATTTTTAAACCACGAGCCTCGTGGTTGCATACACACAAATCACGTGCCTCGTGGTTGCATACACACAAATTGTTGTTGTTAAAGCATTTTGAGAGCTCGCAGCTTTGTTGCGAGGTCTCCAGGAGAAAAAAACGTTACCAAAAAATATTGTTCCCGTCTGACGTCCTTCACGGTACGAAAATTTACCGGTATTGTAGGCCGACACCTTGCTTGGGGCGTCGTTACTCTTGAGAGTGAAGAGCGCAAAGTTAAGCGTTCGTTTAGCGATGTCGTTGGAATGGAGAATGGGAGCAGCGTGATGTATTCCACAGCGCCGTTTTTCATTAACGAGATGTCCTGCGCGGGTGATGGATGACCCTATGGTAATTATGACAAAGTCGTGTTTTGGGGGAAACGGATTACTCTTTGTTGACAGACTTTTTTTTTTTTTTTTCATATGCGCGACGCAGCTCTCTCTCCATGAGCGAAATTTATTAAGCGCCGGGCGTTATTAATTGTGTGCTCTTCGACTTTGGGCAGCGGCCGCATGTTGTCTTCAGGCTGTGACATCGATTCTAGAGATTAGGAGGTCCTTGTAGGCCACTCGAGAAATCTTCCTGTAGTTGAATCTGGAAATTAATGCAAAACAATATCAAAGCGGATATTTATACTGCTGGCATTTACAGCTGGCGGCCGGGAAACAACGAATCAGCGATCAGTTGAATTCTCTTCGTCTGACATCGGGCATTTTCGTGTCACGTGCCACGTTGCCAAACGTACTGTAAAATGGGGGAGGTGTGATAGATGATCACCGCCGTTACTGGATAAAAGCGTTACAATAGTACACAAAGCACGGGAAATTAGTACACAAAACACCCAAACATGGTACAAACAACTGACAAAAACAGACGTACAACGTTGCAACGGGAGAGCGATGTTACTCCTACAGCTTTTACTTCGCAACTCAGGTTGTTGACACCCCCAAAGACGATTGGTGGACAATTGGAGTTATGTAAGTCGACCGCCAGTCGGGCCTGCGATCTTTGTAAAACAGTCTCCACTGAGCCGACCTCTGTGGCGTCAGGGGTCTCGGGTTCGAATCCCGGCACGAGTATTCTTTGTATCCCTTCATCAATTTCACTATATCATCACCCACTTTCATCTTCACGATTAGCCAAAAGTGCCAGAAGTAAACTGAAACAAATCAACATAATAGTGGTCACTGGGTACTGTTAGGATACCGCACCTTGTTCCTGGAATCTCTGGAGCAAGCGAACCAAAACAAGTCTCTGGAGCAGTAGAAACTCGAAAGGGTTCGACCAATGAACGCGTGAGAGGCGAAGGGAGCGCAGCTACTAGCCGTTTGCAGCAGCGTGCACTGCTTTGCTCCGTCCACTCGCTTCCTCCCCCTTCTCTACCGTTATGCGCGGCCTTGGTGCACGGGTTCCCGAGGCAGAGGTCAGTGCAGCTTGGCAAGATCTATAAGAGATTGGTTATTGGTGCCCCCATGGAGGACTGGTGGGATTATTTTGCGCCGAAGCATATGACAAAATGTTCTTTCCTTTTCGTCGTTTGTACGTGGTAGGCCAAATTCACGATCGGTTTTGGTTATTAATGTGAAGCAAAATGCGGTAAACAATGAAGAAACTGGATTGAACTGAACAAGATTCGCTAATCGCGTGCGTGATGATGATTTGATGAAGAGAGACTCACAACGAACGCCCAGGCCGTGATTCAAACCCAAAACCACTGGCGTCGCAGCGCGTTGTGCCAATCATTCCGCCACGGAGGTAAGCTCCATGACATTTTCAGATAATTGGCCAAAGGATAATTTCCTCTATATCCCTTTGGCTAATTTGCTCTGTAGTTTTAGCTTCATCGCGACTATTATGTTTGCTGAAGCCTTGTAAATTGCAATTTAGGGGTACTGTGGGGTTGTGTGCGAATAGTTTTACGCACGATTTGTGGAAATTACTCAACCGGCAACTGGCTTCTTCACGATTTTACAAGTTCACATTGAAATCGAACGGCCTTGAAAATGCACGAATTGCAAACTTCCCACGTAAGTCCTACAGAGCTGAAGAGATGGAACGAAAAATGCGGAGAAAATCACTTTGCTTCTGCATCAACATAAATATCGGCGAATCGCTTGCAATTCCACCTTCGGAAAATGTATTGGTTATTTTGCATTTCAAGTAAACCTTTTCGCTGGAAGCACATTACGCCCTGTTTCGGATCCTTGCATATTTTCTGACTATCCTACATTCGAGTTTGAATCAGGTTTTAATTCCGCTTTCGTACACAGACTAATCGAGACTGGACCTACGGCTTAGAGGGGGGTGACCGAAGAACTGTGCCTTCTCCGGACATCGAACCCGGAACCCCTTGATTGCAAGGCCACAACGGTATCACTATTATATCGGGGAAACTTTCAGAACCAGACCCAGGAGCGTATATTCCAGGCTAACTAGGCTATCTGCGAAGACTGAAGAATAGAAAGTAAAATACTGAAGAAAAATCCATTAGAAACTGTGAATTAACCTGATTTCAAAAAGAAGATAATGGCGATTCTGAAGTTGGCAACCTGAATTCTTAGGAGTTGGCAACCTGAATTCTTAGGAGTTGGCAACCTGAATTCTTTGGAGTTGGCAACCTGAATACTTAGGAGTTGGCAACCTGGATCCTTAGGAGTTGGCAACCTGGATCCTTAGGAGTTGGCAACCTGGATCCTTAGGAGTTGGCAACCTGGATACTTAGGAGTTGGCAACCTGGATACTTAGGAGTTGGCAACCTGGATACTTAGGAGTTGGCAACCTGGATACCTAGGAGTAGGCAACCTGAATTCCTTAGGAGTTGGCAACCTGAATTCCTTAGGAGTTGGCAACCTGAATTCCGTAGGAGTTGGCAACCTGAATTCCGTAGGAGTTGGCAACCTGAATTCCGTAGGAGTTGGCAACCTGAATTCCTTAGGAGTTGGCAACCTGAATTCCTTAGGAGTTGGCAACCTGGATCCTTAGGAGTTGGCAACCTGGATCCTTAGGATTTGGCAACCTGAATTCCTTAGGAGTTGGCAACCTGAATTTCTTAGGAGTTAGCAACCTGAATTCCTTAGGAGTTGGCAACCTGAATCCTTAGAAGTTGGCAACCTGAATGTTTACATGTTGGCAACCTGAATGTTTACAAGTTTGCAACCTGACTACCGTTTGGATGGCAACGTGGTTTGCTTGAAGTCAAGAATGAGCCTAGTCTTTTCCTTCCCTCCATAGCCTAGGACCAGGTGTCATAGTGAGCTAGTCTAGGTCTTAGACTCAGCATACGCCACTGACTAGACCAATCAGTTGAACTTACGAGTGTGACATGTTCGAATCGTTGTGGTGACCACGAGGTTTCACCTTACCTACGTTTCCATGAGAAAATAAAGATATATTTTAAATAATTTCAGATTGTCTAAATTTTCTTATTTCTTGCTGCGTGAACTTAAAATTAGCAAAAAAAATGTACCGGTATGTTTCCCGTATGCACTAGTTTCGTTATCTTTACTTTTCCGCTACCAAATCCTACTTTGGTAAGTACATTTCTATGCTACCACCTTGGGGGGAAAATAACATTTTCCATCCTGTATGTATACAATCAGCAGCACAGACTCATGGTTACCATGACATTACTTTTCTTTCTGAGAGATAAGGCATTAAGAGCGGCTATGAAAACATCATTCCGGACAAGACTTCGCCAGCTGGGTGAAGTCACTAGGCTTAACCCTTCCCCTCCAGTGATGCATTTGTCACCATCTGAATTGTTTGTTCTATATGTTTTCAATTAGATATCCATACTCCGAGCATAGCCGTTGCCTAGATTAGATAAGTAGCCTGCCCTTACCACACTAAACACTTACTCCTTTTTCCGCCGCCCCAAAGTTGAGTATGAGTTGTAACCGTGAATCTGTCCCTCGTGGTTGTATACATAAAGGTTAGAGTATGTCATTTTTGGAGGGCGGCCTGTGACATCAAAACTAAGAACAAGCTGTTCATCATGATTTCCTGTACACACTGTGAAGGTTTGTTTGTACAGTAAAACCTCGTTAATACGGACCCCGATAAGCCGGACAGGCAAATGGCAACAAAAAAGCAGAATGCAAGGTTTTAAATGTGGCTAGAAGTTAACAAGAGAGCTTCCCAAAAGAAAAGGCAGTCAACCACTAATAAAATTCTTTTCCCGCAGACTTTGTACTGTACTGTATAGTGTATTTAGGGCTATGCCGTTTAAATACACCACAATAAACGTGTTTTGTTGCTATTAACAGTTTTAATGCACTTTCTACAGTTCTTTTGGGTTATTTCAGTTAATCCGGACTTTCGTTAAACTGGTCAATTTATTCCATTAATCCAGATTAACAAGGTTTTACTGTATTATAAGGGACCAGCTCAGCCCCTATGTGCGTGGGTTAATATATATAAAGGCGTAAGGCGCAAGGGGACCACACGCCCCTCCAAAAATTAGGGGTTTATTAAAAATGTAACAGTTATTTAGCAAAGAATCCTGTACGCAATTTTTATGGGATGGGAAATTTTCGATTCTGCCTCGACCTCGCCAAAGTTAAGCCCCAAGTTACGCCTGTGTGCATGTGTGTAATATATATATATATACAAGGGTTGGATAAAAAGTAATGGCAACACTGCTGTCCCGTGAAAGGGGTGAGTCACAGCGCCGCAAGCGTTTCGTGGCTGATAAAGGAATGTCAGACGCGAAAGTATAGTGAGTGGGAGCGATTGTATGTTATTCAGTCAAAAACAGCAGTGCTCTGAAGCAGAGGACGAGTGTGCAAGCGCTCTAACAATATGTTTAGGCAAGAAGAACAACGTCTCTCAGGCAGACGGTCAACGCAGCCTACTTCTGCACCTTCTTGCAACACCACCTTCGTCTCGCATTAAGAAGGAAGCGACGGCACGGTGTCCCATCATCCTGCTTGACAAAGCAAGGTGTCACACTGCGAACAATGTGACGGCGCTCCTGCATAACTGGTAGTGGGAGGTACTGGAACATCCGCCGTATTCACCGGTATGAGACCGTGTGATTACGACCGTTTTGTCAAAATGAAGGAACCACTGGGCGGGAAGCACTACGACGCGCGCGAAGCCATCATACGTGCTATAGGGCGGTCACTGCCGGACATCGACAGAGATGGACGCGCTGACGGTGTACGACGCCTTCCATACGTGTGACAGAAGGTCGTAGAGATGAGGGGCGATTACTTTGAAGGAATGTAACACGTGCTCCTCTCCCAATACAGTCAAGTACCAATTATACCAGTGTTGCCATTACTTTTTATCCAACCCTTGTATATAATATAATACTTCACAAGAAATGAAGTTACACCCGACCGGAAAATTTTCTCCTCACTTTGTTCGTACAGTAACAATGTAGTCGGCTTCGGTTGAGACAAAAGCGCTCCACGGTGGAATTGTAAAAAAAAGTTTTTCTCTGGTTGAAAAGGAAAACAGAAGGCAGCATTTAAAACTTGAATATTTCAGCGAAACTATCTCTGTTGTCAGTTAGATGATAATGGAGCTGCAGATAAGCCAAATGGGCCAGTTAAAAGACCGAGGCTGCCTGCAACAGTTGCCGTTATCAGGGGCAAACGTAGTCTTTGTCCGCAAGCGAGTCTCGCAGCTGACAAGGGGGCCATCACGGATCCAGTCTCGCTATGCAGCGTCTCGAGTAACTGGATGCTGGAGCGAGAGAGTTAACCAAACAGTGGCTTTGTATGGTGCTGGTGCAATTCTTCATCCTCTTTATGAGAATTCATACAGCGTGCCTGCCGAACCTCTGTGGCGGAGTGGTTATCCCGGCTTGATCATGGACGTTCTTCGTGACTGTCGATTCATGTATGTCTTTTTACCCACTACAATTTTACGGATGCAAGTAGACACTATGGCGCATTCTGAAAATTTGACCTGGCTTACCCGAACAATTCTTATTTATTGTAACTATTTATTAAATACATATAATAGAAATGAAACACCAATGCAGGCATGCAAGTAAAAAAAAC
Organism: Lepisma saccharinum; assembly: GCF_977018435.1. NCBI lineage: Eukaryota > Metazoa > Arthropoda > Insecta > Zygentoma > Lepismatidae > Lepisma > Lepisma saccharinum. The sequence goes on from NC_139237.1 coordinate 69,735,281, forward strand.
AAAAAACAGAAGTCAAATTTTACAGCAATTTCTATATTTTTCATAAAATTTCCCTCTTTACCTAAATTTGGACCTGAATTTCCCTTGGTAACACTGTTGAGCCTTGTTGCCATGTTAATAAAACATTAAAATGCTGACCAAGGCAAAATTTATTGTATATAAGAAAATATGCACTAAGCAGGTAACGTTTCCACCCTTTAACAGGGTCTTCTTCAGACGGAGATTCACAATAAAAGAAAAAGAAACATTAAATTCTTGCCACGCTCGCACCAACATGGGCCTGTCGATGCGATGACCTTAGGACTGCGATATCACGCGGCATAGGTGGGACGAATACCCTGTCTTTCATGAAACACCACAAAAAGAAGTCGCACGGTGTAAGGTCCGGTGATCTTGGAGACCAAAACACTGAACAAAACAATGTGAGAGATGCGAGTGTCGCCTAGCGGCAGGAATATGAACTTTCAACTAAACAAAACATACACGCACAAACATGGGCGTCCGGAAGGGGGGGCCAAGGAGGGGCCGTCCCCTCCTGGAAAATGAAAGTGAACCAAAAAATATGTATTTCACACATATAATTTCTGGACTGCTTTCATTGACGTAATTGCAATGGTTTACCTGCAATATTTTTTGTAACCCCCCTCAATTATTTCTGAGACACGTGGTATTATGAACAGTTACCCATATATTAAAGGTAAATGTGTAACAATATAATAAAATGTTTGGCTGTAAACGCGGTAACATGGAAAATACACCACTGAATGGCCATGTGGATAATCCGAAGAAGCTTACCCATGTGGGAAAGTCCTGGCATCAGCACCAATTACCCCCCCCCCCCCCCCCCACACCAAATCTCTAACTAAATAGCCCGATGGGAAGTAGAAGCTGGACGTAAAACCGAAAATATTGACTGTCATTTTTACCCATCGTCAAATACTAACTTTCAGCTTTGGGAATCTTTTCTCCCCAGTTAATCCACCTATTAGCGATAATTACGGAAATCACGGAAGGAAAGAAAAAATAGGCAGCCTGGAACTTCACCAAAGCGAATGCAACAGGCTGGTTCGTGGTCACCCTTGCGTTAAACGAGCTCTGAATTTCTCCTGGAGATTTTTCTCCCACTCGTGGAACTTGGTACGTGCGTGTGTGTGTGACGATATTTGCCCCACCCTGTTTCAATGCAAAGTGCAGGAGCTTGGGAAGCTTTTATCGCTCCGCCTGGCCCTTTTTACCCCCATCCATATCTGCGGACGCCGAAAGGATGTAGATTTCCCTGTCGTCAATTCCGAATCGACGGAAGGAGAGTCGGTAACCATGTCGTCTCCATGGAAACGCACACATTTAGACACTAGAGTTGTGTGCGGAGAACGGGACGGTCGTTTGAGGATGGTGGGGGTTGGTGTATATGAGAGGGGGGAGAGAGAGAGAATGGGCGCAGAAAGAATACAGGGAGACCGATAATCGCCTGGCAATCAACATCATTGCTTGGAACCCACAATCTGTTGCCTGCGGCTTCTTTGTGTAGCATTGCTACGCCCAGATCTAAATGGAAGCAGATTTAGCTCCTGGAATTGCTTTTGGAAAATGCTCATCGTAGCATATCTGAAATCCAGTTGTGTACGTATGTTTCTGATTTAAGGGGGGGTTATAAATTTCACCCTCCACAAGGGAGTGTCACATGAAAACCTCAGTCCGACAAAAAATACAGGACAGACTGTAAACAGATCAAATTTAAATGAGGTATCCGTTTTTTTTTTTTTTTACGGAACATCAAGGCTGCAACACTGATCAAGTGAGCTTTACAACACCATTTTTGTCATTTTAAAGATGGCGCCTCCTGCATACACGTGCACAAGCGAAGAGAAGTTGTTTCTTGCTCTTTGGAAGCCTAAAACTTAATGGCATTGTACGGCAAATGAAAATTCAATGTCCCTATGCATGCTTACCACGCCAGCAAGTTTACAAATAGAGGAGGAAGTTCGACAATGCTCTCAGTCCGCACGCAGATGGGTGGAAGGACCTTCGCGGTGGCTCATAAGTCACTACACATAGATTACAAATATTCTTCTTCTTGGGGTATGCAGGCACTAACTCAGACTTGAAAATATATATGGATCAGCAATGGGTCTATCCTAAATTGCAACAAATTTGTGCAACACTACATGCAGAAACCTACAAAAACAAATTAAGATTTTCATTTGACTCATGTGGTAATGAGCCAATCCATCTGTCACGAGATGGACTGACTCTAAAGTAAGTATGAGTTACTTCTTTCCCAGTTGTAGCAGAAGTAGTGCATCAATAACTTCCTGCAACCAAACTCACACGAGCTAATACAAAACATTGTTAGAGAAATTGAAAGAAATATACTGTCATGGGTGTTACCAATGTGTGAACTGCTTTTGCAGGTGGAAATCTTGAAATAATAATAAAGAAAAAATCCCTCTAAGTCCCTGAATGAAGCTTATCATTAGAATATATATTGTGTTATACAAAAAGAACCAAGCAAATCCTCAGCGTCTTTATTTTTGAAAATATTCTTTAATTCATGTCCTCCGTCACATGTGTTACGAATGACCTACAAATTCAGGTTCAGTACCAAATGGGCATGCTAAAAACAAAATTGAAACGATAAGCTCGTTGGATCCGTACAATTTGATATATTTTAAAGATGTTAAACTAAAATATCTGGTTAATTTTAAAAATATTCCACTTTTCATATATGTTCTCATATATACGAAAGGTTAAGTCATAAGTCATGGCAACTATTTTTTTCCTCGCGAATAGGGGAAAACACGAAAAGTCTAAGATATACGTTTGAAAGTGTATGGAATGTACCTCCGAATGAAGCCACCAGATGAAGTCTGGATGCAGGAGACACTCGTAGGTAAGAGGCAGAACACAGGACATTGGACGACTGTGTTTTATTATGGCATGAACAACAAGTACACAAGACTACACTGTTTAAAAACCTTCAAACTATTCACTCAGGTTATCCAGCGATTGTGTAGGCGTTGAATACCATCCGATGCGACCCGAACCCGCGACCTCTCGGTTTCCAACCTGTCAGGATATCTTCCCACGTTCTCCCCTTGTCACCCTGGCTTAGCTGCATGTGCAGTGCTAACGTGTGCTACCTCTCGCCGAAATACTGTTACGATCTCTTCTTTGTTTGCAAACAGTTTCCCACGCAATGGCTTCTTCACTTTGGGGATGAGATCATAGTCACTTGGACTTAGATCAGGAGAATAAGGAGGGTGTGGAAGAACCTCCCATCCCCAGCGCTGTAAGCGACGCCTAACAATGTCCGCCGTGTGAGCTGTCGCGTTATCGTGTTGGATAATGGCGTTGTCCAAAAGTTCCGGACGTTTGGTCCGTGCTGCACGGCGCAATTGTGACATCAAAAATGAAGTGTGTAACGACCCTGTTTGGTCGCCATTTAATTATTATTAGACCTTGCGTGGTCACTATATTCTTTTTAATCTGATGAAAGAGTTAAGCGGAATGTCCCTGCGAGGCGTACGCTTTTAGTTTAAATGTATTCAGTAAACGTTAACGGTTCCACCTCTACGTTTACGAGCTTCACTCATTATTAGACCCTGCGTGGTCGCTATATTCTTTTTAATGTTATCAATTATTGTCATTTACATTGTTCAACGTGTTGTTTAGAATAGCAGAGTCCTGCGAGGCTCATTATTAATTGTATTATCTGAATGCACACAGTTTTAGTTTATATTGTCACGTGCATCTAGTGATTTTCCCACTAGTGATTTCTCAATTTCAAAACCTTGATATTTCTCAGTACGAAGGTTGCAATATGTAAAAAAATGAGTTAGCAACGCGTACTTGTAGTAAAAATTTTCACCACCCATGCGCCACCGCGAGTATAAAACCCAGCACAGCGAGACCGGAGCTCAGTTGGCTCCCGGATGTCAACTGGCAAACATCTTGGGAAAAACCGGCCATCCAGCCAGAAGCCTAGCAGCCATCCCAGAAGGAAGGAAGGAGGAAGGAGGAAGAAAGAAGAAGAAGAGCCTAGCAGCAACCTAACTACCCGGTCTAGGTGCCAGGTTCTACCTGCCTGGCTTGTCTAGGAGCACCTAGACCTCCTTCCTAACCTGCCGCCCTTTTTCAGGAGACACCGGTCGGCTTGCCGATTCCTAGCTAACGCCGGGGGTGTCGCGGCATCCTTAAATCCTTTACCCTGCGCCCGCTTGTCGGAGGTGCCGGCTGGCTACGGCCAGTTCCTAGCTTTGGTTGGGGGCACCGCGCACATACTACTTTCTCTTACAGGGGAGCCCGTGACGTCAGCAGAGAACAGCGCCCTAAATAAAATTAGGTCCCTATACTCCCCCTGGCGCCTCACTGCGAGGAATAATTTGAATGGTCCCTTCCCCCCTTTTGAATCCAGAAGTGGTGAATGCACGTGTATGGTAAATGTAAATGCACTTAAGTGATAAAGGTTAAAGACTAGTGTGCTAACAGACTTTCTTACGATAAGTTTATAATAAACATATATATACATATAAAGCTGTTGTTCACGTTTTACCCAGCAAGCCCTGAGATATCTAGAATCTGTGTTCAACGACTGGTAAGAAGTTAGCATTTATGGGTAGACTTTTGCCGTCCTCCTAATTGAAGTGTTTAGAGTGTGGTGGGACGTTGCAAGAGAATTTGGAGCCATAACGTGGGGCCCGACATAAGAGTGCAATTAAGTGAAGCCAACCGAACCGTGCATTAAAAGGACTGTCCAGTGAAAGTGAAAGTGTGGACTGTATTAAACATGGACCAAGAATTTACTGGTATGAACCTGAGAAGTAGAGGGAGGAAGACCATGGATTCAGAGACTGGATATGGTTGCTGTGAAGAACTGGGAGAAGAGGCAGCACATTTCCAGTGTTGCCAGTGCCAGCGCCAAATTCACTGGAGCTGTGATGGAAAAGATGTGGCTACCTTCCCCGCTGTAGGAGTTAAATGCCAGACGTGTGAATCTGCTCCGCAGACTCAAGTAGCGGAGACCGCAATACAAGAACCAAGTCCGCTGACCAACCCTCCATCAGACCATTGGTTATTGGAATGGCTGACGAAAGATAGGGAAGACAGAAAGAAGGAGAGACTTGAAGAAGAAATACGCCGAGAGAAAGAGAGACTTGAAGACGAAGAGCGCAGAAAGAAAGAGAAACAGGAGGAAGAGAAAGTACGCAAAAGAGAGGCAGTTCAGGCTGAAAAGCTGAGAAAAAAGGAACTGATAGAACTTAGATCCCTAATAGAGTTTCATGAAGAGAAAAGAGAGCTAGAGAAACGAGAGATTGAAGAGAAGAGAGAGCTAGAAAGAAGAGAAATTGAGGAGAAGAGGGAAAAAGACTTTGAAACTCTCCGAGCTTTAATTGAGAGCCTAGAGGAAATAAGAAAGAAAGAAAAAGAGGAAGAAGAAGCCAAAAGACGGAGAGAAAAAGAGGAAGAAGAAGAGAAGCGTAGGAATGAACTGCAAGCCCTCTTTGCCCAGCAGAGGACTGACATAGAAGGTCTTAAGGCCGGAGTAGAAAATATTCAAATTACTTCTCAGCAAGATATAGCAAAGGTTGAGGAGAGAGTAAAAGAGGTACTTCAGGAAAGACTGGAACCATTATCTCAGTGGCGCGGACAAGTAGAGATTACAGTGGAGTCCATTGAGAAAGCTGTCCAAAACTTGGGTGACAAGACCGAATCCATCGAGAAAGTCGTGCAGGAACAGAAGGAAGTGATGGAGTCAATAACCTCAACTCTGAGGAAGGACGTAGAGCAGGCAGCTGAAGAGAAGGTGAATTCTCTTAGGGTAGAGACAAGGAAGCTTGAAGTATCTCTGCGAAGAGAAATGCAAGATCAGACAGGAACATTTGTTCAGAGGGTAAGCGAACTTCAGGTTCAGTTCCAAAGATTGATTGTGCAGCCAGAACCCACTCCAGATGTTCATTCCAGCCCATTAACTCCGGATAGAGATCTGAATCCGGATGCTACTCCTTATGAGCCCCCCAGGTTAGCTGAGAAACCTCTATTCGCTGCCAACAGAATGAAGGCTGACGGAAGAAAGAGGCCTCGGTACGATGATACTTCAGATGGATCGCCACCTAGAAGAAGGCCAGATTTTAAGATGCCTAGAATGGCGGATATCGCCCACATTCCTAAATTTAAAGGCGACATTGAAGCTCAGTCAGCTGAAAAATATCTTCGGGAGCTCAACGTCAGCTTTGATCTTATGCAGGTACCCGAACATTATAGGCTAGAGTTGCTTCCTAGAGTCTTCACTGATAAAGCTGAACACTGGCTGGCAGGAAATATTGATAGTTTCGTGAATTATGCTGACTTTTGCGCCAGGTTCAAAGAAGAATTCGCTTCTGAGAAGGCTAGACAACGGCAGCTAACAGCTGTGAGAAACAGGAGATATTCCAGACTTGTCCACGAAAGTATGGAGAGCTTTGCCTGGAGCGTTTACGCGGCCTATAGAAACCTGAGTGATAACTTTAATGAGGGAGAAGTACTTAATTTGATCATCGGGCAACTTCCATATAGAATGCGAAACCTTTGTTTAGCACATGCGCCCAGAACGGTAGATGACCTAACTCATTTCCTCAAGGATTTTGAAATCTATGATGAGCCAGATGCATGGAGGAACAAAGATGAACCGAAGGGAAAAGAACAGAATCCCTCAAGTAACTATAAAGTCCGGAACATAGAAACGAGGTCAGAAGGTAATTATCAGCGCCCTCAACGTTTCACTAATGAAAGAGGAGGCAGGCGTGATTTTAGAAGAAACTCTTTCCGACCTTACCAAAACCAAAGACGCAGATCTCCTGACCCAAGAAGGATCCGTGAGGGTAGAAGTAGCCCTAGTCCTCCGAGACGACGATTTACGGCTGAGCAGAATGAGATTCGCGGACCTCCATCTCCTAGACAAAACATTACATCGGAGCAGGAGGAGGCCGTAGAAACAGCGCGGGAGTTTCATCAAAATCAAAGGTCCCAGTCTAGCCAGACAAACTAGGACCTTGTCTAAATGCTTCGTTCCTGTTTAGGCAAGGGACTTCGATGGAGCGGCCCAAATTAATAGATAAAGATGTCCAAGAGTTACTAGTAAATTTCCAGCTAACAGAAACTGAAGATACCATTTTACAAAAGGAATTGAAGTCTGCAAGGGAATCCAAAATTAGATACAGATCTGCAGTGGTGCAAGCTAAATTAATGGACTTCACAGTAACCTATTTGATTGGTACTGGAAGTGAATGCTCGATCCTTAATTATTCAATCTGGACTAAGTTAGTTGATAAGATACCTGGCATACAGATCCAGAAAGTTCCAGGGGTGCGATTGGTAGATTTCTCTGGAAGTCATAAGAAGCGTGTCATCGGAAGTAGACGTGTGGGACTGGAGATCGGAATTGTGAAATATATTGTTACAGATCTTCTTTTAGTCAAGAAATTCATCGAGCAGCACGATGTAGAGATGCGATTCAGAAGAAGCTCAGTGAAGTTATTTTTCGGGAGAACTCCTGATCATGAGGAAGGGAATCCTCTGAATATTGAAGCAGTGCGGTACATCCACATGGCCCAGGAAGAGGATGTTGAGATGTATAAATCCGCGGACCTACGACGGAAAGTAGAGTCAGTAGATATTTTGACTGGTTCCCAAACACAGGAGTCGAGAAGTGTGCTGGACTGTACTCTGAAGAGAATCCCTGAGAAGCTCGTGCCAGTGAAGGAAGATAAGTGTGAGATGTTGCAGTGTACCGAAACTGTTCTTTACACGCCGTATTCTGTGCCACTTTTCCTGATGGAAGTTCTGGAGAATGAACTATATCTGTGGAAGACTTGGAACATTATCCGACCATCACGGTATCTATTTGTGAGTGTATTGGTTATCAGCTGGCTAGTTACTTTGTTCTACATTCTGTGTCAGATATTACAATGTATTATTCTTGGGTCATTAATCCATGTATTCATGCCTAACGAAGTCCTTCATCATTACAACTGGTCTTTCAACGAAGCAGACCGCAAATCTCCAACTGGAATCAAAAGCTGTTTCTAGCCAAGTCCAACGAGCGCACTAGAAATATCAAACGAAAATTTAAGACTAAAGACCATGCGCTCGAGCTGCACGAAGACGACTTGGTTCTTGTTCGAAATCATAAGCTTAGTTCGAGGAAGAATAGAACAATAGCTAAGCTCTTCGAAGTGTATATTGGACCTTATTTAGCCACTGATCTTCGGAACAACACAGCAATGTTAGTTCACCCCAGGACCAGGCAACCCGTCGACCGAGTCAACTTCGACAACCTTCGCCTCTACAGGTGTTCATCGGAGCGAAGAATAGAAGTGGTGGGGGAAGAAGATGACCTAGTGACTAATGTGTAGGAGAAACAGACTCTTATTACTGTCATTTTTTCTATTGAATTTGAAATCAATGTTTCATGAAAATTTTTCATAAATTGTAAGATTTAAATTTCTTCAAAATTTTCGCCCGAGGAAGGGGCATATGTAACGACCCTGTTTGGTCGCCATTTAATTATTATTAGACCTTGCGTGGTCACTATATTCTTTTTAATCTGATGAAAGAGTTAAGCGGAATGTCCCTGCGAGGCGTACGCTTTTAGTTTAAATGTATTCAGTAAACGTTAACGGTTCCACCTCTACGTTTACGAGCTTCACTCATTATTAGACCCTGCGTGGTCGCTATATTCTTTTTAATGTTATCAATTATTGTCATTTACATTGTTCAACGTGTTGTTTAGAATAGCAGAGTCCTGCGAGGCTCATTATTAATTGTATTATCTGAATGCACACAGTTTTAGTTTATATTGTCACGTGCATCTAGTGATTTTCCCACTAGTGATTTCTCAATTTCAAAACCTTGATATTTCTCAGTACGAAGGTTGCAATATGTAAAAAAATGAGTTAGCAACGCGTACTTGTAGTAAAAATTTTCACCACCCATGCGCCACCGCGAGTATAAAACCCAGCACAGCGAGACCGGAGCTCAGTTGGCTCCCGGATGTCAACTGGCAAACATCTTGGGAAAAACCGGCCATCCAGCCAGAAGCCTAGCAGCCATCCCAGAAGGAAGGAAGGAGGAAGGAGGAAGAAAGAAGAAGAAGAGCCTAGCAGCAACCTAACTACCCGGTCTAGGTGCCAGGTTCTACCTGCCTGGCTTGTCTAGGAGCACCTAGACCTCCTTCCTAACCTGCCGCCCTTTTTCAGGAGACACCGGTCGGCTTGCCGATTCCTAGCTAACGCCGGGGGTGTCGCGGCATCCTTAAATCCTTTACCCTGCGCCCGCTTGTCGGAGGTGCCGGCTGGCTACGGCCAGTTCCTAGCTTTGGTTGGGGGCACCGCGCACATACTACTTTCTCTTACAGGGGAGCCCGTGACGTCAGCAGAGAACAGCGCCCTAAATAAAATTAGGTCCCTATACTCCCCCTGGCGCCTCACTGCGAGGAATAATTTGAATGGTCCCTTCCCCCCTTTTGAATCCAGAAGTGGTGAATGCACGTGTATGGTAAATGTAAATGCACTTAAGTGATAAAGGTTAAAGACTAGTGTGCTAACAGACTTTCTTACGATAAGTTTATAATAAACATATATATACATATAAAGCTGTTGTTCACGTTTTACCCAGCAAGCCCTGAGATATCTAGAATCTGTGTTCAACGACTGGTAAGAAGTTAGCATTTATGGGTAGACTTTTGCCGTCCTCCTAATTGAAGTGTTTAGAGTGTGGTGGGACGTTGCAAGTGTAATACGCTGCATTCACAGTGTGCTGGCACACAAGAACACCTTGACAGTCGTATGCCAGAATGGCCTCCATTTTCGAACGCTGTCACTCACCGATTGAACTTGGGTGCGTGCTTACTACCCCACCGTTGTTCACATACACCATCTGGTGGCTTCTTTCGAGAGTACATTCCATACACTTTCAAACGTATATCTTAGATTTTTCACGCTGTCCCCTGTTCGCGAGAGAAAAAATAGTTGCCATGACTTATGACTTAACCATATATATATAATGTATATGTACGTGTGTGGTGCGATATCCTTACCTGTGTTAGGAAGGTTATTATATTACACGGTTGATTCTCCATCCCACAAAAGTGTTCCTTGTAGCACTGTGTTTGACAAATAAATTGCAAGCAAAAGAGTAATTTCTTAACATCATAATCACCCCTTTTGGCGTGGCATTGAAATGAATATGTCTAGCTCTTAGTTCGTCTATACACAAACTATTTACTTTCTAGCAGTTGATCTCTGTCTCTGTAGTAGACAGTAGGCTATATCATATCGTGATGCGAAGTAATTCATTGTACACTCCTTTTCAGAGAAACTAGCACATTCTTTATCATCAAATGATCGTACTTCCTCGTGAATATCTGAGACCTGTGACAATCAACGTAAAATAAACAAAAGGAAAGTAATTATCAATTGTAAAATCGAACTTACCTGGTTATATATATATATATACCAGGTGTATAAGCTTAAATCTGCTGTTTGCTCATAGATGGTGTTAGTGAGCGTAAGAAGCTACCATGGGCACGCCATACCTGGTGTTTTTATGAGTTGGACATCTGCCAACACGAATCAGTGCACATCGTCAGCACGTGCAGACAACAACAGACAGTGTTTCTGTGGTAAGCATGTCTAGTTTTGTGCCAGAAAAAGAGCATATGCGGGAAGCTCTGCTTTTCTGCTTCCATTTGAAGAAATCGGCTGCCGAATCGCATCGAATGCTTGTGGAGGCCTATGGTGACAGTGCTGTATCGGAAACAACGTGCAGGGATTGGTTTCGTCGGTTCAAAGACGGCAAGTTTGACCTGAGCGACAAGAAGCTTGCAAATCGGCCCAGGAAGGTTGGGGACCATCAATTGCAGGCTCTTTTGGACGAGGACGATACCCAAACGCAAAATATGCTTGCCGAGCAATTGGGTGTTACTCAAGCAGCCATTTCCATGCGTCTACGTGCCATGGGAAAGGTTCAAAAGATCGGAAAATGGGTGCCGCATGAATTGACCGATTGGCAGCTGGAGAGATGCCAAAACACATGCGAAATCTTGCTTGCCAGACAAAAAAGAAAGTCTTTCCTGCATCGGATTGTGACTGGCGATGAAAAGTGGATCTATTTCGAGAATCCTAAACGCAAGAAATCGTGGGTTGATCGTGGTCAACCATCAACATCTTCCTCGAGACCAAATCGCTTCGGCCGGAAGACGATGCTGTGTGTTTGGTGGGATCAACAGGGTATCGTCTACTTTGAGCTGTTGAAACCTGGTGAAACTGTCACTGCCCACCGCTACCACCAACAACTGATCAAATTGCACCGTGCTCTGTGTGACAAAAGGCCGGATTATCAACAAAGACATGACATGCTGACTTTCCTCCACGACAACGCCCCATCGCACACGTCAAGACTGGTCCAAAACTACTTGGAGACACGCAACTGGGAGGTGCTACCCCATCCCGCCTATTCACCAGACTTGGCCCCTTCCGACTACCATCTGTTTTCGTCGATGGGCCACGCCCTCGGTGAGCAGCACTTCGATTCGTATGAAGACGTCCGAAAATGGCTTGATGAGTGGTTTGCCTCGAAAGAGAAGGACTTTTTTTGGCGTGGTATCCACAAATTACCTGAGAGGTGAGCAAAATGTGTAGCTCGCGAGGGCAAGTATTTTGAACAAATTTCTTGTTGCTTTCTATGAACAAACCATGTGTTTTTCTGACAACAAAACAGCAGATTTAAGCTTATACACCTGGTGTATATATATATATATATATATATATATATATATATATATATATATATATATATATATATATATAGTGTGTGTGTGTGTGTGTAATATTTGTTTTTATAGATATTTAATTTTTATATAATTTCTTTTCTTTTTCAGGTATGTGAATCCTGATTTTCTTAGCTTAGAGATTGGGCTGTTGGTGAGTAATAAAAACGTTTTCAGTTATGCTCCAAATAAATGTTAATGAATTCATTGTTTTTGGATATTAGTGACCTACATTTTTACTTTGTATATTCTTGCGCCATCTGCGTATGGGGACGATATCCATAATAATAAATAGAAGAATATATAAATTCTTTGAGAATGTCTAAAGGCATACGATTTTGAATATTCAAAAACACATATAAGGTAAAGCTATCCTTACCATGAAGGCATATAGAGTATGTAGATGTGGAAATAGGGTCACATACATTCACAATCTCCGTGACGGAGTGGTTACCACAGCGCGCTACGGTGCCAGGGGTTCCCGGGTTCGAATCCCGGCCTGAACGTGGGTGTTCTTTGAGAGCGTCCCTTCATCAATTCCATCATATCATCACTCACCGTCTTCATGATTAGCCGAAAGCGGCAGAAAACCGAAGTACAATAAATTGTAGTATTTATTATGGTCCAAAGCTTGAAGAGTTCAACTATTGCTACTAATGCAGACGGCATTACCAGTAAGAGGAATGGCGAGCGACTGGCAACACTGATGTCCCAAAACTCTTGAATTTTCAGCAGACCTCGGAGCTTATGCATATGCGAGTGTGAAACTAATTTGCGGAGTTCCCTTGGATTTTTGAACAAGTTAAAACACCGTGTTCGTGCGTCCAGCGCCCTTGATAAATTACTGGCCTCGGCTCTCCGGCCTCTCATGAAACGGATGCTTTCTCTGTGATCATGGGGCTCGCCAGTTCCTCCGCAAGTGGTAGGGACTCTTTTGAGGCAGGGCCCATTTGCATTCTCTGACTCTCCCGGTGTTCGTGGGGGCAGGCTACGAGAGGGAAATGGTCGTAGGAGGATGGTGCGATGCTGATTGCTGATGGTCGCGAGAGAACCATTTGCATTTTTGGGTAATAAAGCTTGATGAATTCGGGGAGCTAGTCCTGGTATTGAATCTTATGTTCGCGACGCCATTGATGGACACTTATTTTCATGACTCGAAGAGTTGGTACTGGGAACAAGATTTGGGTGGGTCATTCGTTTATGCTTTATCCACATATAGTCTAAGCGGGTCTGGGCCTATGGTTTAATGTGGAATCCGAACTACTTTAATGTGCGTCTTTCGGGTACACGGCAACGACGTTACCACCATGCCATCGAGGAGGGGGTGGGGGTTGGACATTCGTAACTCGAGACGTAAGCGGTGGTCGGGTTAGGTGTGTGGTTCATTTTTTTACCTTCTCGAATCGGAGTGGCATATCCCTTCGAATTATGGAATCCTCTGAAATACGAGAGCAGAGTTTCTGCTCGAGCTTTGGATTGCGAGCAGGGTACCCGGTCGGACTCTGGATTCCGTGCAGGATATCTGCTCAAACTCTGGCTTGCGACCAGAGTATCCGTTAGAACTCTCGATTGCATCAGAATATCTGCTTTCAAACACTGGATTACGAGGAGGGTACCCGTTTGAACTCCGGATTGCGAGAAGGGTACCCGTCGAACTCCGGATTGCGAGAAGGGTACCCGTTCGAACTCCGGATTGCGAGAAGGGTACCCGTTCGAACTCCGGATTGCGAGAAGGGTACCCGTTCGAACTCCGGATTGCGAGAAGGGTACCCGTTCGAACTCCGGATTGCGAGAAGGGTACCCGTTCGAACTCCGGATTGCGAGAAGGGTACCCGTTCGAACTCCGGATTTTGAGAAGGGTACCCGTTCGAACTCCGGATTTTGAGAAGGGTACCCGTTCGAACTCTGGATTGCGAGAAGGGTACCCGTTCGAACTCCGGATTGCGAGAAGGGTACCCGTTCGAACTCCGGATTGCGAGAAGGGTACCCGTTCGAACTCTGGATTGCGAGAAGGGTACCCGTTCGAACTCCGGATTGCGAGAAGGGTACCCGTTCGAACTCCGGATTGAGAGAAGGGTACCCGTTCGAACTCCGGATTGCGAGAAGGGTACCCGTTCGAACTCCGGATTGCGAGAAGGGTACCCGTTCGAACTCTGGATTGCGAGCAGGATATCGGCACTCGAACTCTGGATTGCGTGCAGGGTGTCTCTTCGAACTGAGCAGGGTTTCTGCTTGAAGTCTGGAATATAATCGGCGTGTCCTAGGTTCCTAAAATGACATTTGTAAATGAAAACAAGGCCTTGATGAGATCAAAAACTATACTTTTCCCTTTAATGACTTGAAAATCTGGGTTCCAGTGATGATACCATTAGGTCATTGACGATGGTCCACGCTCCTCGGAATGTTTTTCCAGTTGGATCATCGATTAGTTCCAGAATGGGCAGAAAATGTAAACAGCTTCCCGGAGGACGCGCGAGGAAAGGAGAGGGGGATCGGAACATCTCTGGTGCACAGAAAGAAATACGGAAAACAGCTGTCAGAGCCGCTGACGGTTATTGAACCGCGAAACCGGCCACTCGACAACACGTAACCCAAATCCACCGAATGGATGCGCTCAGTTGTCCGGAAACAGAGGAACCAGAAAATTGTTTTTTTGCGTTATTGATGCTATCGCCGCGTGGGAAGTTGGACAGAGAGCGAGTGCAACAATGGACGATATGGCTCCAGTTGCGCCGTTGTTTACAGCAACTGACGAACTGTGGAAACATGGCGAGCGGTTTCTCGCCTATCGCGTCCACATTCTCCCCCCATTATTTGGTGCCGTTAACAGAGACTGAGGCAGAAATGTTTAACCGGTGGTTTCGTTTACTCCCCCTCCCCCACCAAAAAATCGGATGCAAAATGCATATACACTCCGCCACGGGAATCTATGGAGTAAGGCCACCTGCAAACGGCTGGTACCTGCACTCGTGTTTTCCCCTCCACGCACTCACTTCCTATCTCACGCTTTCATTGGTCGAGCCCTGTCGAGTCATTACTTGGTGCAGAAGCTTGTTTTCATTCGCTTGCTCCAGAAATTTCCGGGACAGTGTAGTTATGAATCAAATTTCCGAAACATACATTAAAATGCGGGTGTCCCAGAAGTCGCTAGATCGAGAATATATTGGTATTTATTTATTAAATTATTGTTGATTTAATAACACAAGTATTGTTTTCAAAATCAAATATTTATTTCTCGGTCGAGCGACTTTTCGGACACCCGGTATATTAAACGCTCATAGATAAAAATAAAGAGAAAAATTAAGAACCTGCCCCCTTCAAACCATGGGTAAGACATGGGCAGGATTGTTCCTCATCTATTTTATCTATCATCGTTGCGAATAAACTAGAGAGGTAGAAAAAACGACGTAGCAAATCTAAAATTTTAATTTGTGTCTTTTGAAACCAAATCCGGTTATAAGTAGCTTCAGAATTATTTTATTTTGCTATTCTCAGTAATATAATTTAAAGTAAATTATTGGGGACCCACTCAATTCCGAGCGCTCATATTTTCATCCGCGACTTTCGTCATTTGAGATAGTGATGTCAGGAGATATAATCCACTTATTCCCTCTCTCCTCTCCACGCCCTTCCAGGCTGCTAAATAACAATTTCGCCTTCTCTCCCAGGCATCTCTTAATGCCCGCTAATGGCCAAAAGGGACTTGTCTTCCAGGCTGGAAGGAGAAATTAATTAATGGACGATTCCAAGGAGTCTTTTATGTGTGCTCCCGGAAAGACGACCTGTCCTTCCCGTGATTCCTTTGATGTTCATCTTCTCGCATCAGAGGTTTCGTTTGTCGGAGGCAGGAGCAAGGAGGACGATTCTTCTTTGTTTGGCAAGCGTCGCATTTCCAGGAAACGGGAAAGCTGATTCAATGTCGACAAACGTTCATCAGCTAATGGTTTCACAGACTGATACCGTCTCAATAACGTCAACCGATTCTGTGCACTGAACAAGAATAGATTGGATGCAGATGTTCTTGTGTCGCTCAGTAAAAATAGATTCTGTGCATATGTTCTCGCTGAGCAATAGTACGCTGTATGCAGATATGTGCATTAGATGCAGATGTTTTTGACTCGCTGAGTAAGTGGAGATTATTTGCAGATGTTCTTGTATTTCTGAGCAATAGTAAGTTCCATGTAAGTTAATCTATGTAGATTAAATGCAGATGTTCTTGACTCGCTGAGCTAGTGAAGATTCTATGCAGATGTTCTTCTCTTGTTGAGTAGAGTAGATTCTTTGCAGATGTCCTTGTCTCTCTGAGCAATAGTAAGTTCCATGCAGATATGTATATTAGATGCAGATGTTCTTGACCCGTCGAGTAAAAAGAGATTCTATGCAGATGTCCTTGTCTCTCTCAGCAATAGCAAGTTCTATGCAGATATGTTGATTTATTGCAAATGTTCTTAACTCGCTGAGTAAGAATATTCTAAGCAGATGTCCTTGTTTCTCTGAGCAACAGCAAGTTCTATGCAGATGTCCTTGTTTCTCTGAGCAATAGCAAGTTCTATGCAGATTAAATGCAGATGTCCTTGTTTCTCTGAGCAATAGCAAGTTCTATGCAGATTAAATGCAGCAGATGTTTTTGTCTCGCTGAGTAAGGAGAGATTTGGGGTACTGTCTGGCTGCCTTAGCTGAGACCATGGACGGAAGTGCGCATGCGCCAACTGGACGTGTTCATTGGCAAAATAGGGGTGACGGCACTTTGTTCAGGAAGCGGGTTTCGTGAAAATCGTCTGCTGTGGAAACAACAAAGAAGTTTCAAACGTAGTAACATCGCCGCCAAAGTACATAGAGATGTTTACGAATTATGTAAGGGTACAGAATGAAAAAAAAACAACCATATACTATATAAGCAAACGGAACATGTCAGGAAAATATTCATTACGTCACATTAGGAGATAAACTTGTTTGTAAACCAGTAACTTTATTTTGGTTAATTCAATTAAATTGGTCTCCTTAGTAAATCGTATAATTAGCACAAATGTACACAGCAGTAATCAGGATAGTATTCACTAATAATAGTATTATTATGCAAAGTATTATAAATACAATAAAGAAAATGTAGTAACTGAATCGTTTTTGGCATTCTGTATTGTATCGAGGACGTTTTGTAGAATGTGCAACAAGGACCAAAACGTCACAGTTTTCTTTGTTCCACTTCAAAACGGTTTGTTACGAATTGTAAGAGACATCACAAACACAACACAGAAAGCAGTAATAAACACAGGAAGCGAGCCCTAGCAAGCAAAGCCACAGGGCTACCTGCTTCCCCTCTCGCGTTTGGAATCGTACTTTCCAGCTAGTTTCGTTTCCCTTGGCCGGACTGTACGTGTATAGATTAGATGCAGATGTTCTTATCTCGCTGAGCAAGAGTAGATTATGCGAATGCAAAATGAAGACTTAACTTAGTGTCGCTGTTGTAAATTTCCTTCAAGACGTCCGTAAACAAAACTTTGATGCTCTTAAAAATGGATCTAAGCCAAAATTACTTTAATGCTCGTCTTATTCAGACATACGAAAAATATATCAGCATGGTTATATACAAATAGGATCATACGTTTTGTTAGTGACTGCAAAATTAATTCATTGGTGACAACTCGAACTGTTCAGAGTTGAGTATATTCGGGATAAAATGTAACGCCGTATCATCGAAACGACGTGAAAAGTTGTTTGCCTCAGTATGCTGCTTTGCTGCAAGAAATTGTTCAGTGGCACATTGTATATCGAACTTTAGGATCTTGCTTTCACTTGTAGAAGTCAGTGAACACACTGTGCGGTGCGAATTACAAGGCCTTACTGCATTTGAAGTCACTAAGCAGCAGAGTACGACTGGGTGGGCTGTGTGCGTTGAGAGGGGGGCTCTCCTTTTCACGGAAAAATTTCCTGTTTCATGATTTAGATGAGATGTTCCCCATCGCTTGAACGCGACCGACTAAGCCTCCGTCGTAGCTCACTCCCTCCGTTCCGCCCCTCTTAACAACGCTACAGTATCGATGCTTGCTCTGCAGTCCACATGTGCATACGAGAGCGCTCTTTCACAAATATGGTCAGTTGGCGAGGTCTGCTTGTGTGCGTTGCTCCTGTTCGAAAGTCGAGACCGAGAACAATACAGACCTCCTCACACACACGAGACAAGAGAGAGATTGCCCAATCTCGTCTCAATAACATCCCTATACTCTGTTTCAGGAATCTGTGGAGCAAGGACAGTCACGATGGTAGAGAAGGAGAGAAAGCGATTGGACTCAGCGATGCAGTACGCGCTGCTACTAACAGGTGGTAGCTGCACTTCACCTCTCACGCGTTCATTGGCCGAGACCTCTCGAGTCACCACTTGCGCAGAGACTTGTTTCGTTCACTGGCTCCAGAGATTTCCTGGATAGAGTATAGAGGTTCTTTTCTCGCGTAACAAGAGTAAATTGAATGCACTTTTGATTAGCGATTCATGATAGTGAGTCACTAAGGATTGATTTACGTCAACACTAGAAAAAAATATGAACCAACACTGATGGAAGAAAGGGTAGCTGTTCCTGAGACCCCCGATAGCGTAGTGGCCCAGGTTCGATAGCCGGGGAAGACACAAAGTGGTTCGGATCCCACTTTAAACTGTATGTCCAGTCCAGTCCTGATTAGCCTATCTTTGCATAGTTTGACTTAAGATAGCAACTCGGCAGGTAGCTATTTTTATTTGGACAATAGGGGCATAAGGGGTGACCCTTCCACGTAGTACCTCTGGAGTGCATTTTTACAGAGTAACGAGGCTCTGGCGTCTGCACCGATGTCCACTATAATCCCTCTGTGGGACCCGTGTTGTGTGCTGTCCATACGTGTTTGTGATTGTCCTTTCATCCATATCATCACCATACATCCTTATTTTCGCGATTAGCCAAAATTGGCAGAAAAGCGAAGTAAAATAAATCAACGCAATGAATTTGGACAAAAAGTAGTTATCCATATGCTAGACGTGTAAGAGATGTATCTTTGACCTAACAAACGTACGAATAACTCTCAATGTTGTGAGAGTTGTTTCTCTGAGCAATAGCAAGTTCTATGCAGATATGTTGATGAAATGCATCGCTGAGTAAGAGGAGATTCTATGCAGATGTATTTGTCTCGCTGAGTAAGAAGAGATTTGGGGCACGTGTATAGATTAGATTAGATTGTTTAACGTCTAGGAACATAGCTAAAGCACGTGGAGAGTCGTAAAGAATCGATCAGTTGCGTCGTCACCGACGCTCGTCTCGGGTACTCGCAAAGTTATTTTATTTTCTTCAGACCTATCTGTTGTCGCGTGATATATTGCGTCATTAGCATTGGATTATCGCGTCCCAGATCAATTGTGTTGGATGTCGTGATTCTTTGGGATTTTTTTCCTAGATCAATTTTTGTTGGTAGAGCTATTGTGGCTCCACAAACCTTACTAGCGTCGTATCCTGAGTTTTATCCAAGGTGTATAAACTGCTAATATGTACTTTTGCTGCATCATAGTACATAGAGAAATGCATCAAAGTATACAGAGAAATGCATCAAAGAGTACTTCTATCAGCTGTTGTTCTGTATGATACCCTAAAGTGGATCGATTGAACAGACCAAACACGCCCATTTCAAAGAATCCAAAATGCACGTTTGACTGTGTTATTGGATGCACCAGCATGGCCGTTCTCCGTGGTGGAGTGGGCAGTACAGCCCTTAGGACGTCGGGGGTTTCGGCTTCTGTTCCCGGTCTTGGGATGGGTGTTATTTGTTTGAATTGTTGTTTAAATCCACTTTATGCACATATTGGCTAATTACAGTTTAAAGTGTGATCCAACCACTATGTGCCTGCATCGGAGATCGGACCCAGGACACATTGATTACAACGTGATGACGTTACCACTACGCCATCAGGGAGACCCGGGTGTTCTTTTTGAGTCCATTCATCAATTTCATCATATCATTCATAATCATCTTCGCGAAAAGCTAACTAAAATAAAGCATGTCAAAACCAAATCAACAATAGTGTGTCAACTTTGATTTTTATGCATTTCCAGTTTTGTGTGTGGTAAGGTGTCTCGGGGAATCAAAGTAAAAAGTAAATTCTGAAAATATCATAATGCCAATCGCCTGTGCATCAACTTTAGATAAACACTGTATTGACATAATCTCGTATTTGCAAATATCCGTGCAAAATATTCTGAATATAAGATATATTGAGAAGGGTGTAGGCTATTTGTATAATACGGATCTGCATAATCCATTTTCATCTTCTAATACTACTGGAATAATTAGATCAAGAAGACTTGTGATGTGTTTGACACGAAAGGAAGAGGGATAATGAGTTTTCATCAGTAACTTGATGAAAAGACAAAGCTAAGTTGGAAACGAAGGGTTTCCAAGGCAGATGATTACGTTGCAGTGCCACTGACAGAGAGAACTCTACATGGATAAAACAGTGAAAGCAAAATGCACTATGTTGGTGTACCTCTAGGAAAACTATGATTAGGACTCGATGCAGTTATGTGCTAGTGAACAAGTTGAAGCCCGCGATTCGATCGAAATGCTGGAACTTTTCTCAAAAGAAGTGTTGTTGCGTCACGACAACGCCAGTCCCTATACGGATGTTCTCTGAATTTTGAGGTTTTGAAACATCCACCACACAGTCCGGACTTGGCACCATCGGGATTTTTACTTCTTTGGACCCTTGAAACACCATTTGCAGAGTCAGAAGTTTGCATATGAGAGCGAGGTAATGGAGGAGGTGCCAAGTTGGTTAAAGGCCGCAACAAAAACCTTTTTCATTGAGGGTAACATCAACTTTGTGGACAGGTGGACCAAGTGGATTGCGAAGCAGGGCCCCTTTGTCGATAAATAAGACGCAAGCGGTGTCTGTAAGTGATCTAATAAAAATATTAATGTAATTCCTGTTTTTAATGACCTTCCCTCGTGTAAAATATGCCTATAAGTTCTCCAATATTTTCGTTTGATATGAACCCTTGTAGATTCGTTTCCGTTTCTCCTGCGTTGAACAGCCGATTAACATCTACGTTCTTGTTTACGGAGCGTAATTAGTTCACTCTCTGGTGTTGGTCTTCCCTGTGCGGTTTAATCTGAAGGGCACGTTTTTCGCTTGCCATTTGAGAGTTTTGTGTTTGAGGGGAAGGGGTTCACTCGTAAATTGTGCAAGCTGTGGCAATGATGGATGGTCCAGGAGTGACTAGATATTCATTCTCATCCAGATGCTCCTTCCATGTCATGTTCACGTCAGAATATTTCTCTCTCTCGGCAACCACAGAATTTTCGCTGGGGGCAACCTGAAGCTCCTCCTCGGCGCAATGAGAGGTGAAAATGAATACCTCCGCGTTGAAATGACCGTCGGTGGGTAGAGCTGGAATGAGGATCTGCAAGATCCACTCTTTCCTGTGTACTCCCATCTGGTTTTTGACTCTGTGTTTCTTCGGATCTTGTTTTCTTTTCCTCGATCTATCCAGGCATACAAGAGTTATAGCCACGGATCGGAAACTTGATGAAAGGTCGTCGTTTTTACCGAACCTTGGTGATGCTAGGCACAATAGCAGTCTGGTTCTCTTTAGTTAGGACGAGAGAATGCACTTCACCATGTGTTCGAGCTGTCCGTCAATCGCGAATCTTGCCGTCATCAGTGGTAGGTCATGGATCAACAAGATATCAGCCTTAGCAATCGCAGATGTGTGTTACACTGTCTTCACATATACGATAAATATTACTTTGAAACTAACTCAGTTTTCAGCCGTGATTCCATGGCCTACCTCTGATGGCGTTCCGTGTAACGAAGTGCATCTGTTTAGGCTTTGTATAGAAGAAGGTGTTGGTACTGTACGTTGAACTGACAGCTTTGAGAAATTCTCTGAGATGCCTCCGTTATTTATACGTTTTATAAACTACACACAGAAAACTAAATGCATCGTATTGATTGATGCACCAGAATGCATCGATTGACGCAGTTGGCTGCATTTTTGTATGTCGTGAAAGAAACACCAAAGTGCATCATTTGATTCGGTGAGGATTTCTTTCAGTCGAGATCTTCAATGCATCAGTTGATTTTCCTTGATGCACCTTCCAGCATCTTTTTGGATGATGCACTTCAACGTTTGGTCTGAGCTATAGAGTTTATGTAGCAAAGACGAGACATTTAAGTGCATCATCAAAAAAGATGCAGGAAGTTGCATCAAGGTACATCAAAACGCATCAATTGATGATGCATTGAAGTGCATCTCGACTGAAAGGAATCGTCACTTGAATCAAATGATGCACTTTGGTGTTTCTTTCACGACATACAAAAATGCACCCAAATGCATCAAATGTGAATCTGATTCTATGAAGAAGCCATAAAACACACTTAAGTACATCAATCGATTCATTCTGGTGTATCAATCGATATGATGCATTTAGTTCTCTGAGTGTACGGATGGCCAAAACTGGATAAAATTTTATTCGAATATCTGAGAATTTTCTATTTATTAAAATATCCGGGTATAGGATATTCTGATATCCAAGTTGCCCGAATTATTTGTATTTGGATTATCCGGATATCCTATATTCGGATTATCCGAAATGTCCAGATATCCGAATGTGTGCATTATAAGTTTTAACGTTTATCCGTTTTACGGATTATTTTATTAGTCATTTTCGTATTTCACTGTACGGATTTTCTACAAATCCTTGAAGTACTTCTATCCGGATACCCAATGTTTGGATTATCCAGATATCCCAGTTCTCCGGATATTCTAATTATCCTGATTCTCCGGATATTCGAATTATCCTGATTCTCCGGATATTCGAATTATCCTGATTCTCCGGATATTCGAATTATCCTGATTCTCCGGATATTCGAATTATCCTGATTCTACGGATATTCGAATTATCATCATGATTCTCTGGATATTCGAATTATCATCATGATTCTCTGGATATTCGAATTATCATCATGATTCTCTGGATATTCGAATTATCATCATGATTCTCCGGATATTCGAATTATCATCATGATTCTCCGGATATTCGAATTATCATCATGATTCTCCGGATATTCGAATTATCATCATGATTCTCCGGATATTCGAATTATCATCATGATTCTCCGGATATTCGAATTATCATCATGATTCTCCGGATATTCGAATTATTATCATGATTCTCCGGATATTCGAATTATCTATTGCATCCGAAACGGATATCGGATAATTTGAAATCCGGATATCCGTTATCCGGATTTTGTGTCCATCCCTGTTACAAACCTCTTGTTTCGAATTCGATCGATAGAGGACAGCACACACTATTCCTTTTATTCGGGTGAATCTGGTTACAAAGGAAGACCTGACTAATACATATATAATACTAGGTGGTGGAGGAGAAAAAACGGGATTGGTGGATAACTAAGCACAATTCACTAACTAATGTAAAACGAAAATTGAAATGTGTTTGGGAAGGTAAATGTGTGGATTACAGAGTAATTGCTTTTTAAGAGGGATGGGGCGTACATGCTGACAGTTTCATATCACCCTAAGCGTCAGTTGTAAATTTTCATTTGAGGTTGTGAAATTCGATAATGCTTTCAGTTTGCTGTCGTTGTTTTGTCTCATCCTGTGAGGCCTTTCCATTTAAATAACCCCCTGGCGGTCAGTTTGGAGGGAAGCATTCAGTTTAATAATTCCAGCACCTCTTCACACATGCCTGAAACACATGTAAAAGTTGAAGTAACTACATACTGAAAATACACATATAAACACACATGTAGTACACATTAAAATGTACTTCATTTTATGCATTGATTACGAACTTTTATAGAAACACTAGCTGATTACCCGACGTTGCCCGGGTATTTATTTATCCCAATCTTGAATTAGACAGGAAAATAATGAATTCTAACTATAGTGTAAAATGTAACTAATTTTAAATGTGATCGTGAATTTCACCAATCAGCTTAGCTACTCCGAAAACTATGGATTCGACACTAACCTAGGTCATTTGTGGCATTTTATTTTTCACCCCCTCTGCCCCCATGCCCATAGGTGATGAACTTGGAGTTGAACCGCATTGGGAGTGTCACGAAAACTATGGATTCCATTCGCAACAGCCTGAATGTTAGACAACCCGAGAAACACTAGCGTTGTGCGGATTGCATAGAGTCACGGATGTCTGTCTGTGCGAAATTTAATATCGGTGGTTCTCGATTATTTTTACATGTCATCCCTTCCTAACCGACCCCTAGGGGTGCCAGGGGTGTCATACTCCCACAGTATTTATTTCCAGATTGCAAGTGATACGTGTACCAAGTTTGGTTGAAATCGCTCCAGGCGTTCGAGAGTTTTTGCTGAACAAACAAACACACACATATACACCCATATTTATATATATATATATATACAGGGTGGCCAAACTAAAAGAGGCCCCATGTCTTATAAACAACATACAGACAATTCGCTCATTTATTGTATATACAGAATACAGAGTAGGAAAGTATTATTATGAAAAACAACGTACTGAACATTCAATAGGTCAATAGTTCACAGGAGGTGCTGAAAATGTTCACCATGAACCTCGATACACAACTCAGCACGTCTCAACATGTTTCTGGAAACTTTTGCCAATTCATTTGGTGTGATTTCCGCAATCGCATTGCGAATGTTTGTTTTCAACTCTTCAATTCTATGCGTGTTGTTTACACTTTAAATTACCCCACAAATGAAAGTCACAGGTCGACAGATCCGGCGATCTGGGAGGTCATAAACCTGCGCAAACTGTACGTTCTCCGAAAGCTTCATGGACATATGACATTGAAAACCGTGAAGTATGCGCCGTAGCGCCATCTTGCTGGAAAAACGCATACTCTCGTTCTTCATCCGTTAGCTGCGCTATGAATGGTTGCAACAATTCCGTTACATACACTTGCGAGTTCACAGTGTTTTGAAAGAAAATGGGGCCTACAATCCGTTGGCCTGAAACAGAACACCAAACGCCTACTTTCAAATCATGCAGAGGCATCTCAAAGCGTTCCCTGGGATTGTCTGTTGACCAATAGCGTGTGTTTTGAGGGTTCACGTACCCACTAAGGTGAAACCATGCTTTTCGTCTGAGTGGAAGTAAAGATGAGGATCCAGATAACCATCAGCAACATTCGTGAGTAACCATTCGCAATAGTGTTGTCGTTGTCCGTAATCCGTAGGTTTTAATGCTTGCATCACTCTTACTTTGTATGGTCGCATAATTATGTAACTGCTGCAACATGTTCTGGCATGACGTTCGTTTGATGTTTAGTTTGGAGGAGAGACGTCTAGTTGATTTCCGTGGACTCCTTACCATAGCCTCGTGAACACGTTCAGTATTGTGCGCCGAACAAACTGTCTTTACACGGTTACGTTTGGCATTAGCGACTGAACCTGTTGCTCTAAATTTCGTGATTAATTTCTGCACAACACTTTTCGCAGGAGCAGCTGTCTCTGGATATTTTATCGTGAACCTTTCATTTACAGTTTTAAACGATTTACATCCGAAGTACGTTTCAACAATGAACACTCTTTATTCGATTGACAAAGGCATTCTGCAGCACTTTACAACACGCTTCAAACCGACTACTGACAACGCAGCACTGATCACTCAATCGCTGCTCAACATCACGTGACCCCGCTCGAGCGCCGCCCTAGCGGTAAGAAATAACAACATGTCATCACACAACGTGCGAAAAAAATTCTTGTTACATAAATGCAGCTCTTACTTGCTTAATGTTCTTTTTATAGCACGTATAACACGGGGCCTCTTTTATCTTGGCCACTCTGTATATATATATATATATATATATATATATTGTATTGTTAAAAAGTCAATTGTAATATTTGTTTCTACAGTCACAGGCAATAAAAATGTGACACGTAGATCCTGAAATACTCGCTTCCCTGCAACACGTTGTGTGTTGCCTAACTCGACGGCGGAGGTAGAAGTTGCCATTGAAAATTTGCTATTAAAATCTACTCATCGCAGTAGTGTTGCACACATTGGATGGAAGCAAGCATTTCAGGATTTTGGCGACGCTGGATAACAAAAATGAAAATCTACCCTTAAAAATTAACAGCCTGCCTATTTGAAAAATACAAGATGCAACCTTTTTATATTTATTTTTTTATATTGTACCGTGTAGGCAATGATTATAAATTGCAATTGTGTACACTGTAAGTATAATTTTGAAAACGTAATCATTAAAATTACGTTAATTACGGTTAAAATTGTAATAATTGTTAATACCTTAAGAACTATAATGGTAATTTTTGTACGGTACACAGAAAACTAAATGTATCAAATCAAATGTATTTGATGCATCAGAAACGTATCGATTAGTGCACGAAAGTTTTTTTTCAGGAATCAAGTTTGCAGCTTGATGCATGTCTCAATATACACTTTGTAAAGAATAAAATAGCACCACTTCATTATTTTTACATTTCAGCATTTCTCTCCTGCATTCTCTGATGTTTTATTGATTTCACTCGATGATTTATTTGCCTAACAATTAATAAAAATACTATATCTATGCAATATATATTTAGTATTTTCGCCATGGTTAAGTATGTGGAGCACTTTGCAAAACTAATAACAAGATTCAAGTAAATATTGCTTGTGGAAAGTGTACAAACACAAATAATTTTTGCAAGTAGAAAGATTGAACAAAAAATTTACATGTAGTGTGATGTGTCCGTTTCAATCATAGTATGTTATTGAGTTTTTAAGTCCACTTTATGCACAAAAAGGCTAATCGGAATAGGATCTACAGTTGAAATTGGGATCCAAACCAATATGTGCCTCCACTGGGTATCGAACCCAGGATATCTTGATTACAAGGCAACGACTTTATTCATGAAAAATACACAGATATATATACATGGTTAGTCAAAATTATGTTAACACTAATGGATTGGTTTGTCCCATTTAATGTTAACATAATTTTGACTAACCCTGTATATATATATATGTGAATAGATGCGAATCAAAAATATTTCAATATTTGTAATAAGAGTACTGTGATGCTATTTTTGATTTACAGTGTGTAGTTTGTAAAGGTAACGCCAAGTGCATTATACGATGCAAGTGAGTATTTCTTTCTGTGTCGAGATGTTACTTTAATGCATCAGTTCATGAATTTTTGATGCACCTTCCTGAATCTTTTTCGATGGTTCACTTAAAATATTTAGGTTGGGCTACAGACTATATGCATTTTTTGTTTTTTTTTGTTTTTGTTTCTGATGAATTTACTTTTCTATGTAGTTGAATGCCAGCGTAAATTGACGATCTTGGATCGTCATTCTTCCATTCAACGATTTACCGCGTAATGTATTACGGTATAAGGCACAATAGGGTTAAACGTTCAATCTTCCACTCGAAATACGATCCTCTCGTTGCAATTCATTGCAGAGGACTTGGGGATTTTGTTTTTCATATAGAAGATTAGCTCCCTCTATTCTCGGAAACTGGAAGAACCAAAAAATAATGCTCTCGTGCCGACGATTTGGGCTGACGTCCCGAATACTACAAAAAACAATGGACCGTTCGTTACTCGCGAGAGGGGAAAGCAATCGTTAATCTTACGGTGGAAGATCGTAATTTTAACCCCAGAGGGGTGCTGTACGTAAATCTTACGTGTAGGGCGGTAATTTTGTTTTTTCTCCCCCTTCTGCCATGGCCGAGTACATCCGGAACGTCCGTTTTCAGAACATCCGCCAATAAGTTCTGGTCACTGTTGCCAAACCTGACACTTTTGCACCCATATCTAGAGCTTTTTGCATAACTTTTCACAGAAGACAGTCCAACATGAAATGAAACATTATCAACGGCTGTTACGCACTTAGCCGTAATTGATGTAATGTTAATTGTTCAGTTGTAAAAAAAAGAAGAAAAACTGTCTTCCCGATGGCGTTGTGGTAACGTTGTCGCCTTGTAATGAAGGGGTCCCGGGTTTGTTACCCGGTGGAGGCACATAGTGGTTCGGATCCCAGTTTAAACTGTACACGCTGTCCCAATTAGCCTACCTGTGTACACAAAAGTGGACGTCAAACAAAAAACTCATTTGTAAAGAAAAACTATTTACGACGCACATAACTGGAATTTACAATCATTATTTACCTTTCCACAAGGAATACAGTGGCGAGGATCCAGGTTGATCCAGGATCAACCAGTCGCTCGTTGGTGTGCAACAATGTAGACCAGGATGGATAACGTGGAAGTTTTATTTTTGGATGTTACCTCAGAAGGTCGCTCTCCTGCATCCCAACACTACAATTCAAGCCTTACTTATCGCACCAAACTCAAAAGCCTTCTTGGTCAAGCGCCGTCTTCTGACGTCAGACTAAATACTTTCGTAGTTAGGCTAAATGTAGTGTACTTACCCTAAGATATTTAATCCAGGGTTGTTGAAGGACCTGTAACCCATAAATTCTAATGGATTCTATTGCGTTCCGCAACAGGACCTTTTTTCTCGCACATTTTATATTCGGTCCAATTCGCGTATTGTTTCATTAAAAAAGGATTCCTGAACCATATTCAAATTGATCTTGAAGAAAGGTTCCTGGACCGTATTCAAATTGATCCGGAAAAAGAGGTTCCTGGACCTTATTTAAATTCATCGGGAGAAAAGTTTACTGGACGGAATTGAAATTCTTTAAAGATGAAAAGTTTCTTTACGATCCAGAACCTACTTACGTTTGCTGATTTCTCTCCTGGACCGGAATTGAATTTATTTCAAATTCCTGGACCTTCAACAACCCCAATTTAAACCTAACAAGCCTAACTTAACGACGAAAGAATTCCGCGATTATGTCAGAAGACTAAATACGGCGATTGACCAAGAAGGTGCTTGAGTTTGGTGCGATCAGTCATACCCCAACACTCACTAAATAGTGATACGTACCAGCAGTGATTGTTATAATGAGAAAGAAGAATTTCATTGTGGCTTACAAAAAATCAGGACATTTTTACATTCCCACTGCAGCCAGAGAACAAATGGGACAGCGATTGTGACGAGAGGATTACCCCTCGAAATCAGGACGTCTGGTTGCCTTAATTATTCCATGAATATTTTGATGCAAGTGCAGTAACAAGTGCTAACCGATTGCTCCGTGTTAGCAGTGCCTCCTGTAAAAGATAATGTTATATGGCCTCTGGAAACATTGACGTAGCATTTTCGTCCTGTTACGACCTTATTTATTTTGTAACTTTGCAATGCCGTGTTGAAAGGAAAAATTGATATAGTGTTACCTCATGTCCTTGTTAATGCCCGTGATACTACATGTTGTATGGCTCGGGTTGTGACGCAAATACGAACGCGCCAATCAAGGCGTTGTTGAACTAATGTATTCACCTTTCTGTAACAATCTAATGAAGTCAGCTCGCTTAAGACAACGGGCATTTATTATGATGTAAATATAGATTTACCAATCAAAGATTATCAATGTTTGATGAACTAACCTAATTGTAATTAAATAATGGCGGAACATTTAAATTTGTATAATTCCAAAATGTAAGATTTTATCAACGTTAAGGAAATAATTGTTAACTCAAATGAATATGTAAACTTTCTTTGTAAATTATTAATTGCCAAACTATGTATCTTTCTGTTGTAATTTGGAGTATTGTAATAAGAAATTACCTAAAGACAGGTGTTCGAGGCTGGAACTTTGGGTATAAATTCGAAGTAGTTTGGTCCGTGAGGAGGTCTGTTCTGGTGTCAGTCTAGGAAGAAGTGAATAGGTGCAAGCCGCTCTTCTGTAAAACCTAGACTGGCCAAATAGGAACGGTCTAATCTAGGAAGAAGTGAATAGGTGTATGCCGCTCTTCTGTAAAACCTAGATTAGCCGAATGGGATATAAGTTCCAATTTAGGAAGAAGTGAATAGGTGTTAGCCGCTCTTCTGTAAAAGCCTAAATTGGCCATCTCGGGTGATAACTCCAAGTCTAGGAAGAAGTGAATAGGTGTATGCCGCTCTTCTGTAAAACCTAGGTTTGGGCCACCCTAGTTTGACCTTTCTAGTAAGTTTGAAATTATCTATTAACAATTGATTACGAGTTACCTAACCACTGGCTGTAAGTACTCAAGCAGTAAGTAAACATTTCATTAAAACTTCACGACTTTGGATGGATTTGTTCTGCACCTACCCTGAAGATAGGTTTCAGTGTAGACCCTTAGAACCTCAATGCTCCCGGCTATAGGAGTAAAGGGTGAGGAAAGTTACTAGGAACTTAACAATCTCCAGAAAAGAAGTACCTCCGTCTATATCAGACCTTTTTGTTGTTTTGAAATATTGTTTCCAAGAAACAGCGCATATCTATGGAAGCGATAAACACCAATACGAAAAAAAAATCACACCAAAAAATAACTTTTCTTACTTTTGTCGGTGATAAAACTCTTTTCCCAGATTGTTCGCTGATACCTATTGCTGCTAACACAATGGGTTCGCTCTTTGTATAAAATATAAACTTTGGCACCGCCTGTCACTTGCCTCGATAACAAGGAATATGATGTTGTATGCTTCTGATTTCTGTTTCAATGCACAAAGAGCTTCGTTGGCAACTGACACAAAAGTCACTTCCATTGTGGTAAGCTGCATTAATCTTATATTTTTTCTTTCCATGGAAAGCATCTAACGTGACGTAAATATTAGTTTTTTGTGCCGTTCTTGAAATACGAACGAGGAAATTGGGGCGCTATACAAGCCAGTAGTGAGGACTGTAACCATTATCAGTTCATGATTTATGTTTAACTTCGAACTTTCACGCTACGCTCAGCTAATATGGGTATGTTGTATCTAGTTGTTGAAATGCCATATTTTTAAATTAATTTTCTGCGTGTATGGGAATAATGAAACCTCCTCTCCCCTTCTCGACAAAGATAAAGTATTATTTCTTTTATTTATACAGAAATAGTGGTTTACCATATTTCTTTTTTATCGTCAGTAATATTTTGATTTCTTATATTCTACCCTTTCATTCCTTCGTCTGTTATTTTCATAACTAATTTGGTTTCCCTTTCTGTTTTTATGCTTCTATATTCTTTTTCACATTCTTAGTTTATTTATTTTTCTTATTGGGGTAACTTCCACCCCCTCCCTGAGTACATGACCAAGAGTAAGTACCCATTACCAGTAAATTAAACTCAACACTTACTCAGTTACAATTCTTGAAGAGTCTCTTTATAGCACGGTTTGGGAGAGGGGGTAGGAAATAATTCTGACCCAAACCAAAATTCCCTCACATTTTTCTGGTCCTCAATATCCCTGACTTTTCCAAGTTTGTCGCCATCCATACATTCATAATCTGTATTGAGGGTTGCAAAATGCTTTAAGGTGAATTTGCACAGAAGCTATTTGTTTATGATTGTTACGATCGTGCTACGTTCGTGTCGTACATGTCGTGTGCATATCCACATAACATACCATGCTAGTTCTATGTACACAATTTGCCTGTTTGCCACACACTTCATCGGTTCCATGTAGTCAAATTACTGTCTTCGGCTGTCTTCGTTGCATAACGGAGACAAGCGAGCTGTTGCGAAATGCCAGTGTGGTTTGCGGAAACTGCCGAGCTGTAGCGCAAATTGCCGAGCTGTAGCGGAAATTGCCGAGCTGTAGCGGAAACTGCCGAGCTGTAGCGGATACTGCCGAAAGTTTGCAGAACTGTCGCGAGGGCTCACAAGCGGCTGCTTCCTCGTTGTTTTCAAACGTAATAGTGTGCTCCTACCCTGAGCATCACGGCGTCGTATAAATTTAACAAACACGCCATGTTACTTAGAAGTTGCCCTTTATGGAGTAAGTTTCGACCTTTTATATACAACGTTTGCGAGACTGGTGTCAAGGTACAACGGTTCTACTCCTGACGTATTTCGCTAATTCCTGAGCTGTTCTTGTCATGATTGCCGTGATCGCTTTGTTGTTTCAGACGAACGCGTACTCCAAAACTCACCCCTTTCGTGGCGGAAGTGCGTCAACGTCGGAGTTTCCTTGACGCCTCCTATCATGCGGTTTGTCTGTGTCAGGGAGTGACGCCACGTCAGATGCAGAAGGGTTGAGAACCTCCGCGCAATTTCTGCAAGGATTTTGTGGTTGTTGCAGGAGTTAATTCCACCGGCTGGAACTTGATGGATGGCTGTCCGCTGGATGGAGACGTAAGATACTTAGGGAGCTTATGCACCGATGTAGGAGCTTCAATGAAACACGATGCTTGCCAGTATTTTTTTTTTAAAAAAAATACAGTAACAAATGGAAGCATGTACACTATAGTTATAATTAAACCTGTCTGGTTTTTGCTACTTGCATCGCGGAATAACGCATGTACCGCTCCTAGCATTGACTACACCACGCCTACGAATCTCAATAAGCAAGGGTCCAACAGCCCAATCTACTTAAACTTCAGTATTACTAGTAAACGGGGGGGGGGGGAATATTGTTTTGGGAAAGATATACAGGGTGGGCTATGGAAACAATACAATAAGACGCGGCAACTTTGCTGAAAGGAAATTGTGGTGTTGTGCCCAAGCTGAACATAACGGTTTGCCATTTAGTTCTTCATTAATCATTGGTCAGTGCATTTGCATATTCAGGCTGTGGAGGTCTACGTGCATGAGATGATTATTGTAGCCGTGCAGGTGAGCTGTGGGGAGGGTCACCATTGCCCAATCCCAAACAAGAACAATATCAAGCTGGGTTAAACAGTGGCGTCAAACGGGTTCTGTCACCGATAGGAAGTACGAGGAACCCCAGATGACAGTATGTAGGCAGGGACTGCAGTTGAAACCTAGTTTCAGTTTCAGTTCGGCTCGGAATGAAACCTTTCGGTTCACTTTCAGTTCTCGAACCGAAACTGGAATGAAACCGGAGTATATATGTCCGAACCAAAACTCGAATGATCTGGGGTTTTAGTTTCAGTTCGGCCCGGAATGAAACTTTTCGGTTCACTTTCAGTTCTCGAACTGAAACTGGAATGAAAGCAGAATATATCTATCCGAACCGTAACTGAAATGCTCTGGGGTTTTAGTTTCAGTTCGGCCCAGAATGAAACCTTTCGGTTCACTTTCAGTTCTCGAACCGAAACTGGAATGAAACCGGAGTATATATGTCCGAACCAAAACTCGAATGATCTGGGGTTTTAGTTTCAGTTCGGCCCGGAATGAAACTTTTCGGTTCACTTTCAGTTCTCGAACTGAAACTGGAATGAAAGCAGAATATATCTATCCGAACCGTAACTGAAATGCTCTGGGGTTTTAGTTTCAGTTCGGCCCAGAATGAAACCTTTCGGTTCACTTTCAGTTCTCGAACCGAAACTGGAATGAAACCGGAGTATATATGTCCGAACCAAAACTCGAATGATCTGGGGTTTTAGTTTCAGTTCGGCCCGGAATGAAACTTTTCGGTTCACTTTCAGTTCTTGAACTGAAACTGGAATGAAAGCAGAATATATCTATCCGAACCGTAACTGAAATGCTCTGGGGTTTTAGTTTCAGTTCGGCCCAGAATGAAACCTTTCGGTTCACTTTCAGTTCTCGAACTGAAACTGGAATGGAACCGGAATATATATGTCCGAACCGCAACTGGAATGATCTGAGGTTATAGTTTCAGTTCGGCCCGGAATGAAACCTTTCGGTTCACTTTCAGTTCTCGAACTGAAACTGGAATGAAAGCAGAATATATCTATCCGAACCGTAACTGAAATGCTCTGGGGTTTTAGTTTCAGTTCGGCCCAGAATGAAACCTTTCGGTTCACTTTCAGTTCTCGAACCGAAACTGGAATGAAACCGGAGTATATATGTCCGAACCAAAACTCGAATGATCTGGGGTTTTAGTTTCAGTTCGGCCCGGAATGAAACTTTTCGGTTCACTTTCAGTTCTCGAACTGAAACTGGAATGAAAGCAGAATATATCTATCCGAACCGTAACTGAAATGCTCTGGGGTTTTAGTTTCAGTTCGGCCCAGAATGAAACCTTTCGGTTCACTTTCAGTTCTCGAACCGAAACTGGAATGAAACCGGAGTATATATGTCCGAACCAAAACTCGAATGATCTGGGGTTTTAGTTTCAGTTCGGCCCGGAATGAAACTTTTCGGTTCACTTTCAGTTCTTGAACTGAAACTGGAATGAAAGCAGAATATATCTATCCGAACCGTAACTGAAATGCTCTGGGGTTTTAGTTTCAGTTCGGCCCAGAATGAAACCTTTCGGTTCACTTTCAGTTCTCGAACTGAAACTGGAATGGAACCGGAATATATATGTCCGAACCGCAACTGGAATGATCTGAGGTTATAGTTTCAGTTCGGCCCGGAATGAAACCTTTCGGTTCACTTTCAGTTCTTGAACTGAAACTGGAATGAAAGCAGAATATATCTATCCGAACCGTAACTGAAATGCTCTGGGGTTTTAGTTTCAGTTCGGCCCAGAATGAAACCTTTCGGTTCACTTTCAGTTCTCGAACCGAAACTGGAATGAAACCGGAGTATATATGTCCGAACCAAAACTCGAATGATCTGGGGTTTTAGTTTCAGTTCGGCCCGGAATGAAACTTTTCGGTTCACTTTCAGTTCTTGAACTGAAACTGGAATGAAAGCAGAATATATCTATCCGAACCGTAACTGAAATGCTCTGGGGTTTTAGTTTCAGTTCGGCCCAGAATGAAACCTTTCGGTTCACTTTCAGTTCTCGAACTGAAACTGGAATGGAACCGGAATATATATGTCCGAACCGCAACTGGAATGATCTGAGGTTATAGTTTCAGTTCGGCCCGGAATGAAACCTTTCGGTTCACTTTCAGTTCTTGAACTGAAACTGGAATGAAAGCAGAATATATCTATCCGAACCGTAACTGAAATGCTCTGGGGTTTTAGTTTCAGTTCGGCCCAGAATGAAACCTTTCGGTTCACTTTCAGTTCTCGAACTGAAACTGGAATGGAACCGGAATATATATGTCCGAACCGCAACTGGAATGATCTGAGGTTATAGTTTCAGTTCGGCCCGGAATGAAACCTTTCGGTTCACTTTCAGTTCTTGAACTGAAACTGGAATGAAAGCAGAATATATCTATCCGAACCGTAACTGAAATGCTCTGGGGTTTTAGTTTCAGTTCGGCCCAGAATGAAACCTTTCGGTTCACTTTCAGTTCTCGAACTGAAACTGGAATGGAACCGGAATATATATGTCCGAACCGCAACTGGAATGATCTGAGGTTATAGTTTCAGTTCGGCCCGGAATGAAACCTTTCGGTTCACTTTCAGTTCTTGAACTGAAACTGGAATGAAAGCAGAATATATCTATCCGAACCGTAACTGAAATGCTCTGGGGTTTTAGTTTCAGTTCGGCCCAGAATGAAACCTTTCGGTTCACTTTCAGTTCTCGAACTGAAACTGGAATGGAACCGGAATATATATGTCCGAACCGCAACTGGAATGATCTGAGGTTATAGTTTCAGTTCGGCCCGGAATGAAACCTTTCGGTTCACTTTCAGTTCTTGAACTGAAACTGGAATGAAAGCAGAATATATCTATCCGAACCGTAACTGAAATGCTCTGGGGTTTTAGTTTCAGTTCGGCCCAGAATGAAACCTTTCGGTTCACTTTCAGTTCTCGAACCGAAACTGGAATGAAACCGGAGTATATATGTCCGAACCAAAACTCGAATGATCTGGGGTTTTAGTTTCAGTTCGGCCCGGAATGAAACTTTTCGGTTCACTTTCAGTTCTCGAACTGAAACTGGAATGAAAGCAGAATATATCTATCCGAACCGTAACTGAAATGCTCTGGGGTTTTAGTTTCAGTTCGGCCCAGAATGAAACCTTTCGGTTCACTTTCAGTTCTCGAACCGAAACTGGAATGAAACCGGAGTATATATGTCCGAACCAAAACTCGAATGATCTGGGGTTTTAGTTTCAGTTCGGCCCGGAATGAAACTTTTCGGTTCACTTTCAGTTCTCGAACTGAAACTGGAATGAAAGCAGAATATATCTATCCGAACCGTAACTGAAATGCTCTGGGGTTTTAGTTTCAGTTCGGCCCAGAATGAAACCTTTCGGTTCACTTTCAGTTCTCGAACCGAAACTGGAATGAAACCGGAGTATATATGTCCGAACCAAAACTCGAATGATCTGGGGTTTTAGTTTCAGTTCGGCCCGGAATGAAACTTTTCGGTTCACTTTCAGTTCTCGAACTGAAACTGGAATGAAAGCAGAATATATCTATCCGAACCGTAACTGAAATGCTCTGGGGTTTTAGTTTCAGTTCGGCCCAGAATGAAACCTTTCGGTTCACTTTCAGTTCTCGAACCGAAACTGGAATGAAACCGGAGTATATATGTCCGAACCAAAACTCGAATGATCTGGGGTTTTAGTTTCAGTTCGGCCCGGAATGAAACTTTTCGGTTCACTTTCAGTTCTCGAACTGAAACTGGAATGAAAGCAGAATATATCTATCCGAACCGTAACTGAAATGCTCTGGGGTTTTAGTTTCAGTTCGGCCCAGAATGAAACCTTTCGGTTCACTTTCAGTTCTCGAACCGAAACTGGAATGAAACCGGAGTATATATGTCCGAACCAAAACTCGAATGATCTGGGGTTTTAGTTTCAGTTCGGCCCGGAATGAAACTTTTCGGTTCACTTTCAGTTCTCGAACTGAAACTGGAATGAAAGCAGAATATATCTATCCGAACCGTAACTGAAATGCTCTGGGGTTTTAGTTTCAGTTCGGCCCAGAATGAAACCTTTCGGTTCACTTTCAGTTCTCGAACCGAAACTGGAATGAAACCGGAGTATATATGTCCGAACCAAAACTCGAATGATCTGGGGTTTTAGTTTCAGTTCGGCCCGGAATGAAACTTTTCGGTTCACTTTCAGTTCTCGAACTGAAACTGGAATGAAAGCAGAATATATCTATCCGAACCGTAACTGAAATGCTCTGGGGTTTTAGTTTCAGTTCGGCCCAGAATGAAACCTTTCGGTTCACTTTCAGTTCTCGAACCGAAACTGGAATGAAACCGGAGTATATATGTCCGAACCAAAACTCGAATGATCTGGGGTTTTAGTTTCAGTTCGGCCCGGAATGAAACTTTTCGGTTCACTTTCAGTTCTCGAACTGAAACTGGAATGAAAGCAGAATATATCTATCCGAACCGTAACTGAAATGCTCTGGGGTTTTAGTTTCAGTTCGGCCCAGAATGAAACCTTTCGGTTCACTTTCAGTTCTCGAACCGAAACTGGAATGAAACCGGAGTATATATGTCCGAACCAAAACTCGAATGATCTGGGGTTTTAGTTTCAGTTCGGCCCGGAATGAAACTTTTCGGTTCACTTTCAGTTCTCGAACTGAAACTGGAATGAAAG
The DNA here is from genome assembly GCF_977018435.1 of Lepisma saccharinum. NCBI lineage: Eukaryota > Metazoa > Arthropoda > Insecta > Zygentoma > Lepismatidae > Lepisma > Lepisma saccharinum. The sequence continues at coordinate 69,772,472 of NC_139237.1, forward strand.
CAGAATATATCTATCCGAACCGTAACTGAAATGCTCTGGGGTTTTAGTTTCAGTTCGGCCCAGAATGAAACCTTTCGGTTCACTTTCAGTTCTCGAACCGAAACTGGAATGAAACCGGAGTATATATGTCCGAACCAAAACTCGAATGATCTGGGGTTTTAGTTTCAGTTCGGCCCGGAATGAAACTTTTCGGTTCACTTTCAGTTCTCGAACTGAAACTGGAATGAAAGCAGAATATATCTATCCGAACCGTAACTGAAATGCTCTGGGGTTTTAGTTTCAGTTCGGCCCAGAATGAAACCTTTCGGTTCACTTTCAGTTCTCGAACCGAAACTGGAATGAAACCGGAGTATATATGTCCGAACCAAAACTCGAATGATCTGGGGTTTTAGTTTCAGTTCGGCCCGGAATGAAACTTTTCGGTTCACTTTCAGTTCTCGAACTGAAACTGGAATGAAAGCAGAATATATCTATCCGAACCGTAACTGAAATGCTCTGGGGTTTTAGTTTCAGTTCGGCCCAGAATGAAACCTTTCGGTTCACTTTCAGTTCTCGAACCGAAACTGGAATGAAACCGGAGTATATATGTCCGAACCAAAACTCGAATGATCTGGGGTTTTAGTTTCAGTTCGGCCCGGAATGAAACTTTTCGGTTCACTTTCAGTTCTCGAACTGAAACTGGAATGAAAGCAGAATATATCTATCCGAACCGTAACTGAAATGCTCTGGGGTTTTAGTTTCAGTTCGGCCCAGAATGAAACCTTTCGGTTCACTTTCAGTTCTCGAACCGAAACTGGAATGAAACCGGAGTATATATGTCCGAACCAAAACTCGAATGATCTGGGGTTTTAGTTTCAGTTCGGCCCGGAATGAAACCTTTCGGTTCACTTTCAGTTCTCGAACTGAAACTGGAATGAAAGCAGAATATATCTATCCGAACCGTAACTGAAATGCTCTGGGGTTTTAGTTTCAGTTCGGCCCAGAATGAAACCTTTCGGTTCACTTTCAGTTCTCGAACCGAAACTGGAATGAAACCGGAGTATATATGTCCGAACCAAAACTCGAATGATCTGGGGTTTTAGTTTCAGTTCGGCCCGGAATGAAACTTTTCGGTTCACTTTCAGTTCTCGAACTGAAACTGGAATGAAACCGGAGCATATCTATCCGAACCGTAACTAGAATGATCTGAGGTTGTACTTCTAGTTCGGCCCGGAATGAAACCCTTCTGTTCATTTTTAGTTCTCGAACTAAAATTGGAACGAAACCGGAGTATATCTACCCGAACTGTAAATGGATGGTCTAAACTTTCACTTCCAGTTTGGCCCGGAATGAAAGTTTTCAGTTTTCAACATACTTGTTCACACATAAACACATGTGCAGATGTAACAAACAAGTTCTTATGGGTTGGCAACTATGGCAGGTTCCAGCTTTGTTGTTATTTGTTTTTTTACAATAGAGGATAAGGAAACTCTTGTTCTTTTTTAATTTCTGAAAGTAGCGTATGACATCACAGTACAGTAACCAAATTGTAGTTAAACAAATACATTTATGAAAGTAACGTATGTCATCACAGTACAGCAACCAAATTGTAGTTAATAAAACAGATACAATTCTATGTGAGCTGTGGCTAGCTTCATAAGTGTGTCCATTTTCGCGCAAAACTACATCAATAAGATTAATACACATTAGATTTTCCTATGGCAGCAAATTTTCCAATTCATGGAAAATGGCATTTACTCTTTTGTATTACTCTTTTGTATGTAATTACATAATTTTGTTTGGTTTTCTGAATTCCTGAAAATAGAAAATTAAAATAAAATAGTGTATGAACTGTTAATTTATGAAAAACGCAATAAGCATCTATCCTCGATGGATATTTTCACACCTACAAATAACCATGGATTAAAAAAAAATCACTTAAAAATATGCTTCACAAACTTTGGTTGATTGTAAATGATACATGTCATAATTTTGTAGTACGAGTTCCTCCTCCTCGTATGTAACCTCGTATTTGCACTTTAACAGCTATTATTTAAATTTTGAATAAAAAAGGAAATTAGGTCATACATAAATCTTACAATGTTAATCTTTTAAATGTCTTTCCAAACGAGAATTATGAAAAACGACAGCAAACATGTGAACATTAAAAACAATGACTATTGACCTTCCTCCTCGACGAACTCGTAAACACTACTGGAGCTAATAGAGGAACTGAAAGAATTTTCATCTTGGTTTAAGGTTGGCAAGTGCTGATCAGAACGCTTTTGGAATAAAGCATTCGTCCGCAAGACCATGAGATCATCAAGTGTTGGAGAGGAAAGGTTGTACCTCAAATCTGACATTACAAACTTCACACTTCAGAATAACCGCTCCACGCTTACCTGGGTGGCTGGTGCAGCCAAAACCACCGGTGTCGGGAAAAATGCGTCCGGGAAAAGTGCGCTCTCACAATAAAAGTGGGAAAAATGCGCCCTCTCAAGAGTAACCACAATGAAAAGTGGGGAAAATGCGCATTGCACTTGCCTTCCCCAGTTACCCATTGAAAGAAAATGTATTGTGGTTTAAGCCGACAGTGTGTCGATCAAACTTCTTTCGTGACCGCAGAACCAATAACCACCACTCTTGGACAATGCCGATATGAGAATTGTTTCTTGAATTGCGCTGCAGCTGTGCTGAAAATAGATTCCAATGTGGATTTGACTAATATCTTGTATGAACAGGGTTATTTATAGTACCTGGATTTAAACAGTTTGATGGCATGGCAGTCGGGTAGGAGGCCACGTGATTGGTTGGGAACGGGAATGCAATGCGATGTAAGGCACTGTTGGAAAATACATACTTCCTGTTCCCTTCCTACAGGTGGTGACGCAATAGGAACTGGACGTAGTGACTAGTGAGTCACCTACTGACTATTTGAATCAACAATGTTATTTTTTTATGTTGTAACAATATTACATTTATTTTGTTATAATTGAAATCTGGGCTATAAAATATGAAAATTGACACCAAACACGACCAAGATATACGAATTACAAACATATTGCCACTCAGAAGTAATAACTACGTATCCATATTATTATGTAGCGTATTGGAAGCAATGAGTTCGTGTTTGGTGTCATTTTTCACACTTATTTCATACAATGTTTAGGTATATAAAATATTGAGAATTCAGGGGGTACACAGAAATATTCAATTATGTCAAGGGGGACTCTCAGGAAAAAAAAATTGAGAAACACTGCCTTAATGGCATTTCGGATCTTATCTATTTCCAAATATTCGGATCTGGCAGCCCCCAAAATACCAAATTGTTCACTACGAAGTTTTATTCCGAAACAAAACTTAAACTGAAATTACACGGAGGGTTATGGTGCACCAGAATGTAGCGAAACATTTCAGTTCAGGTTCGGGTGCGAACCAAAAGTGTTCACAATGAAGTTTCATTCCGGAACTGAACTGAAACTGAAAGTACACGGAGGGTTATGGTGCACCAGAATGTAGCGAAACATTTCAGTTCAGGTTCGAGTGCGAACTATAAGTCGAACTGGAGCATGTTTCAGTTCGAGTTCAAATTCGGTTCGCAGTCCCTGTATGTAGGTGGGAGAATGTTCAACGAGTCCATACGGCTCTCCAGCAAAGTCCGCAGTGTTTGCTTCGTAGCCACGCAAGAACACTGCACACTAGCCGCGGTTCGCTGCTTCAGATTGCAAAATGTGATTTCCAGTTCCACCTATACAAATTGCGAGCTGTGCAACAGCTACGTCCGGTAGATATGGTTAGCAGGTGAAGGTAATTTGACTGATATTAACTTCGAAGAACAGAGAAGTATTTTGTATTGTCACGAATACTGAATAATTAACAGCTTAATAACACAGTAAACTATAAAAAAAAACATATCTTTACGACAGCATACGGAATGATCTCGGTATAATCTGTCACCAAGCTTCCAGAAACGTATTGCAGGACTGCTGCGTAGGGGTGTAAGTCGCTTTAAAGTTATCGCATCAAAATATAAAACGTATACGCTATACCGGGAATCTGTGGAGCAAGCGAACGGAAACAAGTCTCTGCTCAAGTAGTAACTCGAGAGGACTCGACCAATGAATGCATGACAAGGGAAATGAGAGCAACTGCCAATCATTTCCAGCAGCGCGCAGTGCTATGCTCAACCAACTCGCTTTCTCCCTTCCCTTCCGTTATGCGCGGCCTTGCTCCCCAGATTCCCGGGGTGATTGTAGGAGGCGGTATGAAACAACCCGCTTCTGTGATGGAAGGTGTGACATGGTATTGAAGTTGCTAAACAGAAGGGAGTGGTCCAAGGGCGCCCGCAGGATTTTTCTCAAGGGGGCAGTCACAGAAACGTTTATTATTATTAGTAGTATTATTATTGTTATTTGTGTTATTATTATTATTATTATATTACTACTACTACTTGCTTTTATATTGCATACGTTTGTAATTTCCATATTCTGTATATCTATATACAATTTGCAGAACTGTATACTTAACACTAATTCATGTACGACAAAAGCTGTTTTTTTATAGTTAACTAGCTGATTGCCCGGCGTTGCCCAGGCATTTATTTATCCCAATCTTCTATTAGACAGGGAAATAATGAATTCTAACTATAGTGTAAAATGAACTTGGGGTTGAACGGCATTGGGAGTGTCACTATTCATCTTAGCGACCCTGAAAACTATGGATTCCACACTAATATCGGTCATTTTACATGTCACCCCCTTCCCACCCCCACCCCTAGGTGTACCAGGAGATGCTTGGAGTTGAACGGCATTGGGAGTGTCACTATTGATCTTTGCGTCCCAGAAAAATAAGGATTCAACACCAATATCGGTCGTTTTAGATTATTTTTACATGTCACACCCTTCCCACCCCCACCCCTAGGGTTGTCTTACCCCCACAGAAATCGCTCCAGGCGTTCGAGAGTTATGCGGGAACAAACATACGTACACACACACATCCATCCATTTTTATATATATGCACAGTAGACTGTAAGCTTAATGTAACCCAATTTCAAATAATAATAATAATAATAATAATTGCTGTAAATTACAGCCTGTAAGTCACAGAAAACAATACTTTTTGTTATAAAATGTCTCTACAACTTCAACTTTCGAAGTACTCCAGAAATCTCATGGGGTGGTCCTATCTTGCTCAAAGTTTGAAGATGCCGAGTGTCAGGTGCTGTATTGTTTCCTAGCTTGTTTTTCTCACAAAGTTTTATATGGCTATGTTATTGAAGCGAAACTGCTTCTTCCCCCTCATTTGTCAGTTGTAATCCATTAATAATGGAATGCAAACACCATTTGAAAGATTGGGAATTAAACAATTGCGATGCACATTATCTTAGCCGTCCCCCCGATTCTGATGACAAGGAGGGAGAAGGGGGGTCTTAATATAGCTCAATGCAAACATCTCCTACTCTTGGAGAATTTTCAGATTTTCTTGAACTTAGATTGAGAAAAACAGACTGCCGTAATGGAGAAAATAAGTGGTAAAAAGGAATGAATGTCTCTCTACCTCGCAGTTAAATTATTTTTTTTTGTATTTCGAAGTTGCAAATTCAAAACTTTTTCCAAGCAAGTACAATTAATAGGAAGGACTTTGAAACTTCTTGCTGGAAATGTATACTCTTTTTGATGGATTTATGGTTATTTATTCTTTGCTTGAGGCTAATAGAAGTGAAGATGCGTATTGTTTACTGTCCTGTGTTTTGTCTTTTGTCGTTGGAATGTACGGTTTTATATACGGATATATATATATATATATATATATATATATATATATATATATATATGCGCGCGGCCTTGCTCCACGGATTCCCGAGACAGATTGTAGAGCCTCGTGGACCAACTGGTGCTGGTCCTTCCGGATAACGTTTTGGTCAACACGGTTGCCTTATAATCAAGCTGCGTCACGTTCGATTCTCGGTCGTATTTCAGTGAGCTCCTGTTGATCTTCACGATATGATTATATATTTATTAAAATTATTAATTTAATGTTAGACAAGTCACTTTATATTCCTTTTTTTAAAAAAAAAATATAGAATATTTACTTTCGTAAACCCTGTATAATTGATGTAATTTTTGAAATGTTGACCTTGCTATAGCGACAGAAATCAACAGCCATCATCATCAACACATATGTGATGAAAAACCCGAATAAATTCAACGTTGAATTGCATCTTGCATTATTTTTTTTCAAGCAAGTATGTGTCTACCAGTTTGGATGCCCTGGAAATCCTGGTCGAGTCATGGAATTTATTTTTCCCGAAAAGTCACGGAAATGTCAGTGAAATTTACCGTGTTTCTGGAAAAATCAACATTTTTGTAGATAGTATAGTGCACTATAAGTAGGTTTTGGAACAATGAAAAAATGATCATCAAGAAATTATTAATTTGTTGTGAACAAAGTATACTTCAGTTTGATATACTGTGTATTACAGTAGAAATTGTATATTAAATAGCCTACTCTAGTAGAAGGGGGTCATGTTTGAACAATTTCCAAGTAGAACACTACTTACAGCAAGTGCCTGTTTGGCATTTACAACTTTTTTCCTCCAATTTTGGAGTTGTTTGGCTCATAATATGATTAATACGTACATATCGTACTTACTTTCATTTTTATATTTTTAAATAAAAAATAATTCTTTGTTTATCATTAGTCAATACATTGCAAGTAATGTTCAGTTTTCCTCCTTATTAATGCTTTGAAGTTGGGATTCTAAGTCTTGTGCTTAGCTAAAATAAAGTGACTTTCTTACACACATGCATAAGTGTATGAATTATCCTAATGATTTGATCTGAAAAATGTTGGTTCTTGGTCTGGAAAACCTATAAAAGTCAGGGAATTTTATTTTTAAGAATTGTAGACACCGGGATGTAAACCAAAAGAAGTGATATCTTAGTCTTCGTGTATTCTTTCTAGGTATTTATGAGCCAACGAACTAATTGCAATTACATAAAATAACTGACCAGCCAATAAACAGCCACTAGACATGTCTTAACCCTCACAGGGATGTTAGTGTGCGGTGCCGAGTTCCGTTTAGTTGATGGCGCCGGCAGGCTTTTAATGACGGCCAGGACTTGGATCTTCGCTTGCTCAGCATCCTCTGGCGCTAAACTGTACCAGATGAGGCGCGGTGTCGATTGATCTGCGTTTGCTTCGTCAATCACGCGAGTTTTCTGTTCCGGTTTTCTGAACGGTTTCGCCAGGCTGCGGAGCGAATTTGCACCCATGCTTGCTATTCCAGCGACTCCGCTCCCGCTTCGATTAATTCAGGTCGTCTCCCGGCAGAAAATTCCTTCCATTTCCTAAAATTATTCCCGTTCGGGAATTTAAACGAGAATTCCCCGTGAATTTTTCTCTTTTCAGTACCAAACCGCTGTGTGCTTGTTTTTTTTTTTTTTTCTGAATGGCTGCAACGAGCAATTTCGGTGCGAGACTTTGTATGTGTGTGTGTTTTTCAAAAGTAAATTGCCAACACATTTCAATACAGTATTACTTTCGTATACATGTTGTATACGCTCCAATCTCTACGAATTATTGTCATGTGCTTCCATAGCTGTGTAACAAAACGCTCAAAATGCTGACCAAGGCAGAATTTATTCTAAAATAACACGCTATTTGACACATCCTTTGACAGGGCCTTCTTCAGACAAAGTTTAACACTAAAATATTTTTAGTGTGAATCTTTGTCTGAAGACACTATTAGAGGAAAGATTTTAGTGTGAATCTATGTCTGAAGAAGACCCTATTATAGGAAAGATTTTAGTGTGGATCTTTGAAGAAGAACCTATTAGAAAAAAGATTTTAGTGTGAATCTTTGAAGAAGAACCTATTAGAGGAAAGATTTTAGTGTGAATCTTTGTCTGAAGAAGACCCTATTAGAGGATAGATTTTAGTGTGGATCTTTGTCTGAAGAAGACACTTTTAGAGATAAAATTTTAGTGTGAATCTTTGTCTGAAGAAGACTCTGTTAGAGGAAAGATGTTAGTGTGAATCTTTGTCTGAGGAGGACATAATTAGAGGAGAGATTTTACTGTGAATCTTTCTCTAAAGAAGACCGTTAGAGGAAATATTTTAGTGTGAATATTTCTCTGAAGAAGACCCTCTTATAGGGTGGAAACGTTACGTTTATATTGCGTCATTTTACAATAGATTCTGCCTTGGTCAGCATTTGGAGTGTTTTTTTTTATCATGGAAACAAGGCTTAATAGTGCTGTGCTTAAGTGTAACGGTAAATTATGCACAATACCATACGTATACTTTTATTTCTTAGAAAGTTAGTGCCAGCACCACTCATTATTTAACGAAATTAATGCGGGGAAACTGAGAACTGCGGTTACGGGAGGGCGTTCTACAAGGTGTCCGAGAAGTCCCCTTACCCATAATAATGACATGCACACTGACATATTGTGGAAATTTGATCTTATTTACCGCAACAATTCTTACTTATTATACATATTTGTTATACGCCCTAACTAGATTACTTACGTATAATAGAAATAAAGCAAATCAGAAGTCTAAGAACTTCAAATTTTTCGGCAATTTCTATATTTTTCATAAAATGTCCCTTTTTTAAAATCTAAAATTGAACCTGGATTTCCCTGCACTAAGGAAAATTTCCATTCGCGTAGCGACACTTCCTCTGCCAAGCGCGGCACAGAAAAAGAAAAGAACAAGCAGTTTTCTCCTGCCAACGCTGTTTCCAGCGGTGGAACGGCCACGCAGGCCATGTGTTCTTAAATAGCCACCCACCCATTTTTTCTTTGGCTCCCACATACGAACTGGGTCGCTATATGAGTGTGTTATATAACGATCAGTGGCGTACGTAAACCAGTCTATAAGTACTTTAAATAGTTTACTGATACTCTGGTGTAAAAGCGTGTATAATATAAGCAATTTTCCACATATACGAGGGCTGCTGGAAAAGTTTCTGCAATCAATATGAAAAAAGACACGTGACATTCTGGAATTGCTTTATTGTTTTTCAAAGTATTCACCCTTAAGATCGATACACTTTTGCATATGCTCGAACCAATTTTGAAAGCATATCACTCTGAAGCTGATACCTCAGAAACCGCTGTTCAGAATGCGTCAACAGCTGCTTCAGGCGACACAAATCGATGTCAACACATCGTATTTTTCATGTGTGGGAACAAAATAAGTCATTACGTGATAAATCAGGTGAGTACGGACATGAGTCATTAATTCGACATTTTTACTGGACAAAAAATCAACAGTTTGGTGTGCTAAGTGGGAACTGGCGTTGTCGCGGTGAAGAATAATCCGACGATTTGGGTTTGTTTTACGCAATTCATTGATGACCTCTGGCAAACAAATTGTTGTATACCACTCAGCATTTACAGTCCTTCGATATTCTAAAGCTATTGTTGCCACATGTCCGGTATAACCGAAGAAACGAGCAATATTTGCTTCGCAGCACTCCTCGAACGAACAACTTGTGTTGGTTGCGGCTCACTTTGAAACACCCAAACAGTGAATTGCTGTTTAGTTTCCGGTTCGTATGAATACATCCAAGTTTCGTCCCCTGTAACGATGAAGTACACCAAATTGACTTGCCTCGGTTGAATTTTTTGAGCATTTCTTTACACCAATTTACACGAGCCTGTCTTTGTGCTTCGCTCAAGTTGTGTGGGATCCAACGACTTGAAAGTTTCCGTACGTTCAGATGACCATGCAAAATCGTATGTATTGCTTTCATGTCAATGTTCAAGGATGCCTGAATCTCACGGTGTGTCACATGCCGATCTCTCTGAATCATTTCACGCACAGCATCAACATTACTGGCAACAACAAACGTGGATGGACGACCTTCACGAAATTCATCACTGAGAAATGTGCGACCACGTTGGAATTCGGAAAACCAATTGTACACAGTCCTATTGGATGGTGCTTCATCCCCAAAAGCCAAATGAAGTCGCTCGATGCAATGTCTCGGTGTTAAACTACATTTGAAATCATAGAAAATCATTGCCCGAAAGTGTTCAAAGATAATTTGAACATAAAAAAGGTCTATTCTTCCGATTTTTATAATAGCGGAACACTAGCGCCACTGTTGGTGGTAGTTTGCAGAAACTTTTCCAGCAGCCCTCATAAAAGCTTAAAAAAATAGATGAGTTAAGTTATTTTACCGGCGGTAAACGCGGTAACATGAAGAATACTCCACCGGCAAGCATACATTCTGAGGTAATTTTTGAAATGGGAAGATAATTTTTCTACCATTTAGAGTGGGCGGGGGAGGTTCCACGAAAACAGTTTTCCATCTCTGTCAAGAAGATGGGATCTGTTGATTTGCTTTGTGTTTCGCTTCTGTTTTGCATACAAACCATATTTCGATCTTCAGTTTATATAACGAAGATTTTTCTCCTCTCCTGGCTACGTCTGTGGTTCTTGTGACGTCACTGGCAGCGCTGCCCCTGCGGAAAATGACGGGAACAGAATGTGTGGCTGTTGTCCTTCTCTCCCCCCGAATCCGAAATTCGCCTGAGCGAACCGAACGGAGACCGAAATTCAATTTCGGCAACGCTAACGAGTGCACAAATGGCCTCCCAATTGTCAACCCCTTCCCCACCACCCCTACCGTGCCGACATCCCGACCCTACCGAAAAGAAGCTTTTTATTTCATTGCCATTTCGCTCGCTCTGTGGCCTTCGTTAGGTGTCTCTTCAGAATTTCATCCAAAAGGGGCCCGCTTTAACTTGATTCGTCGGTTAGTAAGTTAAGTTTTCTTGATTTTTTTTTGCGTCTTTTGTTTCCGAATGTTATTTCGCTTCCGCGTGACGAAATTTGCACCGCTAGATGGCGGGGCAGCTCCGAATTTCAACTAGAAAGGAAGATCTTGAAAAATCTAGCTTTCGGAGAGAGGACCATTGGAACAACTGTGCCTAATTAAGTAATGAATCTGACATTAATTTAAATTGCCATCTTTTTGACTGTTATTGCACCAAGGATCCTATTCGATCCAGTATGGCGTATATTTCAAAATGGCCGCCATGTATTCCTATATGCAACATTAGCCAAATTTTAGCTTATAGATATATCTATTATTACTAGGGCCCGGGACTTTGTCCTATAAAACTGTAAATATGTATGTAATTATGTCATATAAATTGGAAAATATGTCATGAAGAATTACAAATATGTCAGAAAAACGCAGAAATATTCCCATAAAAGCCAAAAAAATATGCACAACAGTACACTCGAATTTCTCCCATACCCGATAGAGTAGAGTAGGGGCTGTAATGTACCTAATGTTATTTTTACTTTTGACTGATTTTTGTGAAAAGCGAAAAGGCAAAGAAATGAGAACGAAACTTCTTTACTTCCCGTGCAACAAAGAAAGAGAACATTTTCTCTCAATAATGTTTGCATGGCTTTCAATTGTCGGCGGGATAAAAAAAGTGGGGTGTTATATTGTTCTATACTAAAAAAAGACGGCACCTTTCTTCCTCCGTAATTTCCATATCCTACCATCGACAATATGAACTATCCGTTGTGCTAAAGCTACGAAACAAAAATTATGAAATAACTGATTATGTGCGAGAGAATGACGAAATTATACAGAAATATGTCTTATTACAAAAAAGTTGAAGAAATATGTTGTAATAACGCGAAATTGGTGAAATATGTCAAAATATGCTTCTTCAAGTTTGTCTATTTCAGCTGATTTTCATCAGATATGTAAAGATGTCACCCCAATAATAGATCCTGTGTGCCTTCCCGATGGCGCAGTGGTAGCGTCGTCGCCTTGTAATCAAGGTGTCCCGGGTTCGATTCCCGGTGGAGGCATATAGTGGTTCGGATCCCACTTTAAACTGTAAGTCCAGTCCGGATTAGCCTTACTGTGCACAAAGTGGACTTCAAACACCAACCCAATCAATCAAAACCCAATATTAGATCCGAAGCCAATTGAAAAATATGTTATAACGTAAAGTCCCGGGCCCTAATTATTACCAACAAAATCAGCTTTCTTGTGAGAAGTCATTGTTGTAAGAATATTCCTCCAAACTTTCGATGCTGCAAATTGTTTTTGATGTGCACCTGAAATGATACGAGACAAAAATTGGAGTATTATTATTTTTTAGTAAAACGCGAAAGGCATCAAAAATGGATTATAACTACAAACAAATCGTTCATAATGAAACACCCTGTACACATAAGTTACATGTTGGAATCAGTGGCATATATAGGAATTTCATATTAGCAAGTTACATCTGTTCCCATATTTACCCGCGTTTTTCCTGCATCCAGCTTTCGTTGTTTTTATAGTGACGCACCAAAAGAGAATTGTAACCCCATAAGAACCACTCCTGGACGTAAATGTAACTAAATCAGTTAATCAAAAGACTAAGTTTAAAGCGCGATCTTTACCACTGTACAGTTGATCGTGGCGCGCTACAACGCCAGAGGTCCCTGGACGTGGGTGTTCTTTAGAATTGCCCCTTCATCCATCTTATAATCACTCATCTTTCTATTAGCCAAAAGTGGCAGAAAACGAAGTAAAATTAACCAAAGCAATCAATTAGTCAGAGAAGGTGCTCATGGGAGAGAGAGATGGCGGATACACAAAATTCGGGGTTCGAATCTAGGCCTGGACATGGATGTTCTTTGTGAGTGCCCCTTCTTCAATTTCAGTTTCGTCAAACTCATCCTCATCGTCGCGGTTAGCCAAAAGTGAAAGAAATGGCACACTTAGGGCTTCCCGAATGGCATAGTGGTTAGCTGTTGGGGAGGCTCGACACGCACACACACACAGACTGGAGGTTCCTCTCATCTTTTCCCATGTAGGACCACTTCTTTACGCCGACTGCACTTAAAAATGCGTACTGTAGCTGCACAATGTCTCATTCTCTTGAAACTGGGCGAGAAAAATTATCCTTGGCAAGATTTACTCATTACACCAAAACATTCTTTTGTTTCAGAATTTTTGGGAGAAGTTGTTATTTATAATACCGCCGAGGCCGTATGCTCCGTTCTTTCGGAATGGAGCTTTCCGGAGGGCGAGAAGGGCTGGGGGCGGGGAGTGGATTTTGTCATCAGAACAGAAGTCGCGAAAGCGTTGCGGGGGCTGTAAAGTTCTTTTGTTTTATGGACTGCGAGCTCAGTCGTCGGCTGCGGAAGAACCGGAATAGCGAAATGACGCCTATACATCATGGCAGAGAGATAACAAGCTTGAGCCGTTCTCTTGCCATTTTTGTCTTTTCTAAGTTCTTGCTGCTTACCCCACCCCCACCCCTTTCTCTCTCTCCTAACCTACTCTTTACTCAAGTAAAGTTTCACATCGTTGCTGGTTCTTAGGACCCGCATGGCCCGTGGGAGGGATACCACTTCAGCAGCCCAAGGATAGTAAAATTTTAATAGTTATAAATTGGGCTGAGTCGATACCACTTTGAACCGATACGATGCCAATGCTCTCACCCAGGCTGGATAAGAATCATGATTTTTATTTAAAAGATCATTTTTTGTTGACTTTCTTAATTTAAATTTGATTTTTGAAAAATTTAAATCGATTTTTTTATTAAAAAACACGCTTAAAATTGCTTGTATGTTGTTTTTTTGTACCACACAATGTTTTTATAGAAAGGCTTTTGGCTTTTTCTAGTAACCCCCCCCCCCCCGTAAAATATTTGAACACTTTGATTAAAGCAATTAAAAAAAATATATGTAAATAATTTTTTTTCTGTTTCTGATACTGTCGTACCTACTATGGAAATGTTTGTTGAATGTGTTAATGAAATTATAATATTTTTTTTAACTTTTCTTCCAGTGATAATAAACATTCTCGATCTGCTCTATAAGTGCAACTTAAAATATTAACTTAAATATTTTTATAGTCTTTATAGCTGAATTTTGGAGATTTTTTTTAATGGTAGTTTCAAAATGGTTGTATCAGCTGCCATGTTTGTTTACAGTTTAATGATAATGACGCTATTTATGGTTTAACATGATTAGTATTTTGTATAATTTTCTACACAAAATGTTTGCTATTTTTGCCTATCAAAATTATTAAATCTTAAATCAAGAGAAATGTGTCTTTACATTTCTCTTCTTGTGAGCTTCACACAATCAGTACATATATTTTATTTCCTTCATTTTCCTATTCTAGAGCCTAATAAACACCATTAAATGATTACGAGTTTAATGTACTTTCACCAAGAGTGATTCTAATATCTACAAAATCCTTATGTTAATTATTCTATAAATTATTTGTTTAAAGTAATTTAAATCGCGATTGAAAACTAAAAATTAAGTTGTTCAAAATATGTTTTAATCTTAGTGTGTAATTATAATTATATGCATCAATTCACTAAAATTTTTGCTTGAAAATGTTTCAGAATCACCTCAGAATATTCAATTACGTGATATTTTATATAAAAAAAATCATTTTTTTTTACACGAAACTGGTGAAAAATTTAAAGAAAGTAGAATTTTGCCCAATTTAAAGGATAATTTCACTGCGTGAAATTGTCGCACAGCTTTTTTGAGGGCTCCTTGAAAGATCAAAATGCCGCAAAGGTATCGGCAAATAAATTCTAACCGAAGCTTTCCGATACCAATACCTTTGGTATCGGCCGAGTCATCGGCATCGGATCAGCCCTAGTTGTAGACCGTTAATGATAATAGTAATAACTATTCTTTGGTGTTAATGATTATATTTGTAAATGGTTACTACTTATCATCATCATTAAAAAGTTTACAATTAATCAATTATATATATAAGGTAGGTAAGGTAAAGTTCCCCGTGATATGAGCCGACACATTCTCGACCTCGGCCATTTTGAAAGTGGTGATCAGCACCACGCTTCAGCCGCCTTTGCTCTCCACGGTTGCTCCCAAGTTACCATTTTTTTCGAGACTTGGTGAGCCCCAGAACCGCTTTCAGCAGAGACAAGGCTCGAAAATTTCCAAGCTTAGATCACCCACCCCGCGTGGCAGTCAGTTGCCCTACCGACTAAATCACCACGGCTGCCAATCAATAATATATTTCCTTATAAACAGACTCATTGTGTGTGTGTGTGTGTGTCGGTCTGTGTACAGTGTCTCTCAAAAGTTTTAGGACAACAACATTTTAAACTAGGCTTCCCAATTTACACAAGGCGTTGGTGGGTTGCGTGTAGAGCTAGGCTCAATTTCAGGGTTGCCACATGCACAATAGATATTTATAAAATATGCGAAAGAAATTAAAACAAGTATTACTGTATAAAAGTATTAAAAATATTACTATTATATCGCATGTGACAAAATTCCTTCTCAAAGAAAAAAAAAATAGGTTTTCTAGTATTTCATCGCTGATGAGCCTACAGAAAGGAAAAGAGGTGAGAGAAAACGAGAGGTGACAAAGGACAGGAGAAAGAGAAAGCGAAAGGAGAAGACGAAAAGTAGAGGAGAGAAGAAAGAGAGGATAGACGAGGAGAGGAGATGTAGTGAGGAGAATGGAAAAAGATTCTAGGAGAGATGAGCAAAGAAGAGAAAAGAGAAGAAAAACGAGATGAGAGAAGAGGAGTCGAGAAGAGGGGAGTGGAGAGTAGAGAAAAGGAGGGAAAAAGAGAATAACGAAAAGAGGAGGAGAAAAGTGCAGTCGAGTCGGAAATCTAAGACAGGAGAGGAGATAAGAGGAGTGGAGATGAGTGGTATGGAGATAAGATGCGAGAAAAGTAGGGAAGGCGATATGAGATAAAAGCAGAGCAGAAGGAGGGGAGAGAAGAAGGAGAAGGAGAAGAGAAGAACAGGAGGGACTGAAGGGAAGAGGTAGTTGCAGAAAATATCGTCTCAGCGTCAAGAATTGATGCATTGGTCAAATTGTCGACATGAAACATTGAATAACATTTTGAATTTTTCTTTTTTTTAAATCCCCTTCTATTAAACAAGAGCATGGTAACATTATTTGTAATAGCAGTGTATAGTGGCTACATCGTTCTGCATATGGAATTTATAAAAAAAAATAAACAAATAAATGATTTGACACACGTTCAAAAGGATATTTTAATGTATAAGATCGTGAATTTTGATACTCTAACGATAACTGTCTACTGCTTCAAAGACATTGAAAAATATTAATGAAATAACTATTTGTATTTGTGCAATTCAGGACATACTAATTTTACCCCTTTTCCCACTCGAGTTCAATGCAAGGATACATCCGCAAATATCGAATGAAAAGTTCTCATCATGTGCAATTCTCCATTAAATGTTTTCGCCGAGTCGTACTACCTTCGTTTTCTTTGTTACAAACAAGTATTGTTTGCACATTACATGTAGGAGGAGAGTTGCATCTACATTTCACATTGGTCAGCTCCTTCTACTTACTTTCAGGATCGAAAGCTTGTAGGGTAGTGTTTACCGTTCAGGACTGTCAATCTGATGGTCGTAGGTTCAAACCCTTCCGGTGGCAGAAAATTTTCGTAAGTTTTAGACCTATCCCATTGCGTTCATTGTCCACGACGTGTGAAACGGAATAATTCAGTTTGGAATTAACGATGAGGGGAGGGGAAATATTAAATTACAAAATCTCCATTTCAACGAACCGAGAAGTGGACAAAAATTGGATAATTCATATTAAAATTACATTCATGCTTTTAGTGGTATAATCGCAGGTAAAATCAAAGATCTTACATGGAAGATTTTATCTTGCTCTGAACTAAGCCAAAAGGCATTTCGCACCGATCTAATACATTTCAAAATGTTATTGAATGTTTCATGTCGACAATTTGACCAATGCATCATATCTTGACGCTGAGACGATATTTTCTGCAACTACCTCTTCCCTTCAGTCCCTCCTGTTCTTCTCTTCTCCTTCTCCTTCTTCTCTCCCCTCCTTCTGCTCTGCTTTTATCTCATATCGCCTTCCCTACTTTTCTCGCATCTTATCTCCATACCACTCATCTCCACTCCTCTTATCTCCTCTCCTGTCTTAGATTTCCGACTCGACAGCACTTTTCTCCTCCTCTTTTCGTTATTCTCTTTTTCCCTCCTTTTCTCTACTCTCCACTCCCCTCTTCTCGACTCCTCTTCTCTCATCTCGTTTTTCTTCTCTTTTCTCTTCTTTGCTCATCTCTCCTAGAATCTTTTTCCATTCTCCTCACTACATCTCCTCTCCTCGTCTATCCTCTCTTTCTTCTCTCCTCTACTTTTCGTCTTCTCCTTTCGCTTTCTCTTTCTCCTGTCCTTTGTCACCTCTCGTTTTCTCTCACCTCTTTTCCTTTCTGTAGGCTCATCAGCGATGAAATACTAGAAAACCTATTTTTTTTTCTTTGAGAAGGAATTTTGTCACATGCGATATAATAGTAATATTTTTAATACTTTTATACAGTAATACTTGTTTTAATTTCTTTCGCATATTTTATAAATATCTATTGTGCATGTGGCAACCCTGAAATTGAGCCTAGCTCTACACGCAACCCACCAACGCCTTGTGTAAATTGGGTTGCCTAGTTTAAAATGTTGTTGTCCTAAAAGTTTTGAGAGACACTGTACAGGGTAGATCATTTAATTTGATAACTCGAAATGTCTTACAAACGAAGCGTTTTTCGAAAGAAATGTTTCTAATAAAAGTTAATTGACTTTAAAGGGGAAAGAGAATGCTATTATATATGTTTTAGTAGGCTGCCATTTTGAAGGTCACTTAATTTTTTAAAATGGAAACCTATTTTTTGTTTGTTTTTATTCGACTTGCAAAAACAAACCGCTTTTGTAGAAACCATTTTTCCATTCATCGCATTGTTTCACAGATATTTGACAAGTAAAACGTGGTAACATAATTATACTATATCGTAAGGATCGAAATTATTATGTATTGTAGATATAGGTACCCAACTGAAATCATGTCAATTATTCATTGTATAAATGTAACGCGAATGGACAGAAGTAACAGTTGTCCTCGTACACAATCACATCCCAGTCACTTCGAACCCTTTCATGTCTTAGGGGGTGAAGAAAAAAACCCTCCGAACACTTGTTCCGATGTCCTTCCTGCAGTAATAAAGCCTTTCCGGGAACTATCGGAAAAAGTTCGGACTCCGATGAAAAGAGAATCAAAAGACTTACCCCCAACTCCCCCCTCTCCGTGCGATCACAATTTCCTTCCGCCAGATAACCCATTTTTCCCCTGACAAGGTTTCCGAGGATCGATATCTCTGTGATTGTGTCTATCGCCTCGCACATGTCCCGGCCCCTAGACTGCAATCGTCTGTATTGTTACAATAGCTGCAAAAAAGGAAAATCCAGAGTCGGAAAGAATCCTGGTTATTAATAAAGAAAAATCATAAATAATTGGGAGATATTTTTGCTGGAGGGGATAGTCACATTTATTATGCACTAAAATACCATACAAAATGCATATTTGGTCTAAAAGAGCATTTATGAGGGGCAGTCAATTGAAAATGGGCCAGCCATTAAAAAAAGTTTCATTGAAGATACGAGGGTCTTTCGAGAATTAAAAAACGTTTTGCCATACAAAGATATTTAATGATAATATTGCATAAACACAGTACATGTCTTGACACATACTTTTACCTACTTCTCCACACGATCGCCTTTGACATTGAAGCACTTGTCGTACCTCGTCACCAGTTTAACTCCTCCTACCATGTTCCCGCCTGGCGATTCAACCAGTCCATGGCATCATCCTGTAGTGAATCATGACCTGCAAAGCGTATACCAGCAAAGTGTACCTTCATCTTCAGTAAAAGATAAAAGTCCGAAGCTGCATCGATTATCTTGAATGAATTGGTCCACTATTGTTTCAGTGCATCTGTGATGACAGAGTGCAAATCTGATTGCTCCGTATTGTGGTGCATGACCGCATGACATCTGTTCGCTCGTTCTTAAATAGTATGCACCATTTCCGGACCCTTGCCGCGTTCATAACACTTTTGCCATAGATTGCAACAAGCCTCCGATGGACGTTACTGAGTCTATAGTTTTCCGCCTGCAAGAAACGAATCACCCCACCGTACAGTTGGCCGGATTTGCAATTGGCGCGTTCATTGTTAGAGCTTCTTACGAGCTACACTAACCACGTGAACAGGTCGGCGCACCAACTCCATCAGGCAACTACTTACACAGTGGCGTGCCCATGATTTTTGAATGGGGGGATTACGTACACGTTTTTTGGTAGTCAGCCATAATTTTGCCATCTTTTCCTACCTTCAACGTTCTTTATTCAGGAATACTGGCTCAAAAGGTTTATAACCCCCACCAAACCCTCCCCTTTGGGACGCCACTGTACGTACACCACACTGAACCTTTTTTATATATGGAAATAGCTCTCTGAAGTGACCAAATATTCCATCTCTGGCTTCGTAGTGCACGCAGAAATTGGAGCGTCAAAACGAGCAATATAACTGATGCGAGTAGATTCCGGGAACAACATTGGAAGAGAAGGGACGTCTTCTTAAGGTCTTGAGGTACAAGAAGTGCCGGCGAAGCGGTTGATATTTTGAGAAGTTGAGAAGTCTTCCTTTCACTCGTTAAGGAGCTTTTCAAGAAGAGCTTCTTTTAATACCACCAACTGCAGAGAAGAGTTTCAATGTTGAAGGAGATCTAAGGAAATCCCTGCGAAGGAGAATGGGACGAGAACCCTTCTTCGTGAATGGCGATTGTTTCGTCAACGTACGCACGGTGGTATTAACCAACGGTACAGGAAACCATTTGAAAAACGGGTTTATTCCTCCATGGACGCTACTCAGCTTTTATTTCTTTGTCATCGGTATTAGAGGAGAATTCGTTGACGTAATTTTATGAGAATTTTAGCATTGCCCGTTTTAGACGGAAGCATTTTCTTTAATATTTTTGCTAGCATAAATGCTACGTAAAACCTTCTAAAATCTTAATAGATTTTTTTATAGCAGACAATGCTTTACACAGGAGCTTTTCATGTAGAATTGTAGTTAACAGTTTCGAATGCGATGGAAGCGTAGGACAAGGTCTCATAAATTGGACCACTTTCAAATTTTTTCAGATTTTCATGGAGACTGTAACAGCTTAACAAAGTGCAATAATACATTACAGCTGCACGGTCATGGAGGCATGTATATATAAATTGTAAACAATTAATATGTTTTGGGTTTAAAAGGCTGTGACGGAAAAAGTGTGAAGATGCAAAGTGGTACAATTTATGAGCATGTACTAGGGACATTGAATTTTCGCGATGCGCGAAATCGCGAAATGTGAAAAAAAGATGCAATTTTAAACATTCTGCACGTAACTACACCCCCAATGATGAAATATGCATGAGTTTTATTCGCGAAGTAATGCGAAATGTGTACTTTTCCACGAAATGAACGCTTTTTCGCGAAATAACCGTGAAATATCATCAAATTAAGCAGAAAACACGCAAAAACCGGCAATCGAGGTTTTGCGCGCAAACTGTCGATTTGTAACGAAACGTTTGCCTAAAGTTTCCTACCACTTGCAGCTGAAGAACGTTTTATCTTCGATCACATCAGGAAGACTCTGCAAATTGGGATTTCCCATGCACATAATCTCAGTTCGAAAACTTCGCTCCGTGTCAAGCTGCATTCCTTTCTTCCCCCGAATGTCTACTCAACTTCCAGTTTCATTGAACTTGCTAGCTGTAGCAGCGATAAGATTAGTCTGTTCCCGCACATCAAGGGAAACAATTATGTCATTTGCGTTCAGTCATGAATGAATTTTGTTTATCATCATGTGATTTTCAACATGTGTTTGTGCAGTAGTGATTATTTTATTTGTTGGACAGCAAGGATATCCTTTAAATACATACAATGAATAAATCACTTGAGATATGCAATTTAGAAATGAAGTGATTTTGTGTTGATGTTTTCTTTTTGGTTGGACAGCTAAGTACTTTTGTATGTGTACAGTATATAAAAATGAAGTAGTTTATCAATTTAGATCTTTTGTATGTTGTTTCCTCTCATAATGAAAAAGTGTGTGCCAATTTTTTTTTCAACCGCTGGTATATACCTCTGATCTAACATTTTATTTACCGCTCTCCTCAGTTTTTATTTACCGTAAATTTGTCTCCCCAGCATGTACTATAAATTGTACCACCAGTCTTATACATCGTACCATTAATAACATGCAGGACCGTTAAGTGTGATTCAGTAATGGTACTTTATTTACGACATAAAATGAAATAAATGCTTGTTACATATTAAATAAGTAAGCTCTCATAAAATTACTTGACAAAACAAATTGTTAAGTTTATGTAACGATTGGTCCAGGTTATTTTGGTCCACATTTATCACAGTAAAATACTTTCTTCTTTGCACTTAACTCTCGCACACCTTCTATGAAACCAGACACTACACTTCAAACATTTGATCCTTGTTTGCGTCACAGATTTTGCAATACCAGCTAGTCGAGTTGTCAGCTTCTGTTAGTGATTTCATTGCACCACCCAGTGAAGGTTTGCAGTTGTCCGAGAGATATGAAACTGTAGTACCACTGTTTTCCAGCTTTCCCGTTTTGGAACCTATGTTTGGTACCATTGGCTTCAGCTAAATCATATGCTAATTTCTGAAGATCTTGTCGAGAGCATCCAAACATATGGGATTCCATCTGAAGAACGTAACTTACCAGCTTATCCTCCAGTTCACTAGGGAGGTCGGTGCCACGTCCAAAACTCTTTAGATCTTCGCAGGCTTTCTGGTTTTTGTTCTCCAGCCTCCTCTTCAATGTGGGCTTCGGAATGCCGTAAGTTCTGCATATTTCATTAATACCAGCATCACCATTTTGGAAGGCATCTAGTGCTCTCGTCATATCTTCTTGCGACCGCAATCAATATTTCTTCGGTTTCGCCATCTACAACAGTAAATAATAATAATATTAATCATACTAATAGTCATAAAAATAATACGAAGAAGATGAATACGAATAACAATAATAATACGAAGACGAATGCTAACAATCAGTAATATTATTATGAAAAATAATTATTCTTGTTAATAATTAGAATTACGGAATTCCTTCTGTACTATTCTGCTGATTAAACTTGTATAAATGTCCCTCTCTAATTATTTTTAAAAAAAGTTCCTTTAAAATGTACCGGTGCAAATTAGAAGAAAGCCAGTGATACAATTTAAAGACACAGCCATTTGCTTTCCAGCACAGACCCATTTTACAACGAAGTAAAGCCATTTCTAGTAACCCTGCCCTTAAATATTAAATTGTTAAGTTTATGTAACGATTGGTCCAGGTTATTTTGGTCCACATTTATCACAGTAAAATACTTTCTTCTTTGCACTTAACTCTCGCACACCTTCTATGAAACCAGACACTACACTTCAAACATTTGATCCTTGTTTGCGTCACAGATTTTGCAATACCAGCTAGTCGAGTTGTCAGCTTCTGTTAGTGATTTCATTGCACCACCCAGTGAAGGTTTGCAGTTGTCCGAGAGATATGAAACTGTAGTACCACTGTTTTCCAGCTTTCCCGTTTTGGAACCTATGTTTGGTACCATTGGCTTCAGCTAAATCATATGCTAATTTCTGAAGATCTTGTCGAGAGCATCCAAACATATGGGATTCCATCTGAAGAACGTAACTTACCAGCTTATCCTCCAGTTCACTAGGGAGGTCGGTGCCACGTCCAAAACTCTTTAGATCTTCGCAGGCTTTCTGGTTTTTGTTCTCCAGCCTCCTCTTCAATGTGGGCTTCGGAATGCCGTAAGTTCTGCATATTTCATTAATACCAGCATCACCATTTTGGAAGGCATCTAGTGCTCTCGTCATATCTTCTTGCGACCGCAATCAATATTTCTTCGGTTTCGCCATCTACAACAGTAAATAATAATAATATTAATCATACTAATAGTCATAAAAATAATACGAAGAAGATGAATACGAATAACAATAATAATACGAAGACGAATGCTAACAATCAGTAATATTATTATGAAAAATAATTATTCTTGTTAATAATTAGAATTACGGAATTCCTTCTGTACTATTCTGCTGATTAAACTTGTATAAATGTCCCTCTCTAATTATTTTTAAAAAAAGTTCCTTTAAAATGTACCGGTGCAAATTAGAAGAAAGCCAGTGATACAATTTAAAGACACAGCCATTTGCTTTCCAGCACAGACCCATTTTACAACGAAGTAAAGCCATTTCTAGTAACCCTGCCCTTAAATATTAACATACGTTAAGTTATTTATATTTGACATGAGACTGGATTCAGACTTACCTGTGCATGTGCAGAGGCTTAGATGTGCAAGGAATTATTTACTTCGTGGACCACAAAAATGAACAAGCTGCTGCTTCTAACTGACCCGTCTTCGCCAGAGCTTCTCGACTTCTTCTAATACACAATCCTTCCAATCGGCAGCACCACTGCTTGGACAGGTCGCCAGATATGCGAGCGGTACAATTTACATGCCGGCACAATTTATGAGACCTTCCCCTACATATAATATGTACAGAGTGGTCACAAAGTGGACGTACCCCCCTGTATTTTCGACACTACGATGGTCATGGTCGAATGCTTGATATGAACACAACCACAACCTGATGGGTTAAGTGTCCGGAACATCGGTAGCACACCCGAACTCTACGCCATATTGTAGTACACTTCGCGATGCAAGTGTGAATAAGATCTTTTCCCGGGCGGTGACGTTCCCCTCAATACGTTCTGAAGGGCCTCCAAGAAGTCCCAGAGGTGGTTAATCATTGACAGTCAGAAGGGTCTCCCTTATTGCACAACACTAGAGCAACCTTGCGTTCTGACGTCAGACGAGGAATGCCTACGTTGTTAGGTTTGGTTCTATTATCATAAACACACTAAAAATTTATTATTTTTGCTAAGGGAACTAAACCTAACTAGCTTAACCTAACAATAAAAGTATTCCCCGGTGACGTAAGAACGCAAGGTTGCTCTAGTGTTGTGCCATAAGTGAGGCCCTAGTCAGAAATTACCATTATCGTACAACGCAAGAGTTCCGAGCAGTTGTGGAAGATGCCTTCACGCACGTGACCCGAGATTATCTCCGCAAAACATCTGCCAGAACATCGGTTGTGCTACGAAAATTACGGCCCCCTTACCTATTTTATGGATTTTTAAACTATCAGGCATGTGTTCATATCAAGTAATCCAACTATTACCATCATAGTGTCGAAAATAAAGGGGGGGGGGGGTACGTCCACTTTGTGACCACTCTGTACAGCACGAAAGGCATTCAGAGTTATGAGGTTTTCATTTAATGACTAATACATTTAAAGAGAAAGAGGTGTAATTTAAAAGAGAAAATGGTTATGTCTGGTGTTGAACTCGTGAGGACAATTGAGATGGTGCCTCAGCAGTGTCGACGATTAGGGGAACAGTTGCCCCCCTCCACTTTTTGATCCCGCATTATGAGATCTTAATGCTAACCTTGTCTACAGACAGAAATTAAACTGTCCTTGCTCCTCCACTTTTGGCACCCAATCTCCGCTTCTATGTATCAGGATGCAGGATGAGGAGAGAGCTTAAGGAAATGTGGCAAGGAATGGAAAAATTGATTGATTGATTAATTTTGTTTATTTTACTTCGTTTCTGCCACTTTGGACTAATCAAGAAGATGAGATTAATGATATGATGAAATTGAAGAAGGGACGCTCACAAATAACACCCATGCCGGGATTCGGACAGGAACGGAAGAGAGCTTGTAGAAGAGCTAATAATATAGAGTGAGACAAGAGTCTGAAAGGAAGGTGAATTTTAAACGGCTCTCAGATATTTGTGAACAAATGTGAACAAGACAAAGGCAACAACGAAAATTAACGTGACAATGCGAGGCGACAGAATTGAGCAACTTGATAGTTTGAGCTGCAGTCAGGAAGTCAAAGTGAGAATAGTAGTAGCGAGGCGTGCTAACCACTCCGCCACAGAGGTTGGCAAATTTTCCTTGAAAACCCTCTTCTGCCTTCCTCATCAGGGGCGCGACCTGAGATTTAGGAACTAGTGAGACGACTTATGCATTCATGATATGTGCGCTTCTAGCTCCTAGGAACCGTAAATTCAGTTTTCCGGAATTGCCTTCAACCCAGTACCTTGACTGTGCGTTTGTTAGCGCTAAGCCTATCCCTCTCAAGAGGCACGGCGCCAAGTTATTCAACGGGGACGTGGCATTTCACTCAAGACAACAACGCATGAATTATAGATGAAACGTCGGAGACACTTTTTTACATACAGGGAACTGAAGCCATCCAATGTGTGGCTTTTGAGCTTCGTGGAGTCGGGACCTAGAAGATTGTGGGAAGTTTGACTTTGTTCCGTTGTCAGAAAATAACCTGGGGGGAAATTCGTAACTTATCTCAATCAGAAGACACCAAGGGATTGGTAGTTGGTTGAGGGACCACGTATTTACAAAACCTATGTGGAAATCGCAACGGTGGGCGTGGCTAATGGCAACAACCAATAGTGGCGCGTTTGTTGCATGTTGCAACGGTCCATCGGCTACATCGCATGATACATGCACCATGAAGGAAGTTAAAAGCGTGAAGCAAGTGAATCTCAAATCCTTTGCTTCTGAATCCTTGTATGTATATATTATGGGCGCAAAATTCAAGGTGGATGAAATTGATTTGTGATGTAAGTCACGTATCAAACCTAATATTCTATTTTCGTTATTTTATGTCGATTAATGAGATTGATAAGCACTTGATTATGTATATTCTAACGTAACATTTTATTTGCATTTGTTAATCTTAGGGAGGTATCAAACCGAAGCGACAAGCGTCACTTGAGGATTTCACCAATCGAACGTAGGTTTATGCGCCCTGTCATGCCGCTACGGTGTAAAGTGTTGCTCTTGATTGGTTCGTTCAAAAGCGACACGTGTCTGAAGTCTCCCTGAATTTGCATTAAATTCCAATACTGAAGTATTTTCAAATTGGTTATTCACAAACTCTGAATTAAATAATATGTGGAAGTTTAATTCCACTCTTTTAACAAAAAAATAACAACTGAACGTTTTAGACGAGTGAATGTGGAATATTTGGACACAAATCATAAAAGATATAACATTTTGCGTGTATAACATAAGATCCATTGTGTGGAAGTGCACGCAAGCAGCGCTTCGGCGGTCGAAACGTGAACTACGCCGTTTTCACGATTTCAATGGAAGTGGGGAGGCATAGCAGAAGGCGATGCAAAATCATTAAATTGATTGGTTTGATTTGTTTCACTTCAGCCACTTTCGGCTAATCGAGAAGTTGACGATGAATGATGAAATTGATAAAAGAACAATCGCAAACACACAACACACATCGGGTTACACCGGCTAAAAGTCCAGACAAAAGAACCTCATCAGAAAAATAAATAAATTCAACCTTATATCGTTCCGAATGGTCCATTAGGTATGTAAGGGCCTCCCCGATGAGGCCCGGTATCGTTGCCTGGTGGAGGCGCATGATTGTTCGATTCCAACTTTAAGCTGCAGAGCCAGCGCCGATTGAGCTATCTGTGCATAAAGTGAGCTTAAAACATTCACGTGCGTGTAGGCCTTTGACGTTGGCAACACTGGATGAAATCCACAGAAACTTGAGCTTGAAGCATGCTGCCTTGAGCAATCCGCAGCGCGTATATGACACACACACACACACACAGAGGGTGGAGTTTGGAGCAAATGGGCTTTTGCGGTAAACCGCGGAGGGAAAGAAGCACAAACACAGAGAGGAAATGCCTTTAATTCCAGATTACATTTTTCCCCCTTTCGTTGTTGTTGCTTTTACGCTAACGGGAGTTGAGAACTTTTATGCGAGAAGCAGAGCGCTTCTCCAAAATCAACACTTTTCAAAAAAATGCAAAATTTCCCGCGCACAAGAGAAGCGAAGCTGTTGCCTGCAAGCAGTTTTTTTCGTCACTTTTAACGGGTACACGCTTTTCTCATTGTCGCGAAAAATAAACACTGTGTAACCGATTTGCATTTTTAGTATCGGGTGGATACTTGAGCAGAAAGTAATATTTGCTTTATTTTTTAAAAAAAATTAACGAGGATACAAAGCGACATTTTTCAATATTTTTCTGCTCGTTTCATGAAATTCACCAATCGTATTAAAGTGGTTGAAATCTTTATAAAAAAAATCCTCCACATAACTCACCCCTAATATAGGCTATCTTCTCACGTGGTGTATGCTAAAGTGCATTTTTCCTTTTCGCTTCCTATCATCCCTCTCCCCTTTGTTTCCTGTTCCGATCTCCGTGGCGTAGTGGTTAGCACATCGCGCTACGACGCCACGGGTTCCGGGTGCTCTTTGTGAGCGCCCCATCACTTTCATCATATCACCACTCATCCTCATCGTCGCGATTACCCAAAAGAGGGAGAAAAGCGACGTTAAATAACAATAATGAAGTATTTGTTCCCAGTGCTTTAGTATTTACTGAAGGGGATCTCTGGATCTTGAGAGCTGTCAGGAAGAAAGACATAGCGATAATCGTGGGAGATTTGAATGCAGAACTGTGGAACAGATCATGATGAGACATGCGATGGGACACCTAAATGACAACGGAGAAAGATTACTAGAACTGTGTGGAAATTATAATTGTGTAATAGGAGGTTCACTCTTTCCACATTAGAAGTGCCACAAAGTGTCTTGGGTTTCTCCAGATCTGATAACACAAAATCGGATAGATCATTTTGAAATTAGCAGAAAATGGAAATCTTCCTTACTGGACGTTCGGAATAAAAGAGGTGCAGACGTAGGCTCTGATAACCACCTTATGGTTGCAGAAATAAGACTACAAATAATAGCAGCACAGAGAAGATTTATTCAAAATAACAGGAAGTTCAATATTGACAAGTTAAAAACAAAGGAAATAATAGATCGATTCATTCTGGAACTAAAGAATAGATTTTCATAATTAAGAAAGAAGATAGAGGAGGAAGAGGGAATTCCAATAGACAATAAATTACCCAAATTAGAAATACATACAATGAAATTAGCGAAGAAGTTTTAGGCTACAAAGAAATCCGCAAGAAACCTTGGATGTCAGATAAATTCTGGAGCTTAATATCGGAAAGAAGGGAAAGAATAGCAAAAATAATGAATTCAAGAACCAGAACCAGCAGGAAGGATCTCAATAGACAATACCAAAGCATGAACAGAGAAGTAAAGAAAAGTCTCAAATACAATTGCGTATTGATCGACAACCTTGCAGAAGAAACTCAAAGAAATGCTTTCTTGAAAGACAGCAAGGAGCTACATCAGATAACAAAAAAGCTGTCAAAGAGACCGTTCAGTGTTGACAGACCAGTGAAGCATAACATGACAAGCTATTGGCGGATGAAAAAGACCAAATGGAAAGTTGGAGAGAACACTTCACGGAAGTGCTGAATAGAATTGGAAATTATCCAGAGGAAGGGCAAGACGACGATGGATTTCAGGATTTGAATGAAACAAGACTTGAACTAAACATAACGTAGATCCCATACGTAAATCAGAAATCATTACAGCAATAAAGGAAACAAAAACAGGGAAAGCACCAGGGATTGATAATATAAACTCTGAAGTGCTAATGCAAAAATTACCTCAGAAATTCTGCGTCCAATATTCAACAGGGTATGGGAAGAAGAATCCTTGCTGTTGGTCAAGATCCTGAAGAAGGCGACTTATCCAATTGTGAAAACTGGAGGAGCATTATGCTTTTGTCCATTCCAAGCAAAGTTTTTACAACGATAATACTGAATGGAATGAAAAAGGAACTTGAACAAAGACTGAGGAAAGAACAACGTTGATTTAAAGCAGGAAGATCGTGTACAGACCTAATAAATAGTGTCAGGATCATTGCGGAACAATCATTGTAATGGAATAGCCCATTTCTATCCAGCCTTTATTGATTTCGCTAAAGCATTTGATTCAGTGAATGGAGATATAATATGGAAGAGACTGGCCAAGTTGGGCGTACCCAGTAAGATAATATCCATCATCCAGAAAATGTATGAAAACTACTCCTGCTGTGTTCTGCACAAAGGGAAAAAATCAGAACCTTTTCCTTGTCTGAGTGGTGTCAGACAAGGCTGTCTTCTGTCTCCACTCCTGTTCGTTTTACTTCTGGATGAGGTTATGGAAGCAGCGAAAAGAAATAGGAAAAGAGGAATTCAATGGCATATGACAGGAAGATTGGAAGATTTAGAGTTTGCAGATGATGTATGCTATAAATTTACAGATATTCAGAGTAAATTACAGGACCTAATTAAGTGGATGTGAAACATGGAAAGAAACTCAAAGTGTAAGAAGTAAGCTTCAAGTATACATAAATAGATGTTGGAGATTTATCCTAGGAATTAGATGGCCAGAAGTAATAACCAACCAGGAGATATGGAAAAGAACAAATCAAAAACAAGTTCAGAAATAAATCAGATACTGGAAATGGATAGGACATATCTTGAGACAACGAAAACATAGCAAAAGGTCGTCAGATTTGAACCCACAAGGTGCAAGGAAGACCCAGAAACAGCTGGAGGAGTACAGTACAAGCAGAGGCAGAGAGACAAGGGAAGAGCTGGATCGAGATCAAAGAGATGGCAAAAAGCAGAACCCGCCGGTGTACATTTATCAAGGCCCTATGCTTCCAAGAGGGGTGAACAGGACAGTAAATAAGTAAGGATCTCTGGAACTGGTTTATATTATGCTGTTCTTACTTGCCGCGTTTCTATATTTGTTTAGTTTCAAAATTGTGCGTTTGCCATCGTCCCACGCCATGAAGGACATAATCTACCAAAAAAACCTCTATCCTTTGGCGAATAAATATGGTCTCTTTCTATATTTGAAAGTGACTTTAAAGCCAGTTTGAACAAGTAACATTTACTTGAAATTTCCATAAATGATACCTTGGCCCGTACAGGGTCCAAAATTTGCCGGTTTTATTTTTTATTTTTTGAGCTCTATTAAAACACTCGATAAAATTACATATTGTGACTAATTTCTATTGTTATATAAGTATAATAAGTTGTAGAATAGTAAATCAAATAGAGCAATGTGAGAAAACCTATTGTCGCAAATAAAGAAAACTGTTTGGTATAAATGATAATGTCTTCCTATTTCAGTTACTTTGTCACTTTTCTACCTCTTCGGATGCGACAGGACGGGAGAATCGTAAATATTTCCTGACTAATTCATTTACTTTAGCTGGTTCCAATTCGCTTTTGCTTTTCACTAAACTCTGTCCCCGGAATCTGTGAAGCAAAGCGGCGCATAGCGGCAGAGAAGAGGGGAAATCGAGTGGTCAGAGCGAAGCAGTACACGCTGCTGCGAAGCCTGGTAACGGCAGTCTCTTTCCCCCTCCAGCCAATCCCGTTCCATCTCACGTGTTCCGTTGGTGGAACCTTCTAGCGTCACTGCTTTGCGCAGACCCTTGTTTTCATTCGCTTGCTCTAGAGATACCCGAGACGGAGTATAGTGACGCGAAGGGGCTCAACCAATGAACACGTAAACATTTCCTCAGTAATTCATTTACTTTAACTGGTTCCAATTCGCTTTTACTTTTTACTAGGTGCACCATATTTAATCCGTTAGGCGAAGACAGGAAGAATTTATCGGGGCAGATCAAGTAAAGTTTCAATAAACTTAAGTAATAAGATAACTTTCAAAGTAAATACTTTATGAGGATTACGACATAATCTTGTGGGGGGACATCTGATAATCGCAACAAAAATATAACTTCAAAGTAGATCATTCGAAGTAATAACAATACAAAGGCAATGATTTACTGATAATATAGCTGAAATAAATGCACTGTAAACAATGATAGCGATAGAAATATTAATTATGAGATAAATTAATATATCTGTGCAATATTCTACGCCGTATATCGCTACACAGTAATTTACTTGTTAGTGAAATTTTTCAAAACCTATATGTAACAATGTGCGTTCGCTATGAGTGCTATTGTTGCGGTGATAGCCGTCATAAGCTCCAAGTTATGTAAACGTTGGTTAGCACAATGGCTTATTGACTTTACGTGACTTTACTACCTGCAGTGGATTCCTGGCTGACATTCCGGGTGTTAAACGATTGTGTCGTTACAAGAAGAATATTATTACTGGAATTCTATTGTTTAGTTCCTACAAAGCCTGTGGCAGGAGCGACAATGGCGAACTGTTGCTAGGTATCCTGTTATTACAGGTTCGACAGTGTTACCAGTATCTCGACACGTGAAAACCGTCCACTCATGTCACATGCACCCCACGGGCGTGCCGAGAGGAAGGAATAGGGGTATCAAACCTCCCCCGAAATATCTTTAAGTAGTAGTAGTAGACCGCAGCAGTCACATTATCACCCACCGTATTGAACACCGTTGTCTAATATCATTATCATTACAGGGATACTGTATTTTACATAATCAGTAACAGCCAATGTATAATGACCAGGGAACTGTTTATATGTAGTAAAAATGTGCTAAATATGTAAATACATTTTTAGTTATTTTCACCAAAATATGGGGTTAAATATGGACTTAAAATTATAAAGAAAATACGTTTTTAATAATATAAAGCACTGCACGAGCTACCGCGGTGGCTCAGTCGGTAACGCGTCTGACTACCATGCTCAAGGTCCCGGGTTCGATCCCCGGCCGGTTCAAATCCGGGAACTTTTCTAACGGTGGAAGCGGCCCCGGCGCCTACCCAGCGTCGAATAACATGGGTACCTGGGGGAAACCCTGGGGGGTAAAGGCGGTCAGGGGCGTGATGCTGATCACATCACCCCCATTCACGACCGGATCAAGAAAGTGTGGGGCGTTACCCCCACACCCCCTTCATGGCGTGGTGCTATGCACAGGGGAATACTTTACTTTTTTTTTTTTTACTTTACTGCACGAGCTACATAAAATACAGTATGCTTACATTGACATTAATTGTAAAACAACACACAATGTGTTTTCAACAAATTTGTGTTGTAAGTTTTCGAACGTGAATTATCTATATTGACTAAAACTGCGTTCAATATCGCAAGAAGTGATGGGAGTGTATTTCAGAGTTGTCAGTTATTCGCAAGGAATTCATCCAACTCTTTCGGTCACACGGGGACATGTAGTTATTGCGCGAATATGTAAAAATAACTAAAGTATGTAAAATAGAACCAAAACCTAATATATGTAAAAAAATGGAAAATATAAACTGAATTTCTCGAGCCTACATTTTATGATGCGCAAAGATAATACAAAATATAACTGATTTCAACTTCATACATAAATATGTATTTACATATAAATCCGTTCCGTGATAATGACTATTCATGCCAGTCTTCCAGAAGATTTCCATTGCTAGCGTTGACTTTGCGTTTGCAGTACCTGATTCGTGTACAGCTCGGAGCACAAGTGCCGAAAGAAAGACGTGGGTTTATTGAGTTTTTAATTCCACTTTATGCACAGATAGGCTCATCGGGATTAGACCTACAGTTTAAAGTTGTGACGTTCCCCTGGAACCTCAGACTTATTAAAATTTATTTAGCCTATGTTGGACAATTCATTTTCTCTCAATAGTTGAATATATGTATATATATTTAAAATTTTGTACAACGTTGATTATGTTTGAAGCTATTAATTTTCGCTAAACGCTCTCTAAATATTATAATATTTGGAATTTTGCCAATCAAGAACCATATAATAGCGTGACGGAAACTGAATAATAGTAAAGAGTGAATTTTGCATTGTTCTGTTTCTAGCAAGTAAATCACAGAACATGTCTTCGCCTACCTGTTTTCTCAAGGTTTTTATGAAACAATGAACTAATTGCATTTATACAAATTACTAACTGATTACCCAGCGTTGCCCGGGTATTTATTTATCCCAATCTTGTATTAGACAGGAAAATAATGAATTTTAACTATAGTGTAAAATATAACTAATTTTAAATGTGATCGTAAATGTCATCAATTAGCTTAGCGACTCTGAAAACTATGAATTCGACACTAATCTAGGTCATTTGTGGCATTTTATTTTTCACCCCCCCCTCTCACCCCCCATGCCGATAGATGATGAACTTGGAAGTTAAACCGCATTGGGAGTGTCACGAAAACTATGGATACCATTCGCAACACAGCCTGAATGTTAGACAACCCGAGAAACACTATCGTTGTTTGGATTGCATAGAGTCACGGATGTCTGTTTGTGCGGAATTTAACATCGGTGGTTCTCGATTATTTTGTCACCCCTTCCCACCCCACTCCTAGGGGTGCCAGGGGTGTCTTACCCCAAAATATTATTTCCAGGTTGCAAGTGATACGTGTACCAAGTTTGGTTGAAATTGCTCCAGGCGTTCGAGAGTTATGCCGGAACAAACAAATATACACACCCACACACACACATACATCCATTTTTATATATATAGAAGATGTAGTAATCGTCGTTGCAAATATATGTCTGAACCATTTGTCCCCACCGGGTATCGAACCCCGTGACCCCTTTAAGGCAACGTTAGCGGGGAAGTCACGTGGATTTATGGTCCGCGTTGACCTGGAGTGACACAAGGACAGTCCAATCTACCGGGCAAGTACGTATATCCTTCAACGACCTTCCAGCGTGTCGCTTGATGCGCTTAATACTCTGGAAGGAGCATTACCAGACTCAGCAGAAGACTCCGGGGAGATTTACTTGCTAATACTTTGTAGCTGTCTCAGAGGGGGAGGAAGGAGATTTCCCGATTTATCTCCGCTCGCGTCATAGTTCGGAAGCCTTGTTATGTAGCGCCGGTCTTGACTCTCTGCGAAGATTGAGCGCCCTTCTTTGGAAACTTAATCCGGCATCCTCTACGTTTACCTTTCTCCTTCGGAAGACAAACATGGAAGTAACCTTTTTTTCAGGAGAGAGAGGATCTTTGCCCGAAAGGAGATAGTAAACAATTTCTTTTCGTTTTACTGGAAGTTGTCCATAATGTCCTCATAATTTTCCGGCTTTCGAAGCCAGTAAATCACCGGAAATACCCTTACGGAACGTGTTTAGTGAAGAATTGGCAGCGATTTCACGAAAGCAGATGCATAACTGACAGAAAAATTGCAGACAAACTTCTAATGGTGCTTCAATAGCATATTATGCCGTGTTTGTAGTGCGTGTGCTGGTACGTTTCTATTATTCATCCACTGCAAGATTGAAGTAAATGTAAACAAAAACCACGTGTCTTCTGAGAAATAATTTTCTATGTGTTAGTTCTGGTGTTATCTTGCCAACGAATATATTGGTTGTAGCTCCTAATACAAGCTTCCACAGCTTCAATATAGCAGCTACGTTGAGTGGCATGGCTTTATTACATGCACTACATTCTTCCGCGCAAATTTCCTGTACAGCTGCCATTGTAACATCCAATAACATTTCTCACAACGCACGTGTTTTGTTTACCCTGCCTTCGTTCTTACAGTGGACAGAGAGTAACAGTGTTTGATCCTTTGATTTTATTTACTTTACTTTTTTGCTAATCCCGAATATAAGGATGAAAGATGATGAGATGAAATTGATGAAGTGCAAATGGACAGCACACAGCATAGACCCCGCAGAGAATTATACTGTCCGTGACTCCAGTCGCCATAGCCTCGTTAGTCTGCACCAGTGCAGTTCAGGGCGTGGAAGTGTGGTTGGCATTTGCCGATAGAGTCGCCCCGTGCGCTACTAATACAGGGAGGTTATTTCAGTTGTTTACCGCCAGAGTGTCGCCCGTTCGGCGGTCTCTTCATGCAACAGGTCCCGGCAAATTGCGTTACAGAAAGTCCGTAACAGAAACCGCTTGTTTTGTAATGTTTCCACTTTTCACAATTACAGTTACAATTGCAATTGAAATAAGCACGTACCTTGTCGCAAGGATGCTGGAAAAGTTGTCCTTCCAAATACAAATATTTCTGGCACCTTATTTCTTACATCTAATCTTAGATTAGACATCGCTACTTTATCCTCAGTTGACAGAAATGGAAGACAGCATCCCGGCGCATAAAGCAAACCGAAAGCGTAAAATGATATTTAAAAGTAATAATAATGATGATCACTAACCCCCTGCGTTATAAGAGATGTTGAAAATGACCTCCTTCAACAGCAGTACAACACGTTTCTTAGTTTCAAGAGATCCTGTCTCTCGTAATTGCCTGACCACTTTTCTGCAAGAATTCGTTTTCACATAATTATCGTACATACAAACTCTTTGTTCAAGACTATATTTGTTTAGCGGCATAACTAATGAATGAATAACAATTAACACAGAATAAAGCAACTCAATAACACAGTATAAACAACACGCGTACTGATAAACGCAAACAGAAGTGAACGTACACTGACTACGTCTGGTAGCCGACAGTGTTGCTAACCATTTTTCGGCAATGTCCCTACAGACGTAGTCAAAATGTCCCTACAACTGACCAAATGTCCCTACGCCAAGTAAAGCGACTAAAAAAACACTACCTCATGAGCATGCAAAACAGAAGATAAAATATAGTCATTTACTTACCAAATCTTTCTGCTCGGTGCTTCCACAATTAATGATGGAGCGAATTTACAATACAGGACCCCTCCCCGATTATGAAGCGCCCTCTCGCGGCTGACAACTCCCCCGACCACCGATAAGCTGTCGGTGCTCTCGCGACAACTGAGATAAAGTAGCGATGTCTAATCTAAGATTAGATGCCAGAAATAGGGTGCCAGAAATATTTGTATTAGGGAGACATCTTTTCCAGCATCCTTGGGACAAGGTACGTGCTTATTTCAATTGTAATTGTGAAAAGTGGAAACATTACAAAACAAGCGGTTTCTGTTATGGACTTCCTGTAACGCAATTTGCCGGGACCTGTTGCATGAAGGGTCCGCCGAACGGCCGACACTCTGGCGGTAAACGATTGAAATAACCTCCCTGTACTTAGGCGCTATTTGTCTCCTAATACATTAAACCTATTCGCACAAATTGAAAGATTAGTCTTGAAATTACGCTTAAATTTTTATGTGTGTATATATATATATATATATATATATATATATATATATATATATGACTTTCACTTTTGTAGTGATTTAAGGAGAAAAAAGGCAAAGTGCTCCCCTGTGCATAGCACCACGCCATGAAGGCGTATAGGAGGTGTGGGGGTAACGCCCCACACTTTGTAGTGATTTACAAATATATACGTATATAAAAAATTCCATTCGCTGTTTATTACAAACCCTTAGCCGTTAGTTTCGTAGAACCACGCTTCTTCCAAGGCATGTAAACAAGTTCGAAACCCGTGAGCGACATCTCCCAAAGGTCTATCAATCAAATATTTGGTTTGGCTCCAAAGCTAATTACGAGTATCGAGTTTCTGTGAAATTAATTGTAATTAGCCAGCGGTGTTACGTCCACAAAACCAATCACCGGCAATGTCGAAAACCCCGCGGTGAATTGTTCTTCAGTTGGCAACTATAGTTTGTTCTTCTCCGGTCTTGTGTGTACGATTTCTGTGCCATTGCCTTATTTTGAGTCGCTTTTCTGCAATGTTTGGTTAATCATAATGGTAACGTTAAATGACGATCATATGGGAAATTGATGAAGGGATACTCACAAAGAAACACGTGTGCCTACTCGAACCCGGAACCTTCGGTGCCGAAGTCTTGAGTCGAACACTCAATGCGCTCAGCTATCGATGTGGCTGATTCGTTAACTGTCACAAGAAGCTTTGCACTTAAAAGTTTCACACCGTCAATGCAAATGTGTACACAGTTCAAAAACATTGAAATAATTATTGTTGAAGGATATGAAAGGGACGGATTATGAATCTTCTGCGTTCTTGAAATTCACATACTATGTAACTATTTACACCACACAACCAATTTCTTTGTAATTGCTACTCGTCGTGTTAAAAAAAAAGTAGTAGAGGGTTCCGGTAGGTATGGTTTATCCCAAGATGGAACAGATATATGATCTCAGCCCTCTTTCCTGCCTACTTAGATAGCGTGTGTGAGAAAATTTAAGAATAATTTTCAGTCCACCAAATTATGTCTGCACTCGTCGGGAATCTCTCTGGTACGTCCCTGCTACAAGAGAGAATTGAGGAGGCCGAGGGTACGCTCAGCCTTAGCAGAGAGAGGACGGCTGTCCGTTGGTACCACCGCTACGCAGTGGTCGGGGACGGGCAAGGAAGAGATGTAGCTGCGGCATCCAGCAGCCAATTGATGCTTAAGGCTTGCGCTCGCCCTTATATAGTTTATGAGGGCGACTGCAGCGCATGCATCTGGCGATCACCGAAACTAACTACTGTTCCGCTGCCGAATTGACCTCGGACAATGTCATGCCTGCCGGCACTAACGGATTCATATGGCGCTAAACAAATTACAATCTGTCATAAAGAAAATATGACCTACATAGAAGAACGATATACAGCGCTGACATGTACAGTCGCGTACACATATTAGTTGCAGTGATCCCATTGAATGTCGATGGGATTCTTACGAAGTGTCCGTTACTGTACAGTCACAAGCAATAAACATCATAGGACTAGATCCTGAAAAGCTCGCTTCCTTGAAAGGCGTTACGTGTGTTGCATAACTCTACGGCGGTAAGAAGCTTTTTAATAGATTTTCAATGGCAGCTTCTACCACCGCCGCAGAGTTAGGCAACCCACATAACGCCTTGCAGGGAAGCGAGCATTTCAGGGCCTAAGTGCCCATTTGTATTGCCTCTGACTGTACATTTACAAGTAAAACATCATGTTAAATCATGTGTAGAAACAACACAGAAATTGAAGCACTTGCGATGGCCTCGCAGTGTGTAGAGAAACAGAAGATGCAAGAAAATTGGAGAAAGAAAGACAGTAGAATGAAAGGGAGACAGATAAAGCTGAATAACCAGTGGGAGAGAATGCTGATAATCATGTTAACCGAAACAATATTCCCTTAATCTCTACATCCAAGTTCTTTAACAGAATTCAGGATTATTACTGTTGTGAGTGAGCCTGGGCTTAATTTTTCCAGAACATGTCCCCTCACTCAGCTAAAGTAAACATCGCCGAGCACTTCAACACGCTTCTCTCGTTCAAAGTCTACCGAGAAATTAGAATTTCTCCTCTGGTCACTTAGTAGCAACGGCCCCTGTTAAGTGAAGCGGAAGTCTTAAGAGAAGATGATGGCCCCTCGTGGAGCAGCGCCGGAGTTTGCTTTGCGCGCAAGCAGTGTTGCCATCGCCCAGTGACAAAAAAGGAGCAAGTTCGCGCCTAGAATGAAGATTTTTTTCTTCTTCGAAAATAGAACGATATGCTGAGGGATCCATCAGAGCCTATCTGTTCTCACAATATTTCTCAAGTAATTCACTTTTGTCTCGGTAATCTATGGAGGTATGCCGCACATAACGATGTGGGTGAAGCAAAGCAGTGCGCGCTACTGCAAGCGGCTGGTAGCTGCAGCCGCATCATTTACTTCTCTTCCCGCGCGTTCATTGGTCGAGACTTATCGAGTTACTACTTCCGCAGAAGCCTGCTTACTTTGCTTGCTCCAGAGAATTTTGAGATAATAATGTATTCATCCAATTTTGAAACTGGTACGAAATATGGAGAAAGTTTCAAATCCGAATTGGCATCCAGTCGTGTTTAAGCAATTGGAGAATAATGTTCCATGAATAAAATGGTAGAAATAAGATACAGGCGTAGAGCGATGAACGAATGAATTATTCAATTTCATCAGAGCCCAAATATTGCATGTGAGAGTCCGATTATTATTAAGTTAGAGATATTACTTTCATAAGTAATAGAAAAAAATATTATATTTCGTTGAGTATCTAAACGAGCTATTTAAACTTCTTATATGAGTTGTTGTTTTGTACCAACCATATCTTACGATTATTCTGTAATAATATCATGTGCAGGCTCAGTCTGATATAAAAAGTGCGGTAAAATTTTCTCCAGTTTTTTGTGCTTCAAATGAATACATTAAAGTCCGATAAGAATTATAAAACTGACTGTAAACCGCTCAAATTTATATGGGATGCCAACCGTTATTTACAAAACGACCTAAAGATTGCAACACTGATCAAGCGATCTTCAAAACGCCATTTTATCATTTTAAAGATGGCGACTCCACTATCTTGCACCATTGAAGAGCACTGGTTTCTTGCCCTCTGGAAGCCTGAAACATAACAAAGTTTTGGCAAATGAAACTTCAAGATCCCTATGCATGCTTACCACACCAGCAAGTTTGCGGATTGAGGAGAAAATTCAACAATGGTGTCACTTCGCAGGCATGTAGTTGAGAAAGATCTTCGCAGTGGTTCATAAGTCACTGCACGTGCATTCCACATATTA
Source organism: Lepisma saccharinum (assembly GCF_977018435.1). NCBI lineage: Eukaryota > Metazoa > Arthropoda > Insecta > Zygentoma > Lepismatidae > Lepisma > Lepisma saccharinum. The sequence continues at coordinate 69,811,712 of NC_139237.1, forward strand.
TTCTTCTTGAGATACACAGGCACTAACTCTCAGCAATGAGCCTGTGCCAAAATGGAGCAAACTTGTGCAACCGCACGTGTAGAAATCTATGAACGTCTAAAGAAACAAAAACAAATCAAGGTCTTCATTTGACCCTCCTTGTATATGCTTTATTAGTGGAATCTTTAAATTATGCTAAAATGGAGCAAACTTGTATAACCCTGCGTGTAAAAATCTTCTATATATATAAAAAATGGATGTATGTGTGTGTATATATGTATGTATGTTTTGTTCCGGGATAACTCTCAAACGCCTGGAGCAATTTCAACCAAACTTGGTACACACATGACTTACAATCTGGAAAGAAATATGTGGGGGTAAAACACCCCTGGCACCCATAGGGGTGGAGGTGGGAAGGGGTGACACGTAAAAATAATCGAAAACGACCGATATTAGTGTGTAATCCATAGTTTTCGGGGTCGCTAAGATGAATAGCTACACTCCCAATGCCGTTCAATTGATTTATTCTTGCTCCTGGAGGTGAAACTAAAAATGTTGTTTATAATCAAGTTTCGAGTTAAATTAATATTATAGTGAATTTCTAAAGATTTTACTTTATAATTTGTATACTGTACTTATACTTTTAAATACCTGTAAATACAATTAGTTACATTTTACACTATAGTTACAATTCATTATTTTTCTGTCTAATAGAAGATTGGGATAAATAAATACCGGGTAACCGTAGGTCCAGTACCGATTAGCCTTACTGTGCACAAACTCAAACTCAAACTAGTCTACTATAAAGATACCAAAATAAGTTAAGGTTTTTATTTGACCCTACCTCGCATATGCTTTAGTATTTTTTGTAATAAATACCTTAAAGATAAGGAGGAAAATGTATACCCATGCACATTTTACGCTTGAAGTGTAGAATTTTTAACGTGAAAACCTTGAATTATGCTTGAATTTTGTCTACAATCTGTCCCGGTTATATCTGGAGACTGCGTGTACTGCTTAGCTCTGCCCACTTGATTTCCCCCCTTCTCTGACGCTATGCGCGGCCTTGGTTTAGAGATAAGCGAGACAGAGTGTAGGGGCTAGTAACCATCCGACTGTACAAAAGAACCACATCTGGCTCCAAGATAGCCCGGTTGGCAACCCTGCTGCCCGAGTTAATCGTAAGAATGGAGGTTTCAGTGTAAGTTATGGCGCGTAATGGAGAAAGCAATTAGACGGCGGCGTCCTGCGCTGGGCTTTAATTAAGAAACCCTATCGTGGGTCATCCAGCAGAGTAAACAGGGTGAGCGCGACGGAGGAACGTTCAGGGGCGGACCAGGCAATTGATGTTGAAACGTCGCCTTATTGAATTACCGGAGTTTCCGGGTCCCGCCGGAAATTGCGAAAGAAAACCCGCGGGGTGTTAAAAGAGGTTTGGGGCTGATTTGTCTAGAATTGCAATCACTTGTCTCCTATTTCGGCTTTTCGAGGTGGTAGCGGTTTTGCGTTGCGTTGATTTGTTTTAGGTTCGTAAGCTTGTCGGTTCCTTGGGTTGTTTTTTTTTTTATGTTGCGTTGCGACTTCGGTTTCCAAAGCTTTATTTCTTGGTGTTCTCTCTCACCATTTACGGCTCGACCAAGAGAGAGAAACCCTTTGGCTTTGTATGTGAATGTTCAACTCTTAGTGAGCTTGGAGATGCAATCAGCTGCTTACCTTGCAATCCTGCCCCTGCGTTGCCGAAATCTGCAGCGTTCTTGAACGTCGTTGTCGTCTTTATTCAATGCAAGTTATTGATTGATTGATTTGGTGTTTTAAATCAACTTTATGCACAGTAAGGCTAATCGGGACTGGACCTACAGTTTAAAGTGGAATTCGAATCACTTGTGCCTCCACCGGGTATCGAACCCGGGACCCCTTGATTACAAGATGACGCTACCACTGCGCCACCGAGAAGACCCCCAATGCAAGTTAGTTTGTTTGTTTCTAAGTCCACTTTATGCACAGAAAGGCCAATCGGGACTGGACCTACAGTTTCAAGTGTCTTCAGTGCCAAGTGTTTGTATCATCATGAAAGGGGAAAACCGTTCACAGCTAGAAATAGACGTAATTTTTAACGTTATTGAAGTTTTTGACAGCAAAGCAAGGGAGCCTCCTCCTCAATGGTATAGCAGTAACGTCGTCGCCTTGTATTCAAGGGTTTCCGGGTTCGATACCCGGTGGAGGCACATAATGGTTCGGATCTCTTCAAACAGTAGGTTCAGTCGTGATTAGTCTTTCCGTGCATAAAGTGAACTTTGAAACGAACTCAACAACAACAAGGCAATGGAGGGAAGCTATACATATGACAACAGGGGGACACTTGGGCACAAACGAAGGGGAAGCGAGAGGAGTAAACAAATGACTGTCGACTTTACTTCACCAGTTTGCCGGGGGTTTTCTCATCTTGGTTGAGCTGTGCCTTCGCTTACGACCAGTGTTCCGTCGGCTTCCGTCCTAATAAGGGCTACGAAGCGTTAGGTTACAACCTGGATGGGTTGTAACCTAACCTACAGGCACAACACCGATCACTTCAGAGGATTATGCTGACTGTGAGTCTAGACGCGAGAGCCTCATTAGTCTGCAAAATAGAGTCCTGTGTGTACTACGTGGAAGAGAGGTTTGCATTTGAGTGTCCTCTAAAAGCTTCATCTTGTATCAGCATCTGTACCAACATCAAAACAAGCAAAGCACAATATGGCATACTTTGTTAACGATTCTCAAAACTGTGTTTCCAATTGTCAACATTTGGAGATATGTTAATTGAATAGGTACAGAAAGAGAGCCTTGATTAGAAATTCGTTTTTAATCTTACCATTGATTATACAGGGTGTCCAGAGTGGGATTGACAGTTTTTAAAAGTGTGCTATTTTAATATGGTAAGGAGTAGCTAGAAACAAGAAAAATATCCATTTTGAAGTCAAACGCACCAAGTTTTATTGGAAACAGTTACAACTCAATATAGCTCCACATGAGCTCCGTTTGTTGCACGGAGAATGTCCAGCCTGTATTCAATCTCCCTCCACGTGTTCTGTAGCATCTGAGGGGTTACAGAAACAAGAGCATTCCGAATACGGTCCTGCACTTCTTGTAGATCCTCTATCTTTTTGGCCAGAATACACCATGTCTTTGATGTACCCCCAAAGAAAGATGTCGAGAGGGGTAACATCAATCTTCTGCAGAATGTCAGTGGCAAATGAATGTTTTTTCGGCTTGTCATATGGCTTAATTTCGTGCAACAACTGCAACCTTGTATGCGTACAAACATAACCCTTTGTGCACGACTTCATGAAGAGTGGACCTTGGAATTCCTAGCAACATGCTCGCCTTCAGTATTGACTTCCGTGGGCTATGTGTGCTTTTTCCTGTACCGACGCAATTTTTGTTTGAGCGACACAAGCGCTCCCAACTTTAGTTGTACATGTATGAAAATGTGCTCAACCAAACTCACAAATGCCGGCCTCCGTGGCGGAGTGGTTAGCATATCGCACTACAACGCCAGGGGTCTCGGGTTCGAATCCCGGCCTGGGCATGGGTGTTTGCGAGTGTCCGTTCCTCAATTTCATCATATCATCACCCATCTCCATCTTCCGATTAGCCAAAAGTGGCAGAAAAGCGAAGTAAAATAGATTAATCAAATCAACCAAACTCACAAATATAGATACTATTGTTTTTCCAATGCTTTGTTAACAAAACGCTCTTTTTGTTTAAGTGTAATAACTATTTAAAAACTATCGGTTGCAATCCAGACACCCTGTTGTGCAAGAAAAAAAGAAGAAGAAGAAAGAGAGCTAAATCATGTTCAGTATGTGGTGTCTGGATGTTAAAGACAGAAATATGGAATAAAAACCTGCAAAATACCGAAAAGTGACCTGCAACCCCCAAAAAGGTCATGAAATGCAATATAAGGATACTGTTTTCAGGTTCTGTCTGAAAGGAGACAGCTTTTAGTTTCGTGTCCAAGGTTCGGAAAAAGTACTCATTTTCCAACCGCTGGTTGTGCAAATTCGCTTCACTCTCTCAGCGGCTGTAGTCTCGTTTACGATACAATGAAAAAAAAGTTGATCAACCCAGAAAACGGAAATTTAGCTGTCTCGTTCGCCGAGTCAGGCGCCTGGACGAGGCGCTAATTTTCGCAAGGACAGTCGCTCCGAGGCGATATCGGGGGCCATAAATGGGAAAGTTACGGCCGTAGTCGACGCCGCATTTTGACGTATGGGAGGGGATTCTCTCACGATAAACGATCGCAAACGCACCCTCTTGTTGCCGTCTCTGACACTCGCTGTTGTGCGTGTTTCACCGGCCTGCGTGCGCTCGTTGTGCGTCTCTGCTTGTAGACTGTGAGAATTCCTTTGCGAAGACTGGTAAAGATGCGAGCAGAATCAGGGAAATGTGGATCTTATCACTCCTGGTAGTGTTTTACGTTCATGAACCTCCAATCTGGCAGTTAAACACTGTTGGTATTTCTGCTTCCGAGGTTTATTACTAAGAGTCGCGGCGTTTCAGGCGGTAGAGCGTCTGGCTGCCACGCGGGAGACCCGGTTTCGATTCCAGGCCTGGGTAACTCGTTGTAATTGTCGAAGAGCGCTCTCTTGTGCAAGCGCCGGAGCGTTGTAAGAATATAAGAAGAGCGAAATGGATAGAGGCTTCGTCCGCCGAGATTTTGTATACTCTATCCCGGGAATATGTGGAGCAAGAGCGCACATAACTGTAGACAAGGAAAGAAAGCGAGTGGGCGATGCGAAGCAGTGCGCGCTGCTGCTAACAGTTTGGTAGCTGCAGTTGAATTTTTCCCGTCGTGCACTCACTTCCCCTCTCATGCGTTCATTGGTCGAGCTCTGTCGTCACTACTTGCGCAGAGATTTGTTTTCGTTCGCCTTCTGCAGAGATTCCATGGATACAGTATAGTGGAAAAGTTCTGTCGTCGTATCCGTGAATAGTTCGTGCTCAGCTGCTTCCGGGCCTTGAGGTGTAATGAACAAGCAGAAATCTCTCACCGTGCAGAGCGCTCGCTGGACTCCACAAGTGCAAGCGAGTTGCCCAACACTGATTTAATCAACCTGACGGCAACTTTGACTGAGATGAATGAAATCCTACCTCAACCCCACAGGTTGCCTTTCAGCTACCACTTACAGCAGTGTGAATTCTCCGATACGGTATAGTATGGTGTGTATTTATTAATCGAGAAATGTATGGATTCTGCCTTAATCTTGTACGGAAATAGTACCAAGAATTCAATCTCTTTCTGCTTCTAGAACAGGAACGCAAAACTTCTTTATATGCAGGTGTTGTAACTGCTTGAGCAATTGGTAAGCAAGTACTAAGGCGTGTCACACAGCAAATAGTAGCGGGCTGTAGTTTGGGCGTCCCTGCTCCAGGCACGTTGCGACGAATCGGCGGAAGGAAACTAGAATTTTTGATTGAGTTGGTGTTTTTAAGTCCACTTTATACACGGTAAGGCTAATCGGGACTGGACCTACAGTTTAAAGTGGATCCAAACCACCATGTACCTTCTATGGGTATCGAACCCGGGATCCCTTGGGGACACTAGAAGAACTCTCCTATAGACTGAGACTCTAACCGTAGCTATTCCAACGCAGGCGGCGACAAACCATTCTCAAAATTTGCAACAATAATAAATAAACAATAACATCATGAAGCTTGGAGTACGTCTACAAAAAATGAAAGGCACAACATCTCTTTTCCTATCACTAAATAAATATCTTCTATTGTGAGGTTGTGTTGTATTATTATCGAAGATTGTAGACAGCTAACAAGGAAGTGACGTCATATGTATCAAATTTGATCTTTCCTGTCAGTCATATTGGAGGTAACATGTTAATTGATTCATAGATCTGACAGAAAAGACCAAATGGTTGTTTCCACTCTAAATGTTTATATTACATACCGGAATGTATTAATTAATGAATTATCAACTCATAATATCTTATCTAGTGAAACCTTCGAAAGTGGATGATATGCTTTGCTATTATTATTGCACAGATTACTATCGCTCATGCAATTCAGATTGTATTCTGTGATATTCTGCAATGAGTCCAGCAATTCAAACCACAATATAATGACCTATTATTGTCGTTAATTTGCATTATATTAAGGAACGGTTATGTTTGATCTCCCGCAAAGGGATCAAAAGGGATGCTGTACCGCTGGACCACCATATACGTACATACTCCCCCCCTCACCCGTGCATCTACTTTGATGCGTGTGTTCCAACTAATTCCTCTGCAGCAGATCCTCATGCTAGACCATCGACAGCGCATGTACGTTCGTTAAATATAGAGGATTAATCCACTTCGGTTCCCGGTCTGCAATTCCATGACAATGTCGATTGTCAATTATATCCTGCAAGGTCTTTCTAGCGCGGAAGATTATTATTTGGTTTTACGATCCCGTTCCAATTTGTGACCGCGCGAAACGGGTCCGTTTTAGATATTCAATTAATGCTCGGATTATCACATTGTATTTTTCGCATCTGCATTGATGTATCGCCAAGGTTACTGGGAATTTCTCTTCAATCCTTCCTGTTTCCGCTTAACACAAATACCTGAATATATGAGTGGTGGTAGGTCTCTGACACTTGCCACTGTCGATTTTATTTGTAAGTATATCTTTTCCGCCCATCATTCGCGGTAGATGTGCGGTGTGGCCACAATTCACGTTACTCAGAGCGCTCTAGAGCCCGTTATTGCACTGAAACTTGGTATAGAGGCTACGGATACCAAGGTGAAGCAAATGCTGATGAAAAATAGTTCAACATTTCACCACTAGGTGCAAATGTGGCGCTGAAGTAACAGCAACCAGTAATTTGAGTTTATGTCGGTACAGAAGTGCGCCCCGTCACGCCAATGACCCTTTCGAAGCGCAAGACATTGTGCTTTCCACCTGGTGGTAAATATTGGAACTATTTGTCGTCAGCATTCCCTCCACCATGGTTTCCATAACCTCTATACCAAGTTTCAGTAAATGAATATTCTAACTAACAGAAATATTTTGATGTAATACGTTTTTGCGAATGGTCTCCAGAGGGCTTTGAGTAAAGCAACTTTAATTGTTGTCACCTGGTATTTTTCCAACTTTGGTTACGGTTGGTTTAAAAATCCGCCAAATTGAATCGCTTCTGTGTGATTTCCCTCAAATGCAAATCCTCACCAGTATTCACAAATGTTAGCTCAGCTTCTTTCAGGGTAAAAAAGATCGTTTACAAGGATTCGTAGTGTCGAAACGAGGCATTTGCGGGCAAAATATTAAAGAAGATTGTACACTTTGATGTATTGTAAACTCTGTGAAAGATTGTCGGTATTGTACGGCGGCACACTGTGTGTGTTGCGCGCGAGTGGCCAGGGTGCCATAAAGTCTAGAACCAAAGAGTGAATTGATGAACAGCACGTGCTCGTCCGCCATCAGTTTCAACACTTCTTTTTTGTATTCTCTTCAAAATGTGCGGCTCCTGTACAGCCGTTAGAGTGATTATTCTTTCCCGGAGTTGATCCAGATCACAGCATCCACCTCAGTTGTGGCAAAAAAACATTGGATTGAGGCCAGGTGATCGTGCTGCCAATTGCACAGGGTCCCTTCTCACAATGCAACGTCCAGGAAATATGTCAGCCAGCCAGTCGCATACGCGCCATTGGTTCCACGCTTTATGAGAACACCCTCTATTTTTTTAAAAAAAAATCTCATCTATTCATTATGCTTCTCTCCGTATAGATTTCAATCACATTGTTTTTTCATTCTCTTTGCAGATGCATGAACCAGATAGCATGGTGGTGAATTTAAGTTAAGGTGAACGTTCTGCCCGCTGAGGAAACACAAGAAAATCGCCGGTAAGTGTGTTTTACTTATCCTAATGTAAATATACGTGTATGTAAATTCATATCCATCACAGTGTAAAAATATATTCTCTGCATACCACCTTGGATATGTTTTAGTATATTTTTTGTGTAAAAGTCACCAAAGCATTCAAATCATATGCTTAAAATGTGTTCCAAACTTGAAGATGTTCTACTGTGCTAAAAAGTAATTCCCTGTACATTTTTTACATAGTTTTCAAACACAATTACTCTTGATACACCTACAGAACACATCTGGAGTAGTTTGTTTAGTGTGTGATCACAGCATTATTTATTGTTTTACATCGTAAATAGAGACAAGGAGTATAAGGGGTAGCCCTTTCCGAAGACACCCCTGAACTGCATTTTGCAGGCTGAGGCTCTGACGTCTCGACTCAGTGTAATCGTCTGTGGGACCCGTGTCCATGCGTGTTTCTGATTGTCCCTTCACCAATTTCATCTTATCACCTTTCATCTTCATCTTCGTGATTAGTCAAAAGTGGCAGAAAATGTCAATCATGAATGACACGCCCACACACGATACGCAGTTTTTAATGTCTGTGGTGGAAGCGGGTAAAAGAGAAAGGCAAGTGATCGAGTTTGTAGACTATGCTTGTGCAGCAAAATTGACCGGTTTGCTTCGCTTTTGAGTAAATGCTTTCCAATCGCAACCAGAGTCCTCCCGACATATACAGTGTATCCGTAAAGTCGCGCAATCGAGATTTTGAACGTACGTAACTTTTGTACAAAGAAAAAATAGAGGCATGAAGCTTAAAATGGGCAGGTTTCATGCTCTTCCCTCCCTCCAACCGTACGAGTTTTCGTTTCTTTCTTTTTTGTTATTTCGCGGTTCGTAAGCAGAATCGAGGATCAATGTATCTGAAAAAAAAAAAAAAAAAGGTAAAGTGTTCCCCTGTGCATAGCACCACGCCATGAAGGCGTATAGGGGGTGTGGGGGTAACGCCCCACACTTTCTTGATCCGGTCGTGAGTGGGGGTGATGTGATCAGCATCACGCCCCTGACCGCCTTTACCCCCCAGGGTTTCCCCCAGGTACCCATGTTATTCGACGCTGGGTGGGCGCCGGGGCCGCTTGCTGATCAATATTTTTTCAGTTGTTTTGTGCGGAAGAAATCTTCATTCCGCAAATCCCATGCTGAGTTTCCGTATTATTTAGTTATTATCATGGAACGGATTTATATGTAGTAAAAATATGCTAAATATGTAAATACATATTTAGTTATTTACACCAAAATATGGACTTAAAAATTGTAAAATTTACCTTTTTAATAATATAAGACATTACACGAGCTACATAAATTACAGTACGCTTACATTGACATTAATTGTAAAACAACACAAAATATGTTTTCATTTTTCTTTTCCCAAAACAATGAATAATAAAATTTTGTTGTAAGTGTTCGAACTTGAATCTGCTTCTTTTGTCTCTTAAGATGGATTTATATTGACTAAAACTGCGTTCAATATCGCAAGAAGTAATGGGAGGGTATTTCAAATTTGTCAGTTATTCGCAAGAAATTCACCCAACTTTTTCGGTCACACGGGGACATGTAGTTATTGCACGAATATAGAGTATATTTTGAGAAATGTTCTGAAATGTGGAAATAATATGTAAATATAACTAAAATATGAGCCAAAACCTAATATATATACAATTATGGAAAATAAAAATTGAATTTTTCGAGTTTACATGCCATGATGCACAAAGATAATACAAAATATAACTGATATCAGCTTCATACGTAAATATGTATTTACATATTAATGCGTTCCCTGGTTATTACTGAATATATACAATTACGTAACACTTCGTTGATAAGCTCGAAGTAACTTTGTCGAATTCTGCACTCCGATGAATTGATATATTCTGAGGAATTGAAAGCAGAAATCTGACGATAGGATGTATAGCATAATTTCGTCGAGCAGGTCAGTATTGAAAAATAAATTCATTACAATTCTTTGCGCTATTATTAGAGGCACATATTTTTGGTAAATAAAGAAGCAAAATTTCGGTACAAAAACTGAGTCAATTTCAGGTTCAAAAGCGGTAAATAAAATAAAATATCGGTGTTAGAGCGGTGAAAAATTGGATGAAAAGTGGTATATAAAAAGACATTTTGGTTTTAAAATTGTGAATATAATCCTAAATTTGATTTAAAAACTGCACTTATTCCAGTGAATTAACATTTCACTTCTAATAGCACATTTATGTAGTTATCAGAGTATTAAGTTTATTTCTGTGTAACGGAGTCCATTTTTGCTTCTCCAATATTAACAGCAGAATTAATCCATTTTCCGGGAATTGCATAACTCTCAGGATAATTAAGACCTCGGAAGGTGTCGCAGCGGTGAATAAACCCTAAATTTCGTGTTTAATAGTTAATTTCGCTTTTTGCAGTTCATTTCGCATTATTTCGTGACAAGACATGGTCACAAAATGCATCTCACACCTTTCAAAAACATGAAAAATTAACACTACAATGTGTTTTTTCACATTTCGTTTTTTCGTCAAAAACGAAATATGCATGCCCCTAGCTATTATTAATGATAAAACTAAAATACGTCCACTCGGATAGCTCCCGATATATAACTGTGGACGGCAGTAAATATACGTGGTGAGACTTGAATGTAGATGTGCTCTGACAATCTAAATGAAAAAATAACATGCGTGAACTTATTGTGATGAAATCACAGAGTAAAGATATGCTGATGAAATCATGTGAAAAGTACGACTAATATATACGTGTTGGAACTGCACAGAAATGAGACAAATATTTTTGCTGAAGTACTACAATATGAGAAAAGTTTTGAAATCCAGTGAAAACTGAGATAAATAGTCTCGACATGCGTGGTAAGCACACGTTGAAGCGTGACAAATGATTTAATAAAAAGAATCGTTAAGTCCACGTTGGCAAATATCGGTGCAGAGTAACTGTTCTGTCCGAATTTCCAAATCGCATCAAATGTGGTGCGGGGAGGGGGAAATAATGTGGCTGGGTGCTGTATCATGTAATGGGGCCTTAAAAAATGCATTATCCTTGGGAGCGGGTGCACATTAATTCCTGGATGAAAAGCAGATTTCCGGCACCAGTGCTGCGAGCTGTATTTCAGAAAGAAAGAAGGAAAAAAACACATAAAAGCAGCGGTATTAATTTTTCGGAACGTGTTGAAAAATCCAACGAACTGTTTAATGCATCGTAGAATTAGGACTAAGCGCTTTTTTCCCCTCCCTTCCGTAAAACCGCGAAGCTGGGATTGAATAGGTTGTATTCAGTAAAAATTGAGCGCGTCGCGACCGCACTTAGGTGAATTACTCCCTATTACTCTTTGGTGTTCGGCGAAATGTGTGGCTTGGCTTGGGGCCAATGCCCGCTGCTGTCGGACGAATCTCGTCCGGCGAAACCGGCCGTGCGTTTCGCATCGGAAACAGAGTTTGCAGGTTTTTTTTTCCGGCGACGAAAGGCTGGAAAGACGCGGTTGGGGCAATTAACTGGTACTCGACGGTTAAGTGCGGATTTCTGTCCGCTGTCGTCGGGAAAGGAAATGTGTGGCTGGGAAAAGTTGGTCGATTTCGGTTTCCTCATGCAACCACGGCTTCAAGCCGCGTCCCTCTGTACTTGACATCACGGGAATGAAACTAAGAAACTGCGGGAATTATTAAAGTAGCTGAACGTACTTGCTGTAGCCTACTCAGAATGTGCAAATAGTAACGCCTCGAAACCTAACAGAAATAACGTGCACATGGCGTGAATACGTCTGGCCGATGTGCGTTGTATGTTTTAGCAGCCCGGTTGGCTGGCGAATGCACGTTTAACCCGCCCGCCCGGTTGGCTGGCGAATGCACGTTTAACCCGGCCGCCCGGTTGGCTGGCGAATGCACGTTTAACCCGGCCGCCCGGTTGGCTGGCGAATGCACGTTTTACCCGCCCGGTTGGTTGGTGGATGTGTTTTTCCCGCCTGGTTGGCTAATGAATGTGTGTTTTACCCGTCACGTACCCACAGTAACCTTCTCACACATCTAAAGGCAAACTTTCTACTAAATTTGTTGCTTGTCAGCAGTGAAACCTGTGGCGCGTTCCGAAAGTCGCACGAGTAGGCGAGTTATGTCATTCTTAAAGTCGCTTTTTGCGCAACTCCATTTTCATACGATTGATTGATTGAGTTGATGTTTTAAGTCCACTTTATGCACAGTAAGGCTAATCGGGACTGTACCTACACTTGAAAGTATGATTTGGACCACTAAGTGTCTCCATCGGGTATCGAACCCGGGACCCCTTGATTACGCGACGACGCTACTACAGCGCCATCGGAGAGGCCCCCGTTCTCATGCGAAACCCACCGACTGGGAAGCTGTTTTTTTCTTTCTTGAAAATCCATCTCCTGTTTGCAGTCAATACACGTCCATGGTTGGTTTAATCTGCACTGCGTCCTAGCGAAGGGAACACGTATACATACAATTATGTTGTACATACTTGTATGTTATCTAGTAATGATTTGCTGCACCTGGTGTTGTTATTAATTGTGTTAATTAACTAGAATTAGTTATGGTTATCCTTTATTTTCCTTTGGCTGATAATTCGTGAGATACTTACGGCCGACATGCGAATGTACATCTCTAGAAATTTAGTAGTACTTTGTCATTTATACAGCATAATATCACTACTTATTTTCATGCTTTGTAAATTCTGCCAGAAAGAAATACCTCTAAGGAAAGATAAGACCAATTGCAGGAAATTGTAGAGAATGCGGCTTAGGAGCATTCGAATGATATCGGTCAGATGTGTACTGAAGCAAAACGCACAGAAGGAAATGCGTCAGATTTAGTTTATGCACTTCAAATTAATTAATTGATACAGCTGAGTATGCCATCGTTAATTTCTTCATTCATTGTTGATTGAATCTTCTGCTCCGATGCATTTTTTTGTGCTTTAACAAAACTTTAATGCTTTTCCTACCGATTCATTGCATCATTAGTTCATGTGATCGCTTTACTTCCCATGCATCGTTGTGTTATTCTTTTTTATTAATTTCTAATTATTCTAAATATTTGGAAAAGTTAATTTCGAACATCAAATTGAAAATTACTAACATTTACGGCATTATGGTGTATTGCTGCATTCGAAAGAATGAAACATGAGGATAGACTATATTTTAACAATTCAAAATCAATTACTACAGGTTGTTGTTTTGAGAATGAATGATGCTTAGATGGAATTAGCGAATGGTTGATTGATTTTGATTGATTCATTTGGTGTTTTAAGTTCACTTTATGCACAATAAGGCTAATCGGGGCTGGGCCTACAGTTTAAAGTGGGATCCAAACCACTATGTATCTTCACCGGATATCGAACCCGGGGCCCCTTTATACAAGGCGACGACGCTACCACTGCACCATCGAGAGGCACTGAATTGAATTGGCGAATGGACATTGAAGAAGAACCTCCACGTCCTGCCCGAGATTCTAAAATGGAACTTCTGAATCGATTTCGAAAGTCGACCACTTAACTAAACTGAAGATGTATTGCAGTGAGTTAGGTAATATAATATAATCTTACTTAGAGAATATGTTAGAAAGCATACTGCAAGTATGTAACCTACTAACATCAATATGTTTGAAAGTGAATCAACACCATCTTAGAGGAAAATAGTGCACTGTTGTCACCTGAAGTTAAGCAAAGACACAATACGTTTTTTTACAATTCATTAGTAACGATGAAAAGCTACGATTTGGGAAATTGACTTTGGGACGGGACTTCGTGTAGTGGTAGGGTACTCCATGGGTATTGATATGATTAGGTGCTAGTGCGCACTATCTAGCCATTTCCGAGAAAAAGCGCTTGAAAGATTCGAAGTTTTTCAGTAGCACCTCATGTGCATAATACTATACGAAGTCTAATCCCAAACTCAATTTCCCCAGCCGTAACCTCTCCTTACGAGATTTATAGTTCTTATTTGGCAAGGCAGGATATTTAGTAATCATATGGTAATATCCTTTTTCTCCAAGCAGAAGATTCTAATGCATACTGGTTTCTAGGTAATTCATTTGGTTGTATATTTCTTTTATTAGGCTTTGATGTTAGTCTTTCTTATTCATATTATTACTTTTTATGTTGTGTTAGTATTTTGTTGTTTCTGTTTATTAACAGTTTTAACTGAATATCCTGCATCTGTTTTTAGTATCTCTGGTATCTTGTAATTGTATACTATGTGTCCGCATTGCACAACTGATGTAATAATAACTGATGTTGTCAGCAGTATAACTTCCTTTCATAAATAAAATAAGTAATATTTATAAAAGATCAGATTGGATATTCAACATTTGATGCTTTTAGAAATATGCTTGAGGCTAGAGAAAATATATATACGCTTGCGTTTCTCTGTGTACGTGAGGCAATAAGTGTTGCCAGTTCAAGAGGTTTGCCGACCGGGGTAGCCTCTGCTTTGCAAGGCCCGAAACATATTGCTAAGTGCGTTCATATCGACTGGCATTTATTTGATCAGCTGTTTGCTCAGGATGCTGCACTTTCGTCAATTTGCATCACCGAGGAGAACAAGTTTATCATTCGATTGGTAAGCAAATATAGTACCTATCTCTCTCACGGCGCGGAATTATTGACTCAATTATTGTTGCTATGGATACGAACCACACGTAAAAGGGGTCTCTGAATGCGAGCAGGGAAAAAATAATAACTAGAAAAAAAAACAACAGGGAAGTCTCTTTCCTTATTTAGTTGACACTTGACACGCTTGTCTGTTTTTTTTAAAGTACTAGTTAGTAAAGCTGATATGATACGAGTGTGACAGTTCAGCCGCTACAAATAAATGAGTGCCACTCGTGTAGCGAAAACAAAAGTAAAACTTTCACGATTGTTGGATGAAAATCAGTAACTAAATAATGAATGCTGAAAATTGTTATGTCACATTTGCGTTGACGTTATTAAGTTAGGGGGGACTGACTCTCTCTGAAGGCCCTCAGATGTCAACCCCTCGTCCACGTAGAACAAATTGGTATGCATTTTTCATGCTCTCTTGTCTGAACCCACAGAATGTATAATCCTCTCCTGCTTCTCGATGGCATAGTGGTAACGTCATATCCGTGTAATCAAGAGGTCGTGGGTTCGATACCTGGTACAGATACGTGATGGTTCGTATCCTACTTTAAACTGTATGCAAACTGTAACATCTCTGTACACAAACTGTACCTAAAACAAGCAAATACAACCCTCTGTGTTGTCCTTATGTGTTTTGTGAATCTCCCTTCAACAATTTCATCTTATCTCCATTCATCCACATCGTCGCGAAAGTGCAAGAAGAACGACGTAAAATATCCACCAATGAAAATATGATTAAATTAACATACGGCTTTATGTAATTCGGATGTGTCTTTTCTCAAGAGATATGTACAGAATGGGACGCAATACAAGTTACAACAAATTGTCATTATAAACAATTAAGTACTAGACACTTAAATTTTGAGTGGGTCAGGTGTGCTTACCAGTACTTCGGACACTTCGTGACGTCATACATTTTAAAGATGGTGCTTGTGCTACAAGCTTTTTATTTTAATTCCGCTTTGTGCAATGATAGGTTAATCGGGACTGGACCTATTGTTAAAGTGGGATCCGAACCTCCATATGCCTCCACCTTGTATCGAAACTGGAATCTTGATTACAAGGCAACGACATGGAAACTATGCCATCGGGGAGGCCCAACCTTTGCGTGTGAGAAGTCCAACAGGACAGGCAATCAACATATGTGCTGTGCATCTTAGGCTATAGTGTAGTGAAGCCTCATCTTTAAAATGACACTTTCGTTTTAAAGCTACGCACTGTTCTTCCCATTAACATGAATGTACCCAGACTTTATTTTCCAGAGAGAAAACTATTTTTTACAGAGGCAAAACTATTTTTCCCAAAGGGAAAACTATTTTTTTCCAGAGGGAAAACTATTTTTTTCCAGAGGGAAAACTATTTTTTTCCAGAGGGAAAACTATTTTTTTCCACAGGGAAAACTATTTTTTCCAGAGGGAAAACTATTTTTTTCCACAGGGAAAACTATTTTTCCAGAGGGAAAACTATTTTTTTTCAGACGAAAAACGATTTTTTTTCCAGAGGGAAAACTATTTTTTTTCCAGAGGGAAAACTATTTTTTTTCCAGAGGGAAAACGATTTTTTTCCAGAGGGAAGACGATTTTTTTTCCAGAGGGAAGACGATTTTTTTTTCCAGAGGGAAGACGATTTTTTTTTCCAGAGGGAAGACGATTTTTTTTTCCAGAGGGAAGACGATTTTTTTTTCAGAGGGAAGACGATTTTTTTTAAGTGTGTGTAAAAACTTTTTCCAGGGGGGAAACATTACTTTTCCAGGCAGGGCTAGGGAAAATGGGATAACGTTAATTTTACTATCCACCTAAAAAGAGCACAATGAAGAACCATGGCCTTGAGGACGTCTTGTAAATATCAATTGACATCTTAGGTAAAGTCGAGCTGGAGACAGTCTATAATATTTTATCGGACTTTACGATTTTCATTTGACTCACCCTCGTATAAACGGAAAATGAGAAAAAGTTCTTTCACCTCTTGCTCCACCCAAATATCAGCCTGGCATAAACTCTTCCTTGAGCATCGTGGAAGGTTTCCCCATCGACCGACTGACGTAGAGGAATCTCAGTGGACTACTAATCCGAAGGGTAGCGTTAACTCTCTCCGGATGTGTTTTCAGGCAGTCGATTAACCCCTGGGGAATATTCGCAGCTGTGTTCCCGCAGGCTCATTCGTAAGCAAACATTTTAAGTAAATATAAAGGTTAATTGAATAATAATGCGTGGTTTAGAGTTTCTCATGATTACTTTTAATTCGGTAAGTTAATTTAGTCGCGAACTGGTTCTCCCCTAAGATTAATACGCTGTAAAGTAGACGGAATAGTCAGGGCTGCCGACAGCTAATGTTTTTCTTGAATCTTGACTTTTCTGGAGCTAACCGAGAAGAATGAAAGAGGAGAACCCCTGAGGACGCCCAAACTCCACCCGCATGCATTCAGGGATATACGCTCATACTCAGGAAACTCTGGAGTAAGGCCGCGCATAACTGTAAAGAAGGGGAGAACGCGAGTGGGCGGTGCGAGGCAGTGCGGCTGGTGCAAACGGCTGGAATACCCTGTCCCAGTTATCTCTGGAACAAGACCGCGCATAGCGGCAGAGAAGGGGAGGAAATCGAGTGGACAGAGCGAATAAGTACATGCTGCTGTAAAGGCTGGTAACAGCAGTCGCTTTTCCCCCCTCCATGCAATCCCGTTCCTCTCACCGGTTCATTGATGGAGCCGTCTCGCATCATTACTTGCGCAGAGACTTTTGTTTTCGTTCGTCTGCTCCAGAGATAGATGGGACACAGTGTAGTTGCAGTGTCGACATGGGCGGAGTTTGAGCTTTTGGTTTGGGGGGCAGGCTCTGGGAGAAGCATATGCTGTTTCTGAGGGTTGTTGAATATCTCCTAGCTTATAAGGGGTCCGAAGACCTTCAACCGGAAATTAAAGAAACAACAACTTAAAAACACTGAGTTCTAGGCCTTTTAGATTTGAAAGTGTTAAATTTCCTCGCTTAAGTAAACAAATATTAATTAGTATATTGGTTGTCAGTTTTAAAAGACGCAAAACAGTACGATTATTGCATTTTGCATTTCATTAAATTTTTATTGATACTATACTCCTATTACTGTAAAAAGTTACGGTACAATAGCAAGCTTCAGAAATTTTAGAAAAATTAAATTGAAAAGTTCTTTGGATGCCTCAGCAGCAACTGTTGACTGAACACAAAGTTATTTTACGTTTTTCTTTCTTCAAACTATACACATCAATCAAATCGTCTAAGACCCGCTATTGCGGCGCAATTACCGCACATGCCATCATGCCAAAAGTCAAGATTTGCGGTATGACTTCATAACAAAAATGTTGTAACTGAACTTAATCATATGTTATTTTGTTAGTCTTTTTTATGTTGGGGGCCAGCCCCCACCCTGGCCCCTCCAGAACTCCGCCTATGCCTACATACCACACCTTTCCCTCTGACGTGTTCATTGGTGGAGCCCTCGGGAGTCACTTTTTGCGCAGATACTCGTTTTCGTTCGCTAGCTCCACAGATTCCTGGGACAGAATATAGTGCCTTGGGGATCTGGTTAACGTATCATGGATATAGTGGACCAAGACTCATTCGCGATTAGCCAAAAGTGGCAGAAAAGCGAAGTAAAGTAAACCAAATCAATCGTTTTCAAGTGACATGTGTGTCACTTGTACGTGTCACTTTGGTCTGAAAGCTCCCGTGTAATTAAAGTGGCAGAGTGGTTACGTGACCAACCAAGAAACTTGGACGTAACTTCCGTGGGAACGTAGGTGGTTGTCTTTATGGTCTCGACTGCCTCTCAAACCACTTCCTTCTCCCTTTTATTCCATCTTCACTCAGCAACTCACTCGGCAGGTAATAGCAATCCAAGCAAAGCACCTTGTGACGTTCTCGAAATGAGGTCGGTTCCTTGCACACAAATCTCGTCGATTACCAGCTTCTATCGATCTTCCATTCCGAGTTGGGGAAGAAAATCCATCTTGAGAACTTTCAAGATCCAAGACACGGCTCAATATATAGAATATGTTTCCAGAATATCAATAGGTGACACGTCCCGCTTGTCACCCTACTTCTGACAGTCCAACTAGTTGCTGTCCCGATCCATTTCTGGTGAAAGGATACAACGAAACTTTTTACCACTCTGTTGAATATGTTTATTCCAATGTAGTTCGGTTCAGTTATACTGTAGTATATTGTAATGAACATATTCAACAGGATGGTAAAACTTTAGTTTGATTGTTCCACAAAAATAGATAGAGCTTTTATAAACACCCTGTATATGGCAGTGCACTGAGTGGTCAACTCGCGACCTCGCTTCCAAACGTTCTCGACGTGGTCCTGGGGTTCCTTTACAAGTGCCCCTTCATCATTTTAATCCACTCATCATTCATCCTCAGTCGTCGCGATTCGGGAAAAGTTGAAGAAGAGCGACGCTAAATAAGGAAATCAGATTGAGTGTGTGTGCTATGACGTAAGCGTGATACCTCTTTAATCCACTTGTGTAAACACATAGGAAGGAAGGATCCCATTAAAGACGTTCGAGATGGAATTTCAGCTTTTTCCCTTCCTTTCCAAAGACCTTTGCCCCTCACCCAAGCTCAAGTACACAGCTTCATCGACCTAAACCGTCAGTCTTAAATTGCTTTGACACGCTTTGGACAAAATGACAAGCGAGCTAACAAGATGTTTTCCATGTGAAAAGACTCTATCTACTGCATCGATCGGGTTTGAAACGGTCTTAATATCTTGGAACGCTTGTTATAGCCGCTTACGCACGATCAATTAACATCGGAGAGAGTTCTCGTTCGTAAGGACAAGAGCGAAATATCTCTTCAATCTCGCATTGCACGAAATCGCCTGTTGGACGAATTCAAGATGTTATTAAGGAAGGAGGTGAAGTGCACTTAAAATCTATGTGACCTGTTGTCACCCCTAAATTTACAAGTAGGATTTCAACCAACGTTCATGTTTTACGGAGAATAAGGAAGTTTTCAGATCAAGCGATAAGCGACAGTAGCTGTTTCCTATCCTTTGTTCTCAGGTGTTCGCGTGTGTCGCAGGTATTTTAAACGTGTGTGCGTTTCAAAGTAATGGAAGCGGGAATATGTCACGTTCTTTTATTGTTAATAATAAGAACAACGCAGAAAATTAATGAAAAAAGAAATTTATCAGGTAATATACACTATATAGCCAAAAGTCACCGTACACCCAGTGCTCCAAAGACACCAGACAGGTAACTAAGATGATGCCAGACCTCCCTTCGCTATTATTACAGGATTTACTCTTCGTGGCAGGCTTTCCACTAAATTCTCGTATATTGCTGGTGAATTATTTTCCCATTCGTCCTGTAGTCTCGTGAATAGTTCGTGGGTAGTTTTCGGTCGACTCTCCAGTTCATCCCAAAGATATTCTATGGGGTTCCAGTCGGGGCTTTGAGCAGGCCAGCTAAGCACATCCACCTGCTTGTCCTCAAACCACGATGCAATGGACCCTGCTTCATGGACAGGGGCATTATCGTGGTGATAGAGAAAAGGGCCCATTCCAAACTGTTGCCAGTGTTGGCAGCACGCTATTGTCTAAAATGTCCTCATAAACACCACTGATAATGTTGCCATTCACGGTACTGCATGCACAGTGAATGCTTTTCTAGAGCCTGGATGGGGTCCGTGTCGCTTGTGTGAAAGCTTGCTTAGGTACATCCAGCGGTCGCCTGACGGTGATACGTAAGCACCAATAAGAGGATAGTACGCTGGTTCTTGGGACGCTGTGAATAAAACTAACAATTTTTTGCAGAGAAGGTGGACAAAAAAGTCTCACTTCTCCGACAACTGCTTATATCCCGCCTTTGAATGCGCGACGTCACAAATCAAGACGTTAAGAATGGTTAGTTTTTTTCCATTATTATTTTCTCTACTTTTTTGTAGGGATTTAATTTCGAAAAATGCCAGCGACAGGAGTGATACTTTTCATGATATCTTTCAACATTCCATAGCCGAAATACCATTCATTCTAGAAGTCAATTTGAAGAATACCTTTCCTGCAGTTGACGAAACTGAGTTTTATTAGCAATGGTTTCTTTTTTCATTCCCCAAACATTAGTTCACACATTTGATCTTTACATGTCTACATGTTGCAAATCGTAGCGCTATGTTACTCTTTTCAGCTACCAAGCCTTCTTTGGAAAGATTGTTTGATTAATCTTGTTTATTTCACATCGGTGTTCTACAAATTTTGTGTAATCGCGACGATGTGGATGAATGGTGATGAAATGGGCATTCACAAGCACATTTGGACGACACGAGGCCCGCAGAGGTTTATCCCATCTGCGGGTTTAGGCGCCACAGCCTCGGCAGCTTGCAAAAATGCAGCCCAAGGTACAGCTACTGCATAGAAGCCCTTCTTTGGAAAGAATTATCGTTACCGAAAAATCCTAATCTTATCAAATAATGGTGCAAACGAACGCGACTACTTACTTTCTCTTCTCGACGAACAAACTGAAGCCGCTTCGGTGGCCACGCTCGTTGCCGGTCGACTTATGATCTCTCAATTGAAGTTTCCTGGTTCGAGTCCTGGTCTGGCATTGAATGTTACGTTGTGTGATAACTAGGTAACTCTCCAGCCTTCTTAAATCCGAAGATTTATGGCTGCAGCAACACAAGCCTTCCATCTGTCGCTTTCTTGGGCAAGATTAATTCAATGGTTTCCATCCTTACCAATTTTATTTTAGTCCATTTCAATGTTATCCCTCCATCTTCGTCTTGGCCTTTCTACCGGTTCTCTTACCATCAGGTTTCCCAACAAGAATATTTCTTTCCTTTTCCATTCGTGCCACATGGCCTACCCATCTAAGTCTTCTTGATTTAAATATTCTAATAATATCTGGACATGAATACAAATTATGTAGTTCTAAATTACGTAACCTTCTCCACACACCTGTCTCCTCATCCCTTTTAGGTCCAAATATTTTTCTAAGGATTTTTTTCAAATACTCTTAATTCATGTTCCAAATTTATAGATTGCTTTCTTTCGTCTTTTCTTCCACTTTTGGCTAATCGCGAAGATGAGGATGAATGGTGATATGGTGATATTTATGGAAGGACAAACACATATGGACAGAACACAGGTTCCATAGAGGATTATCCTGGCTGAGAGTCCTGACGCCATAGCCTCGTTAGTCTGCAAGAGGTTGACATCTAGGTGTCTTGAGAAAGTATCACCCCTTATCCCCCAAATTGGATTCGGAATTCGAATCGGCTAATTCTCAAATCTGTACAGGGTTGTTGGAAAATTTGATAACAACAGTTTAGTTTGCTTTAGAATCAATTTTCACCGTGAAGCAAACAGAACACCACCTGCCGTTCACATGACGAACCCGCGAAACCCAATACTGTATGAATTTCCCTTATTTTTCAACCGGACACTCTTTGGGGGCGGGGCGAGAGGAAAAGTTAGGAACGGCGGGAAAAGCAAGGAGGGTCGCATCTCTAAGTCAACAAGTTCTGACGTCAAGTTCTGATTGGCCAGTGATGCCGTCGAACAATTCGAATCACGCGTCAATCCCCCCTCCTCTCGTCCCTACGTGCTTGGGGGTAGAATTTCGCGGCGTGGAAACAACCTCAAGTGGGCGCCTCGATCGCTCATTACGATGGTTTCCCGTTACAGCCGAGAAACAATAGAGGGCGCTCGTGTTCCCTTTCTCCCTGGATCTTAACGCCATAAATAGATTGATCGGGAAATCACTTTTCCTGCGCTCCGCCCTTCCACTTGGTCGAATGAGTACCCGAAATGTACGGTCACGCGCAATAAAAACTGGACACTGAAGTACTCGCTTCACAGCATGGCGTTGTGTTGCGTAACTCTACAGGGATGGTCCAACCTCAAGCTAGCTCATTGCCGTCGAGTAGACATTTCAGGATGCACGTGTCGCATTTTTTATTGTTCCCGACTGTATCACCAGTTGTGAGATATTTAAGAAATATTCAAGTTGTGCCTATTCTCTATTGAAGCACAAATCAACATCATTGTATATTTACAATATTTCGTTCACATGTGTCTTAAACTTCAAATGTGTACAGTCATCAGCAAAAGAAATGTGACGCATAGATCCTGAAATTCTCGCTTCCCTGCAAGGCGTTATGTGTGTTGCCTAACTCTACAGCGATAAGTATACAGGGTTATTAAAAAAGAAAGAGCAGATTTCAAATGTTTATTTCTCATGAACTTGAAAAGATAGAAACACGTGCTATACATCAATGGATAGGGGAAGGTTCAAAGTTTTATTGTTGAAAGTTTTAATGTATGCACTCAACATGAGCACCATGTGTTGCCCAACAATCATCAAAAGGGTACTCCATTTCTTGCCCCACACGAATTAACTGGTCCCTAGTTCTTGAATTGATAGCTACAACAATTCGATGTGTCAGATCTTGAAGAGTAGCAGGTAGAGGTGGTACATACATTGTGATTTAATGTATTCCCACAGATAATTCACGTTGCACGATTCACTCTTCGCAAACTGCAGCACAAGAAACGACTTCTCCTGTGGCGTCGCCATTTTACCTGTAAAGAAAAAACGCCGTTGCAGGCATTGAATGGAACTAATAGGCCGGATAAAACTTTGAACCTTCCTCTATCTGCGTTTTTCTATCTTTTTTAGTTCGTGAGAAATAAACATTTGAAATCTGCTCTTTCTTTTTGAATAACCCTGTATTTTAATATCTAATTTTGAATGTAAACTTCTATCACCGCCACAGAGTTAGGCAACACACATAACGTTATGAAGGGGAGCAAGTATTTCAGGCTATAGGTGTCCCATTTATATTGCCGGTGAGTGTATGTTTCATTAATGTGCAATATTAAATAACCTTTTTTAAAAAAATAAATCTGTAATAAACGTTTATGTGCTTGACAACATTGAAGTTGGCCATAGTAACAAAAATGACAGTATAAGATAAAAATTGATTTATCAAAACCTGATTTGTTTCGTTTTCATTCTTAAAATATCCATGTAATTGCAGTAATATTGTCGACCCACAGAATTTAGTATTATCGCTAATTCCTGGAATATTCATCTTATAAGCAACTAAATTGGGACAACAATACAGATATTATTATATCAGTGTAGGTCCAGTCTCGATTAGCCTTACCGTGCATAAAGTGGACTTAAAACAAAAAATAAATCAAATCAATAATAATGAATCGAATTGAATTCCTCAGTTCAAACCTAAATTAATTCAGACAGTCTGAAAAATTGATAGTTACGTATCTAAAATATATACGTTGAAAAATTACAATTCCTCGGGTCATTAATTATTTAACTTGTGCCGTATTTTTATTCGCGGGTCAAATTGGAATAAATCAACGATCTGTGCTTTTAATGCGAAATCTCCGAAAATGTCAAATTCAAATCTAAAAATGAACCGAATGTTCTGTCATGCATTATGAATATTCTTGTTGAGAGTATTGGCGTGTCCTGTGAGTATTTTTATTTTACGTCTCTCTTCTTTCACTTTTGGAAAATGGCGACAATGAGGATGAGAGATTGTTAGATGAAATAAATGAAGGGACAGTCTTGAAAAATACCTCTACCCTAGATGGATTCGTAGCCTGGTCCCGAACGTTGACCACTAAACCCCCTCAGATACCGAGTCTGAGGTTGGTCTATTCAATTCAGCAATCGATCCCTATTGGTTACTCGGAAACGACTATACTCTATCCCGGGAATCTTTGGAGTTCGAGCAAGTCTCTGCGCAAGTAGTGACTCGAGAGGGCTCAACCGATGAACACGTGCGAGGGATCGGGATTGAATGGAGGGGAAAAGCTACTGCAGCTACCAGCTGTTTGTATCAGCATGTACTGCTTTGCTCCGCCCACTCGTTTTCTCCCCTTCTCTACTTTATGGGCGACCTTGCTCAAGAGATTATAGGGATAGAGTATACATAGTGGTATGAAAGGCCTTACAAATACAGTGTTATTAACGATATAAATTAAACCAATTTGTCAGTTCGTTCGAAAATCTGTAACCGAATAAAGTGTGTCAGTTGCACTTCTTCCCCCCCCCCTCCCCCCAACGTTTATTTTACAAGCCAGCGGCAGTAACAACACCATCAGGTTTTGGAACGCTATGAGTTTGCAACTACTGAACCACAGACAAAGGTAATAATAATACATTTGTCTGTTCCTGAACTTTGAATCCTCATGAAGCAGGGCGCATGTGATAACGCCTGATGTGTATGCTTCCTGCTGGTCAATACTATATTTTGGGTTGCATACGTCGCAGGCGATTATCGCTCCCCTTCAAATTTGTCATGGGCTACATGCACTTAGCGGTGACGCCAAATCGGACAGGCGCATACATATCTCGAAACTTTAGAATATACTTTATGTAAATAAGTGTGGGAGGCAAAAAACGAAGATATTTTGATTTTTATAACCATGTGAGCCGGAAGAATGGAAAAAAATATTTGCCCGGATTTCTAGACACTAAAACCACAGATGTGCCAAAACTTGTCAGTCAAATTTGGTATGAATATTCACAAGTTCACTTTACGCACGGATAGGTTCATAAGGACTGGCCTTACAGTTTTGAAGTGGGATCCGAACCACTGTGTCCTACCACCGAACCCGTGACCCCTTGATTACAAGGCAACAGCATTACCACTACCCCATCATGAAAAATGTAGGGGCGAGCTGCAAATAGGTGGAAACACACGATTATAGACACTTCAAGAAACGAAGAGGCCTTTACTCGTAATATTTTGAATTATAATAAACATAGCTTTTAATTCAAAATATCTCATCTAAAATTTAGTACTTCTGTAACATTTGCAACCGTAATTTTGTAATATCAGCAGATTCTTTTATGATTTTTACAATAGTTTTACTACATATTTATGCACTATTTATTGGTCTTCGAAACTAATATGTTGAAAATTCACGGTTCTATTACCTTCTAAAATAATAGTGTATATTAATAATTAGCATTCAATATTAATTGAACATTATCCATTGTGTTGCGCTTCTGCTAATTGTTATAACACCAGGCGAAAATATTATAGAAAGAGGCGAAAATATTGAATGAACACAGAAATCACATTCCAAGTTACACGAATTACAAATTAACAATAAATATTTTGTTAAAATGTTTTGTTCCAAAAGATTGTCATACTCAAATATGCTCACGCAACATTTTCATGTGTGTTATATATTCTGTGAAGCGACTCAATTTGTTTTTGGTTCATCTTGTTCTGTGGCTTCAGAAATAAAACTTCTAGTCCCCAGTTCAATTCGGCGTATTAATTTTCATGCAGTATCAGGTTTGAATACTGGCTTAAAATTTAACATAGCTTAACAACCAGGAAGGGGCGTGTCACAGTGGACAGGTTTTGCTGTTAGAAGTAATGTTCCGTGAAATGTAGTTTTTATTATTATTATTTTTATTTTATTATTAGGTTTATTATGCAGTAGTGTTGAACATTAATTGCTCGGAATTTTGACTTGACACCTAAATTACAATTCCATTTCCAATTTACGGTTCTGATCACTTTGCCTCGAAGTTTAGTAGGTTATCGGCGTTCACCTACCGTGGTCTCTGTGGAATAAGCTGCGTTGCGAGGATTTATGTTTCGGCGTGCTAACGATAAGCATTGATTCCCAAATGGCTAGGCACCGATAGGACGGGGGAAGTTCCGATTGTTGTTAATCAAGGTTAAGGTAGCTTTGCGGTGGTGAATGACCTGTCCGGGTTCACAGTGAAAGCCCATTTGATTTCGCGCGTAATCAGAGTCTCCGACACTGCTCTTAGGGAAACAAACACTATCTTCATCAACCCAGGGAATGTTATGGTGAGGTGAGGCTGGCCTCATGTCCATTCTACCTTCCTTTCATTTACATCGTGTTTATTTTTGCTTTTATACTTCTAGGTATCATTTTATGAGGATAATGATGTGTTCCTTTCTATCTTTCTTTCTTTATTACGCTTTTCTGTCACTTTTTATTTTATCCTCTTTCTCTTTTCACGTTCTTTGTGTTTGTGTCTCTCGCTCTCCGCTTTTCTGTATCTTATCTTTTTATTCTCTGCTATCCTATTACGTTGTTTGTCTCTTTCTCTCATCCTCTTCCCAATTTTTCCATTTCTCGTTCTTTATTTCTCTTTCCCTTTTCTATCCCTTTCTTAATTTATTTTCTGCTTCTCTGTCACTTTCTTTCTTTCATCTTCTTTATCTTTTCCTCTCGTTATTTATCTCTCTATTTCTTTGTTTTTCTTATCTTCTCTTTCAAAACACTCTCTCTCTCTTTCTCTCTCTCTCTCTCTCTCTTTCTTTCTGTTTTTCTTATCTTCTCTTTGAAATCAGTCTCTCTCTCTTTCTTTGTTTTTCTTATCTTCTCTTTCAAAACACACTCTCTCTCTCTCTCTCTCACTTTCTCACTTTCTCTCTCTCTCTCTCTCTCTCTCTCCCTCTCTCTCTCCCTCTCTGTCTTTGTCGGGAATGACTACCTCTCTTCCACGTAGTACATCCTGGACTGTATTTTGCAGACTAACAAGACTCTGGTGACTGGACTCAGCCAGTATAATCCTCTGTGTGGCTTGTGATTGGCCTCAACACACATCCTCATCTTCGCGATTAGCCAAAAATGGCAGAAAAGCGAAGTAAAATAAACCAAATCAATCAAGACTGCAAAATGTACAACTTTTCCCATTCTTCAGTCCTTTTACTTTTGTGTTCAATATAAGAAATTATAAAACTTTGTCCATACTTTAATTGTTAAATACATTCTAGATTAAAACTTCTGAAATTTAAATCCTGTTTTTCCGGTGGAACCAATTTATGATGCACGGATATCTTTATTACTTAAAGCAAAGTCGTGTTTCATATTTTCTTAATTACAAAAAGATAAATGAACCATCTTAGGTGCGCATCAGGACATTGATCATTCAGAATGTAGCCTTAAATACTACCCTCAGACCTTACTTGCCGTGAACGGAGCTCCAACGGCAGTTCTGCATAACTGTCGTCCCCGAAACAGAGTGGAATTTCAATTTTCCCTATGTTCTACATCGATCCAATGCAAGCGCTTATTATATGTGAATAGTAAATTATTGCGAGCTTACAGTATCCAACAGAGCGAACTGGAACAATGGACCACACAGATTCCACCAACAATGTACTTCTCTGAAATAGAAACTGGATGAAATTGTGCGGCCTGACCTAATTCCTTTCATGCACGATTCCAATTTCGCTGAAATCCTAACAAAAGCCCGGCTCTCGATGAATTTCGTATGCGTATTTCCTTTACAGGAACTGCCTGCACCAACACCGTGCATTTTTTATTTCAGCGGACTTACATTGAATGCTCACTTCGTTTTATTTGTATTTTGATTTCGCGTTGCTTTTGTATATCCTTAGGTTGATCGCGACAATAGGGATTAATAATTAAATGGAACTGGTGAAGGTTGCAGAGGAACATCCATGCCACGGTAATATGTCTAACACTGAGCCGACCACTTAGTAAGGTAACGTGGCGCGCTACGACGCCAGGTTCGATACCCGGCCTGGACGTTCTTTATGAGTGTTCCTTCATCAATTTCATCGTGTCATCACTCATCCTCATCTCCGCGATTAGCCAAAAGTGTCATAAGAGCCAAGTAAAAATCGACTCAATCGATGAATTGATTAGGACCACAACCTTTTAAGGAGACCCTTCTTCATTAGTCCTTAGGGCTTTCTCGATGGGGTAGTGGTATCGTCGTCACCTTGTAACCAAGGGGTCCCGGTGGAGGCACATAATGGTTCGGATCCCACTTTCATCTATAGATCCAGTCACGATTAGCCTTACTGTGAATAAAGTGGACTTAAAACATCAACTCAACCCAAAACCTTTTGGCTCTGTGTCTCTTGACCTGATCAATGATTTTCATCCACTGTGTTCTATCTTGCGCACATCTTTTCCAGTTCTTTATCTGTATCGTTTTCAGATCTCAAATACATCATCTTACGACTTAATTTTTGACCTTCCTTTTGGTCTTGAAGATGGAAGTCCATTACTTTAGAGAGGCTCTCTTACATGAGATTCCAAGTAAACTTACTTCCACATAATCAACCTTCCACAGCCTCTCCCGAGTGCGTTACTTGCATTTTTGTGATGGTTTGGTAATCATATTTTCAAAAGCTTCCTGTATCTCGGTTAATACCAGAGTTTTCGAATAAGAACAAGACTGAATTTCACGGCGTCGGAAACTGTTATCCGGTTCAAGACCTCAACTCGCTTTGTTACCATTGGTGTTTTCCATAGACCAGGAGGAATTAACAAATACCAGTTTTCCTTGAAGATCTTCTTGAAAATGCAATATGAGTAATAGTGAAGATTTTGAGAGGAATGTTTATCCTTCTCACACAACTTGTATGGTAATAATTTGTCTGATTTCGGATAGAGGTCGTACAATCCCAATACAGATAGAGGCCAACATACCGAGAAGTTCGACTATTGCGAGTTGCACCGACATTCAACTTACAGGTACCGTTGTCCTATTTCACTCTTTAATGTATCTTGTTCAGTTCAATACAGTTTCTGCATTGATTACCGAATTTTCTTTCACAATAATAATATTATGTCAATATCCGATCGTGACTTTTGGCCCACCCTCATTATGTTATTTGGCATAAGAATAATATAAAGTTGCATGAAAGTTTTCGTTCACCACGAGACAAGCAACGGGGTAAATCTAACCTATGAGAAGTGGTAGTTTCGACTTTACAGGTCGAAAAAACATCTGTTTTTAGCTGCGCGCACTGCTTTGCTCCACCCATTCGCTTTCTCCCTTTCTCTACCGTTATGCGCGACCTTGCCCAACAGAATCTTTGAACAGCCTGTGGGAACAAATTAAACCTGCGAGCATTGAGCGGGACACCTTGTATAACCAAAGGAGAGCAAAGTGGCCTCAAACTGGATTTCGAAAGTTGCTCTACTTGCATTGAAAGAAATTTCGGCACCCTACCTTAACAAAGAACGGCCGAGGACAAAACATGATAATTGGATTCGTTTCCCATTTGCAATGCAATCCAGATTTTTCCCTTTTGTTTCGCATCTACACGGGAGAGAGAAAGAGACAGATAGAAGCGTTCGTGCAAGTTGCCAAAAGTTTTCGGGCAACAAAAGCCTTTTCTTTGGTCCAGAGGCTGCAAATTTCATTTAGGAGACGACAGCATCATCAGATGAAAGCAGTGAACGCTGTTGAAAAGAAATGGGAGAGAGAGAGAGAGAGAGAGAGAGAGAGAGAGAGAGAGAGACTCTCTTTCAGTCTCTGCCGAAATTAAATTGAAACGAACCTCATGGTGTAAAAGAGAGTGCGAGAATGCAATGAGATTCATAAAGATGTTTGTGGCGTTTCACATTCGCCGACAGTTTCTCAACATGAAAGTTCATCCCCGTCAATTCAGGCAAAGCAGATGAAGCTCAAGGCTGTTGTAGAGACACAGACACACACGCCACCTCCAGATAAGTTATGAATGAGCTAAAAAATCTAAAATTGGCCGCCATATTAAAAATGACGCTAATTATTAAGTTTGTTAGCTATTAATCTCTGGAGCAAGGCGCGCGCATAAGCAGATGGGAGCGGGGGGGGGGGAGGCGAGAGGGCGAAGCAGTACACGCTGCTGCAAATGCTGGCGGCTGCAGTCGCATTTCCCTTTACACGCAATCCCGTTCCCTCGCACGTGTTCATTCCTCGAGCCCCTCTTCAGTGTTATTTTCGTTCGCTCGCTCCTAGTGCCTCCCCGATGGCGCAGTGGTAGCGTCGTCGCCTTGTAATCAAGGGATCCCGGGTTCGATACCCGGTGGAGGCACATAGTGGTTCGGATCCCAGTTGAAAAGAACTGTAGGTCCAGTCCCGATTAGCCTTACTGTGCATTAAGTGGACATCAAGCACCAACTAAATCATTCGTTCGCTCGCTCGCTCCAGAGATACCCGGGATAGAGTATAGTGTGTGTGTGTGTGTGTGTGTGTGTGTGTGTGTGTGTGTGTGTGTGTGTGTGTGTGTGTGTGTGTGTGTGGATGGGTAATTTCATTCCAAACACTACTCCCAATTCCAGGAGTAACCCCCTCCCCTCCCAATGGCCTATGGCGCATACGCTCCAGATCGTCATAATTTCCACATGGTGTTTAATTAGGACAGCTTGCACTAATGCACCTATTTTTTCTGGTTATATTCTATTGCCTAAAAATCACGATTTTCAGCCGCTACTGAACAATTTAAATTATTATTTGAACACTTTAAATTATTATTTTTCTTCATCTATTGGAACAAATATGGTACACCTAGTTGCAAAAGTGACTTGGAACGAGCTGAAGTAAATATTAAGGAAATAATATATTCTGATCCCTCCCCCCATCCTCCGTCTCAACGCCCATATTCGTCGTCGCCTTGTAATCAAGAGGTTCCGGGTTCGATTCCCGGTGAAGGCACATGCCCACTGGTTCGGATTCCACTTTAAACTGTAGGTTCAATCTCGATTATCCTATCGGTGCACAAAGTGGACTTCAAATTCAGCGAACATATTGCAGCATGGTGCCAATGTGTAAACTTCTTTTTTATGTATAATTTAGAAAAATATATGCATCTTGAGTTTTATATTATTTTGAGGCTCCCTTCTCACGCGCTGGTCCGCGCCACTATCTTAACGGTGGGCGCCTCTGCCCAACCCAAAACGTTTCACAAAAAACTGCTACCACGCATAACAAATCAACAACATTAAGATTCGCGAGATAATTTGCGAGCATTTTTTACATGCTTGTTTCGCAATTTGTAAATAGCTCAATATGCGAATATATTTAATACCAGTTTTAATACCTAGCTATTGTTTGTTGATCGACCTCTGTCAACAACAGAGTAGCCTGCAGATATCATAGCAAGAAAAACAAACATTAATCCTGCTCGGTAAACAACGCTACATCCGAGATCATTGCAAGCAAAACAAAGGAGATGTTCCCATTGGCCTATATAAGCATGCATCATCCAATACCGGGTTTAACCTCGTGCGTATACGTTCAAAATTTGATTATCAAAAACATATGCCAGTCTGTTTTTTTTTTTCAGATAAGCCAATCGGAATTTGATCCGCAGTTTAAAGTGCGATGGCAACAACTGCCCTTATCTGTATTGTGATGATGAAAACGATGTTTCCGCCTTATTGCGGAAACAATGCAATTTAAACCTTTAGATGGCAACACTGTGTAGGATGGTGCCGCATGCTAATTGGGAATTACATGCTAAGTATAAAAACTATTTTTGTAGCATTTTCACATACTTCAATCCATTGTCTTTATTTTTCTTGTATAATTATGATTAAATAAATACCGTTATGAATATTCCTTGTACTTTTAGACTTTATATTATACTAGCTGCTTACCCGTCGTTGCCCAGGCATTTATTTATCCCAATCTTGTATTAGACAGGAAAATAATGAATTCTAAGTATAGTGTAAAATGTAACTAATTTTAAATGTGATCGTGAATGTCACCAATTAGCTTAGCGACTCCGAAAAAGTATGGATTCGACACTAATCTAGGTCATTTGTGTCATTTTATTTTTCACCCCCTCTCACCCCCATGCCGATAGGTGATGAACTTGGAATTGAACCGCATTGGGAGTGTCACGAAAACTATGGATTCCATTCGCAACACAACCTGAATGTTGGACAACCCGAGAAACACTATCGTTGTGCGGATTGCATAGAGTCACGGATGTCTGTGCGGAATTTAATATCGGTGGTTCTCGATTATTTTTACATCGTCACCCCTTTCCACCACACCCCTAGGGCTTCCAGGGTTGTCTTACTCCCACAGTATTTATTTCCAGATTGCAAGTGACACGCGTACCAAGTTTGGTTGAAATTGCTCCAGGCGTTCTAGAGTTGTGCCGGAACAAACAAATATACACACACACATACATCCATTTTTATATATATAGATTATTGTTGATGTGCCTTCCTCACATCCTCGTGTTTCCACTTTAACAGCGTTGCTTCTCTTCGCTACAGAATCAAAATAAATGCGTTCTTGACCTCATTTCTTTGTTACTCGATTTCCTTGTTACGTGCTTCGATTAGTTTGAGTTTATTGAGAATCATTCCTAAATAAGAATTCTTGAATGCTAATCTTGGATACATGGACAAAACGACGTGATTTCCTCCCCTTGAACGGGTTATTTAGCGCGTTGTCGGAGCTGAAGTTTCCTTGTGATTGTGACAGATTTCTAATGTGTGTGGTCGTATTCCCTTCTCAAAGGCAAGTTAAAGAAAAACCTTGGGTTGCAATTTTCTTTAGGTGAAATACGACTAAGAATTAGGTATGATTTATTATAGGTAGGGACGTGAAGTTTTCGTTTTAACGATAACACCCAAAAGTTGAGGAAAGCAAAATAAACTGTTTAACATGTATTTGGGTAAGTAAAGGAGGCACGTTTTCGGTGTTTCGGAATCGCGAAATAACGCGAATTATGCCATTTTTAGAATAACAACGAATTTTGCACGTTAACGCGAAAAACACCGCGAAATGTGCAAAATTAACTAGGAATAACACTTCTTCTGTTCAAAATGAACTACCTGAAGCGGTATGAGATCTGTCATTTATAGTTTAGCTGGTGATAGTTCGATTCAAAAGAGATTGAAACGCTTCACTTATTGCAGTTTGGCACAGACATGACTGACTGTGTTTAACCTCGTCCTGAAATTGAATTCGCTCCGGGGGATCTTCCCAGAAGGGAAAATTCGTAGGAACGGGAAATTTTTCAAGGAGAAGCCCCCTTTGTGTTTCGGGGGGGCGGGGCCGGGGACGTGTATATGTGTGTACACGAAACGGTATTTTGAGGTCGCAGAGGGATATCTTGGCATTGTTATGGAAATGTGATGTGTACGATTGTGTTCAAGAATTTGGGTGTTATCATTCAATAAACATGTCATATTTAGTGGCTGATGAGATGAAATAGTTTTCTAAATGGAAGAAGTTCGGTCATTTCTCACACAGGTAAGCCGTAATTTTTTTAGTCATTATAACTATAATGTCTCAATTTTCCAGAACTAAAACAATGTGAAACTCTGGAGCACAGAAGGAACAGTAAAAATGACACCGATTATAAATTAATAACACGACATTTTTCCCTCAACCGCGAAAAATACCACCGAATTGAAATAAAAAATAACATCGAAATTTAGGGAAAATAAAACTAAAACTTCACGTCCCTTCTTATAGGACGAGTTGAAAGAGACTTCGTTCGAGAGGAGACACCGGAAGACAAGTTTTTACGACTTTTGGAGAATATTCTAGCGAGTCACGTTTATCTCATTGAAATCTTGCTTTGTGTCAATGAAGCCACGGAAGAAAACTGCAGTTTATCCTGTATGCAAGCAACGTCGCAGCACAAATAGCGGTTTACCCTCATAACGTAATGAGTTAGAGGCAATGAAAGGTCCATATATATTGTCCAGGATTCGAAACAAGTACCCTTGGATTTTTCCTCTGAGTAGATAATACGTTATGAAGTTCGCTTATATTGCTAAATGAAAATTGAGAGATCTGCCCATGTTTATTTATGCCGAGTGTTTCTGTGTGAATTGAGTTGAGCTCTTGTGGGAAAAAAGACGTAAACCGGATTCGCCGGGTGGGAGAAGAACCCGGTTGCCAACGGTAGCTTAATCTCCTTCGTTGTCTCCAGGAGCTGCATATTTTGGTCTCCATGGCAACAGATCCTTCATGGAACTGCATTAGTTCAGCGAGTTTCCCGCCGCCCTCCGTCGACGGTAAAAATATACACCGATAAAGCCAAGTTTTCTCCCGCAAATTGGGTAAGGTCCCCATAATTAACTCGGAATCCTTATAAGGAGATTCCGGCTGAGGATCGATTGGCTTGTTTAGATGTCTCTCAGGATCTTCCTGGGTCTCTTATCCGATGGAGCATCTTGCAAAGGATGCTGGAACTTGTGCATCTGAGGAGAGCACTTACGGCTGATGGAGGAGAGTCAATTATTCCACATTGTCGAGCAACCGCTTCTTTGGCAGCCGTAAAGGCAATGTAGCTGATTATACTGTGTATGCTATGATCTCGCCTTAACCAGAATGCAACAGAGTGGCGTTGTTTGACTAGGCCAGGCGTAGAAGACTCTTCTGTGCTACGATCTCGCCTTAACCAGAATTCAGCAGAGTGGCGTTGTTTGACTAGTCCAGGCGTAGCAGACTCTTCTGTGTTACGATCCCACCTTAACCAGAATTCGGCAGTGACGTTGCTTCGTGAGTTTGTTTTACTAGGCCAAGCGTAGCAGACTCTTCCGTGCTATGATTTCGCCTTAACCAGAATTCAGCAGAGTGGCGTTGTTTTACTAGGCCAAGCGTAGCAGACTCTTCTGTGCTACGATCTCACCTTAACCAGAATTCAGCAGAGTGGCTTTGTTTGACTAGGCCAGGCGTAGCAGACTCTTTTGTGCTACGATCTCGCTTTAACCAGAATGCAACAGTGGAGTTGCTTCGTTTGTTTTAATAGCCCTGGCGTAGCAAATTCTCCTGTGCTATTATCTTATCTTAACCAGAATGCAGCAAAGTGGCGTTGTTTTATTATGCCGGGTTTAGCAGACTCTTCCGTGCTATGATCTCGCCTTAACCAGAATTCAGCAGAGTGGCGTTGTTTTACTAGTCCAGGCGTAGCAGTCTCTTTTGTGCTACGATCTCGCCTTAACCAGAATTCAGCAGAGTGGGGTTGTTTTACTAGTCCAGGCGTAGCAGTGTCTTTTGTGCTACGATCTCGCCTTAACCAGAATTCAGCAGAGTGGCGTTGTTTTACTAGTCCAGGCGTAGCAGGCTCTTTTGTGCTACGATCTCGCCTTAACCAGAATTCAGCAGAGTGGCGTTATTTTACTAGTCCAGACGTAGCAGTCTCTTTTGTGCTACGATCTCGCCTTAACCAGAATTCAGCAGAGTGGCGTTGTTTTACTAGTCCAGGCGTAGCAGGCTCTTTTGTGCTACGATCTCGCCTTAACCTGAATTCAGCAGAGTGGCGTTGTTTTACTAGGCCAGGCGTATGAGATTCTACTGTGGTGTCTCCCCGATGAGGATCTTGGGTTCGATAACCGATGGAAGCTCATTGAGGTTCGGATTTCACTTAAAACTGTAGGTCTAGTCCCAATTAGCCTATCTGTGCATAAGGAGAACTTTAAAACTCAAACTAAGATTCTACTGTGTTATGATCTCGCTGTTTTTCGGCAAAGTCCCCTACCAACACCTTCCTATATACACAAAGCTTGCTCAAACATTCATGTAGCTACATGAACGTCATCGGTGGTAGGTCATGCATTTCATCATAATATCACAATTACGGTCTCAAATATGTATTGAATAGGCGGAAAAGCAACTTAGTTTGAGCGTATTATTTCCAACATCTGCGAAGAAGTACATAGACACACACCGCAATGCTTATATCATGGTGTGATTCATTACCTACCACCGATGACGTTGCATGTAAGGAAACTAGAGTGGGCCTTTGTATACATGAAGGTGTCATCAATAATACCCAAAAGTAGCCGTGTCAGAATACAGTCTGTTCCAGGAGTATGTGGAGCCACGATGCGCATAACGGTAGAGGACGAGAGAAAGCGTGTGGGCATCCCCGCTGCCGCAAACGGCTGGTAGCGGCGGTCACGGATATTGGTCGAGCCCTCTTGAGTCACCACTTGCGCGGAGGACTTGTCTTCGTTCGCTTGCTCCATAGACTCCTGGGACCTATATTCCGACCGGATCCAAGAACTCTCTCTCCATCCTCGAACCCAGGCTCTTTGATGTAGGCAGATGCGGTCCACCGCCTCGTATTCTCACAACCAATTAAGCGAGTATTAATGTCCCGAGGAGTCTCGTTTAATTAATATGATGAGTTACTCTCCTAATAATGTACATATCTCCCCCATCCGATTGATGCCGGGCACGAGATGAAAGACTGTGCAAATCTTGACAGAGTGGCTCACTTAGGGTTTCTGGGTGGAAAGTTCGGAAGATATAGATCCGCCCAGGGGAACGACGACAAATAGTGGAACTTGACAAAAAAGTTTTTTAGACTTTATACGCGAAGATAAACTTTATGATGGCAATAAAAACTCCGGATTGCCGAGAGAAAGTTGGAGGGGAAGCGAACCGAGTCTTTTCTCATCTCAGATTTCTGCAGCGTTTAATTCCACCGGGCGAAGACATGATATACTGCCTCTGTGAAGGCTGTCTTCTGTCGCAGGAGATTTGTTAACGTCAAGTCTCCGTGCAGGAACTGGTAACTTCGTTGCTTAATTTTCCTGATTGCCAAAGAACTTCCGCTTGCCTTGGGTATCATTGCAGTTCACGGCATTTCTGTTTTTGCGTGTTTTTTATCAATTGCATCAACAGCTGATGTAAATTTGCTACGTATCCTGAAAATTTGGTGTGGTTTACCGCAACAATTTTTATTTATTGTATGTATATATTTATTATATACCCCCGCTATATAAATGAATTAGATATAATTAAGGCCGAGCCGATACCGATGTATTGGTATCAACCGATGCCTGCACAAATTATGAAAGAAAAAGTGTTTTTTGATTCCATAACATCAATTTATAATATTCTGATGTAATCTTGAATGTTCTAAAGCACTTTTATTGGTAAATTCATACATGTAATTGGAGAAGATTATTTACACACCAATATTGATCATTATTTTGAACAAATTTTGATTATTGCAATTTTCAAGTATCTGTATCGGGTCAACACTAGATATAATGGAATAAACCACCACAGGTTAAACAATAACGGGAGTTCGACAACTTCAAATTTCCCGGCAATTTCTATATTTTTAATAAAAATTTCCTTTTCACCGAAAATTCAACCTGTATTTTCCTTCACAAGGGAAATTTCCCTTCGTGCAGCAACACTGCCTCTGTCACGGCACAGTAGCAGAAAGGATCAAGCAGTTTTCTCCTGTCAATGCCGTTTCCAGTGGCGGAACTGTCCATGTCCACGATGTACACACGCTCACATTTTTTTCGGCTCCCTCGCCTTCCCTGCATACAATAGGGGAGGAAACACCGTTGTCAGAAGGGTGCGATGGGGAACGATGCATGGCGTACAGAAACCAGTCTTTAAGTTATTTCCACAATTTACTTTAACTTCTGATTTAGAAGCTTGTTTTAATAGTTTGCATATTATATAATGAGCGATTTCCCGTATAGCATAGCTACATGTGTAACAAGATACATGAGAAAAGTTGGTTTTCCGGCGATACACGCGGTAACATGCAGAATACGCCACTGCTGAAAAAAAAGAGCTCAAAAGTATTTGCGAATATTGTAAGCTTAACGGTATGGATACCAAGACCAGGGTTGCCAGGTTGTCGAAAATACGGGACAGAATAGCAATCACAGGCTGAAAATGAGGGACACAATTTAAAAAACGTATTAGTAACTAATAATAATAGTTGCTGTGGATAAAGAACAAACTTGGTTATTCTTGTGGTCTATTCCTCGAGGATGCTACACTACAGAAAGTGACAGTCATTTGATGTTGGTAATCCTTTTCTTTTCTTTAAGTGTGTGGAACCTGCTTTATCTTGATTACCACTATCCTTCAACCAGTGGGGGTTGAAGGATAAACGTTTAGTCCACTATCGACCAAACAGTAAATTTTGTTGGGTCTGAATCGTGTACGGTTTAAGAGCCTGGACTGATATTTTGGCCATTGAAGTTTCATTGTGTCTGCCCTTTTAACTGTTCCATCTAATGGTCATTCATGGCCATTTTCGTGATTAACGTAATGAGTGTGAAAAGGAGCATTGAGTAACCAAAAAAAGTAAAGAAAAAGCGTGCAAAATGTACGGAGTCGCATACGAGGAGCGTTCAAGTCAATCCGGGACAGGTTTAAAAACAAATCCCAGTGTGGAGGTAGTGCATGCAGTAGATGTAGTAGGAACTGGCAACTGTGTCCTTTTACTGGTAGGCGTTGCTCATTGCACACGCCAGTCCAGAGACCAGTATTCAAGATGGCGGGAAAACAGTGTGAACGTGTACACGGAACAGCGTGTGGTGATGAAGTTTTTAGTGAAGGAGGGTATAAAACCAGCTGAAATTTACAGAAGACTGCAAGCACAGTACAGTGATGAAACACTCGGCCGCAGTAAGACATTTGATTGGTGCAAGCGCTTCAAAGACGGCCGTACGGCATGCGGACTCACCGCCACGAAAGAAATTTCGAACAATTGCGTCAGCAGGTAAAAGTGACGGCAAGTGTTTTCTGGGACAAACATGGGATTACTCACGTGGATTTTTTACAGCTGTTCGTGAGTGTTTATGCAGCTCATAAAAATATTTTTCATAAAATTCTGCTAGATATTATTATTTTGAAAATGAAAGAATTATTAATAAAAAAAATATTTGCTTCTTAGATGAACTTGGTGGATTGCTGTACGAGCCAAGCGCGGATTCACGGGGACGGTGATCGCTCCTCCCAACTGCCAGGTTTTGGGATATATTTTTCAAGACTCAAATGTTCTGTCTTTTATCACCAGTTCGATTGAAGTCCGCTTATGCTCATGATAGGCTGATGTGAATTGGACGTACAGTTTTAATTTCGATCCGAACCACTATGCAATGTGCCTCTAAGAAGGGATAGATCCGAAGACCCCTTGAAATAATAGGTTTTTTTTCTCTTTGTATATTCACTTTACTCTTTATCTTATCGTTCAGTTTACCGTGCAAATGGGAAGAATTGTGATAACGATATACAATAATTGCCATCCATTCCGGCATACAATACGCTTATCTCCAGAATATGAAAGTCAGCTTGGTTCCTGTTTACAGTATTATGTAGGTTAAAACTGATTCTCGGTGAGGTGTGTTTTCAGACTGAAATTCGCCCCCCCCCCCAACTGTAACTTCTGGATCCGTCACCGCTACAAGCACCAAACCAACTTGAGTGGCTTCCGGTTTCAAGATGGTAAATTGGTGCTGGAGAGAGAGAAGAGTGAAGGCAAAACCGCTACAACCCTCTCTATCATCTCTCTCTCAGGTCGATAGATTTGTCACTTTTTCTCTCCCTCCCCAGCCATTTCTCCCTACTCCTGTCGAACTGTCGAAACTTGTCCCCCCCCCAAAAAAAAAACCCTCTGTGCACTCTATTTCCGTGCGATCGCCTTCTCACTTTAGCCACGGTTGAATTCCCGTCTGGCAATTTCCCTTCCGAGTCCTCGATAGCTATCGATTATCCATAACACGAAATCGATTATTGGGGAACGGTTCCACTTTTCCTTCCTTGTTTTTTGCCCCCCGCCCTTTTTATGTCACATGATGAGTTAGTTTCTCAATCTCGATCCTTCGAATAAAATGAGGCCACCGATACTATCAAGACCCAAGAGGCTGTTTTCGCCCATAATACATGTTCCATGTATATATACGGCGTATGTGGCCGCTCACACTGTATCCTTTTATTGAAGTATTAAAACTTCCAAGAAGAAAATTATATGACTCCATTAGTGCGTCATCTTCCATCGCTTATGGTTATTCAATGTTTTTTTTTCCGAGGGCTCACAGCGGCGAAAAAAGTATTAAGAAAATTTACTTCCCTTGATGCTCTCGCCGTCCTCCGTGGGGGAATGGTTTGCAGAACGAAAGGGCTCCTTGTTTCGAATCCCGACCTGAGTATGAGTTTTCTTTGTGAGTGTGCCTTCATCGCTTCCATCGCCCATCCGTATCTTCGCGATTAGCCGAAAGTGGAAGAAAATTTGCGTTCTGTATGTACTAACTCTATGACATCCCTAAACTCGAAGGTGCATTGTCGCCGCAAATTATGTCTTCAGTCTCTCCCTATCGCAGGCAAGATCGATTCATGCTTGACCATCCCGAGCACTTTTCTTCAGGTCCATCTTAACGTGTGTAAAATCAATATAAGGTCGTTATTTGTTTCTTCCTTGCAGTTTTTAAAGTCCATTTTTATGTGCATGTAGGCTAATCGAGACTGAACCGATCCACTATGTACTTCCACCAGGTATCGATCCCGGAATTCCTTGATTACAAGGCTGTTACGCCATCGGGAATCAGGCAGTTGTTTGCGCTCATCTACACCACTGTTTTTTTGGGGGGAGCGAATGGCAGTAATTACTTGTAAAATCAAAAATTTCATGGTAGTTTTTTACACCGAAGATTGTTTACTCGTTAAAGAATGCCCAAGTTTTTCTGTAAAGATTTCAGAATTAGATTACGATGGAATCTCTTTCAAAAGGTAAAGGTGAGGACCCCGTAGCGGCGAGAAATCGAGCCGTTTGTGCAGTTACTCGCTTTACCTTTTATTTTTGCTATATATTTCGAGACGAGGCCCAGGCTTACTCTTGCATACCGAGAGGAGAACGAGACGGGTGTTTATAAATCGTGACGAGATTCAAAACGAGACAGATCGAAACTAGTTTAAGATCTCGTCTCGATACCATCCTTACTCGGTATTTGAGCCTGCGACCTCCCTAATGCGAGTACACCACCGTTAATATTGTTATGTACCATTGAAATAAAATAATAAATACATTATGATTGAATCATCATTATAATTATGTATTCAATTTTTGTTTTAATTTTGTATAACATAGTGGTTGTTTAATCGTTATCATCACTTCAATAAATATGATCATTATTATTATTAGAACAATACACAGTTAATTGCAGATATTATATAACAATAAACAATTATTAGTATCAGAGATATAATAGATCTCATTGAAAACTGTAACTTGAAGTGTAAATATGCTAACTTGTTATGTTATGTTATTCTACAGCTCATGTATTTTATTCGTGTAACTTTGTACTTTTGTATTTGACTTAGTGCTGTATTAGGTTTCATACTGTGCTCAACACTTAAAATAAACGATTATTATTAGAGTGTAATATACTGCTGGACAAAAAAGAACGGACACCTTAATATTTGACATCTGAATTGCAATTACTTATGAATTACGCTCTCAATTAAGTAATGATCAATTGAACATTTTAATTTAATTTGTTTTCTGTTGAATATATTCAGGTTTTCTTATTTCCAATAATATCTGCAACATTTATTAGTCTTCGAATCAGAGTGTATGCGTTATCACAAAAAATGCAAGTGTCCGGTTTTTTTTGTCCAGCAGTGTAGCTTCGTTGCGTCTAAGCTTCTTCACAGAGATATGATTTAATTTGGTTTCAAT